>NC_142752.1:2480000-2830000 GCF_051943395.1 Hippocampus bargibanti
TATCTATTCGCTATCTATTGGCTAGATAGATAGTTGGCTATGTGTTGGCTGTATAATAATAATAATAATAATTATTATTATATATAAGAATATGAGGTGGGGGAGGGGCTATGGGGTAGAGATTTGGATAATTCTCTAGTTTATGCAGTTGTTTGTTGTTCATTTCTACTAGATCAAGAGGTACAAGGCCCTCAAACCTGAATTGAAACTAAGACCACCTGGCCGCTTGGCTTTTCAACTACCTTCAAATGTTTGAAAACATGTTTGCAACAACAAGCCAGAGTCATTAGCACAAGGCTGTGTGTGTGTTTGCGTGTGTATACAATTATTGCAAACAAGTCATGCAAACAAACATTTGCAAATGCAAGCCACAAAAATGAAAGGAGAGGTTGGCATGAAACTCACCTGGTGCTCGGTGGGGTGCTGTGGATTGGCCAAAAGATAAGAAAGAGAAAGCAAACAAGTTTGCAATTAGCAACACACATTAGCATTTGTCTTTGCATGTTCATCATGCATGCAAATTCAAAAAAAGGACCCCAACACTCAAAAGGTTTTTTTCCATGTCAAGAGAAATAGGTGCCCCTTGACATGCACGATCAAAAAGACAACTTCACAATAAAACAGCTGCAGAGAGAAAAAGTTGAATCTGTCCCATCTGTGAAAAGGAGCCAGATTTGCGTGAAATATTTGGCACAGCGCTGAAGAAAAAATATATACAATTTCGAATATTGTTCAAATAACATAATATTCTGCACCCACGTCACACATGGTGCGTCACACATAAGTCAAACATAAATCCACAGGGGCAGATTTATGGTATGGCGAGTTGTTTAGGACCCCAAAATGCTCTCATCAGACCTCTTTCCATCTTTGCACGGACCCTGAATGCCTATTGGAATCGTTGGATTATGTATTGGAATATGTATGTATGTATGTATGTATGTATGTATGTATGTATGTATGTATGTATGTGTGTATGTGTGTAGTTAGTTAGTTCTGTTTTAAACAAATATATAAACGAACGCAGGAATAAATAAATATATAAATGGAAATATAAATACATATTTACATAACCAAATAAACAAACAAACAAATGAACTAATAAATAAATAACTAAAACAATAAGTAAATAAACTATTTATTTAAATAATACATAAATACATAAACGCATACATAAGTTCATACATAAATACATACATAAATACATACTGTAAATACATAAATAAGTTATTTATGTATTTAGAATAGTATTTATAATACATAAACAATGCATTTATTTATTTATTAAGAATAATATTTATAATACATAAATACACTATTTATTTATTTATTTATTTATTTATTTATTGGCACAAATTCAACTACCAATGGGGATTTGCAGGGTAACGCTCACGACAACAAATTAAGTTTGTGTGCAAAAAATACTTTACTTTTGTCATCCTAATGTCATGAATAAAAAATAAAAAAAAGATATATTTGAGTAGATGTCTACTAGCTTGATCGCAGTAGCATTTGGAGATTTTATTTTGAAAGCAATTGCTTCTTGGCTTGACCTTGCATCCCTCCATTCAACCTTTTTTTTGTATTCTGCTAATCGTCCTCGATCTCATACGCACAAAAGAAAAAAAATGTTTTGAATGAGTCGACTTTCCAGAGGCAGCACATCAAGACAAACATGTGGGGGCGAAAAAAAGTGGCTCCAGGGGTGAAATTGTTGGTTTTTTTTCTATCTCCGCCGGGGAGCTCAAAATGGCTGCTACTTTTCAGCCCACGTATGAAGAATGACATTGGCTAACCAAAGGGAAGGACAAATAATGTCCGTTGGGGGATGACGGGGAGACGACGGACGCCTTTCCTGTACAAATGAACAGCCATCTTTTTTTTTCTCCCTTTTTAGACGTATGCATAGGTGTAAAAAAGCTAGCGCGTGGGTTGTGCTCGCGTGTCAAACAACCAGCCCCAGATGCAGATAAAGCCCTTTTCTCTTGATGCGACATGCTCCAGAACAAGCCAATGTGCTGTTGAGGACATGTGGTCCGAGTGCGTAATCCCTGCTCTATTTTCACAACTCAAATCCAAACATCATTTTCGGTTTGGGCATGAGGCACAACTGCCCCCCCCCCCCCCTTAGTGCCCCCCTCCACGCACTGGAATCACAGCACCATTTTCTTTCTTTTTTTTGCCCCGTGACCTACTTTTTATAGTAAGATTATTGTAACTGACATTTTTCCCCCCATGTCTGTTTATTAATCCCCAAAGCTAAGCCCGAAGGCAGCATTTCAGCACTTGCTTAACCGAGTCGTCAATGACGAGCCTTTTATCAAACCGGTGTATATTTTAAAGCTAAAAAAAAATGCCGTCTCATTTTAAATGCGACACGGGTTTTTTTTTTTTTTAAAAACGAGCCGTCGCTTTACATACACTTTGAATAATAGAGTCTGGCTCTTAATAACCTTGACCTTTTGAATATCACTTCAAGTCATCCCGAGTTAATTGAATGAAAGAGAATAGTGGCTTGATATTCGCATCATTACTATAAATGTAGCGTATATTTCCAAAGCTAATAATAATAAAAAGCGACACACAATGCATTTTGGGTACTTTGCTTGGTCTGAAAACTTCGTGTTGATGGCGAAATTAGAAGGAAAACTCATAAATAAATACTAGTTGACACAAATTCCCAGCAGACAAATCAGCCCATTTCCAATGGAGCTCGGGCGCCATCTTGTGCATTTTCTGGGACGCTACATTGGAGTCCTGACGGCTCGAATTGATACGGGAGGACTTCTTTAATCGATTGCAAACATTTATGCTTTCCTCTTCAGAACTATTTGAATCATATTCATAACTGGATGAGTAACAAGAAAGCATATTCTCTGAATCGGAACTCTCTGAAGCCATTGTTTTGATTCTAGAACAAGGCAAGACGTCCTTGGGTGACGTCACGAACAAGGGGGCGGGACCTTCTGAAACTGCATCTCTGGGGTCATTTTAACTTAGTTTTGGGACGCTTTAACTCCTTTTTTATTGGTGTTTTGCATTTGACTAAAAATATCAGCCTGCGTTTTTTGGGTATTTTAGATGCTATAAAACGTTTTTCTGATGTCAGTTAGGAAACAAAAAAATGGTGTCGGTTGTCCTTTAAATGTTGTTTTTCCTTCAATTCACTGCCAATTGATTACGTCCAAATCGAGACGACGTTTGCAATGTACGAAAGAGAGGATATCTGAACTACACGATTCTATGGTTTCAAATGTGACTTGCCCCAACGCATATTAATCGGGACATGCTGCTCCTTCAAATTGGATCCAACTTACAAAAGTACTTGTAGCAAAAGTCAATTTCCCTTGCATATGTCAGCCAAGGGCTAGCAACCCCAATGGGGCAACCCAAACATAGTATTTCTAAAAACACCATCGCTCTCATCTTGTTCTACTGGAAACAAATTCCTTGTGTGTTCTACATACTTGGCAATAAAGATGATTCTGATTCTGATTCTGATTCTGATCTTCACGTTTCTTATTGATTTGCGTCAAGTAACTCTTTGTGCCCAGCGGGCCGGCAGGCTACGATTAGGACGGTGGCGAACTCAACACGACCTGGGCCCATCGCACTCAGTCAACCATCTGTCTCTTTTTAACAAACAGCTCCAGGGTCTCGTCGCTTGGCTGACTGTGTATGTGCGAGGTCTGCGCCTTTGTAGCCTTGACCTACGGTAGGAAGAGTCACAGGTCTTGGCAGATGTCGTCAATAGTGGGCTAGCAAAGACAGGTGCGCTCGGCAGTTGTTTGCGTTTAATTGCTGTTAAACGCTCACGCGCCGATGATTTGAATTGTTAAAACGTTTCGTTCGAAGGGGGACGCTTGAACAAGCGCTTGGTATGGAAATTTGTCGGCAATGCGATGTTTTTCAAGGCATTCCGCGGACAAATTCGCCATCTCGGTGGTCATTATCCTGCTAATTATGCTTCCCACTCTGTGTTGCGTAATCAACAGTCGGTTAATGGCGGCCAGAGAGCGTCGCGGTGGGGGTCGGCGGAAAAACTTGACATATGCGAGCAGACCTGGCGAAATTGAAAACGCAGGCAACTGACGTGACAAATGAGCATCCAGCAGGCCCTTAGTTTTAGCCCTTAAAACACGTCTATATTTAAAACGAGGATATCATCCGTCCCCTGGGGCTTGATTCGACATAAAATGGACCCCGCGCAGCCTGCTTAGCTAAAGCAATGAGCAAATGGAATGCAACAGAAAGAGGATAAGTCTCGCTTGACTGCTCTGCAACCAGCACATCGTGTACTGTCCTGAACAGTGCCATCGGGCGAGCTCTTCGGATTTAAGCTTCGAACGGTTCCATTGGATCTAAAGACGGCCATGTTACAGGCAAAAATCAAAATCAAAGTGGCACTTATATGTTCCTTGACCTTGTGGAGATACATAAAATGGGCGGTGTGTTAGTTTGGTTTTGCATTTAGTCACCACATACACACCACAGTGCAATATTGGGGAATTGTGCCAGCACAGATTCCAGAACTTCACATAATTGGTCCAAAAAAAACATCATTTACTTGATCGTGGTGATGATGATCGTGGTGTTGAACGTGTTGATGATCGTGTTGATGATCGTGGTGGTGATGGTGATCGTGATGGTGATCGTGATGATGATCGTGGTGTTGAACGTGTTGATGATCGTGGTGATGATCGTGGTGGTGATGGTGATCGTGATGGTGATCGTGATGATGATCGTGATGACGATAGTGATGACGATGGTGACGACGACGGTGATGACGATGGTGATGACGATCGTGGTGTTGAACGTGTTGATGATCGTGGTGATGACCGTGATGGTGACCGTGATGGTGATGATGATGGTGATGATGATCGTGATGATGATGATGACGACGATGATTGTTATTGGTATTATTATTATTATTATTATTATTATTATTATTATCATTATGCATATGCGGCTGCCGCTGCTCGCCCGCAGAAAAAGATTACCTGTGATTATAGTGTCCTTGAAAGTTCTGAAAGGCGCTGATAAATGAAATTATTATTATTATTATTATTATTATTAAAAAAAAGCGGTTGCGGGTCAGATTTTCAAGCAAAAAATTCCTTTGCTCACTGTGTCTCAATTGCATTAAAATAGAATTCAGTGAGCACTCCCCTGATGTTTTATCCCTTCCCCCACTTCCCCCGGGGAGTCGAGTCGGTCTGATTCAGACTGGCAAGAACAGGTCAGCAGATGAGGAAATTTCAACATGCTTCTGTTCATGTGTTTTTTTTTAATCCCTACAGAGAAAGAAAAAAAAAATGCTTCCCGTGTAAGATCATACTTGTGTATTCCCCTTTGGTAGCGCTGTGCATTTTTTATGACATGGCACGAGATGTCTTCAAAACTGAAATGAATTCTCGGTATCTGGTGGTATGTCAACGATACGCGATTCCCTTAGTGCAGGGGTGTCAAAGTCATTTTTTTGCCGCGGGCCACATTGTACACCCTTGTGCAAATTAATTGCACCGCCCTGTTATTTAATTATAAAATTGATTGTTTACATTTTTTGACAACTCAAATGATTCAAATGTACATTTTGGTAAGTAAGAAGTGTGTCGTCCCTTGTTCTTTATCACCTCAGCGATGCGTTTTGGCATTAGGACCTGTGCCAGGTCCTAATTATAGCACAAAATAGGGTTTATTTGTTGTGCAATCTTTCTCACGCTGACGAATCTTGATTATTGACCATAAATTCTCAATCGAGTTCAAGTCCGGTGAATTGCCAGGCCAATTCATCACAATAATGTCCTTCTGTGAAAAGAAATCTGCGGTGTTGTATCCATCTCGTTGAAGAAGAACTGATTAAAAGCCAAAAACACATTTTTATACCTGACGGAAAGGGGATTAGGACATGGTAATCCATTAATTATCCAATCAGAGGCCTGTCAAACAAGCAATTGTGGAATGTGGTTGGTCAAGTATATCAGACAGACTCCACCCCTATCGTGGCAAACATTGTTCTGAACTTTTCACAAGCTTTATAATGATTTAAACCAGCAAAAAGTCAAGATCACATGGTGGTGCAATTAATTTGTACAAGGGTGTAGTTATGGGTTCCTCTCGAGGGCCGTTATGAATTTGGGGAAGCCATTAGAATGTTTAATCCCCTCCGCATATTACATCGAGAACGCACAACAAATGAATGAGTACAGTGATACCTTGGCTTATGAACTTAATTGGTTCCCAGACAGAGTGTGTAAGGCCAAAAGTGTGTTCCCATCGGAAACCATTAAAATGAGAATAATCCATTCCCAGGTCCCCATAAAACATAATTTTCTAATTTTCTAAGCCTTAAAACTACACAAAATATACCTTATTTTATGGATAAAAAATGTGCTATGGTATTATGATTAAAGAAATAAACTGTACAGTATAATAAAGTCGTTTTATTTACCTTTGTGATGGTCGTATAAAAGCGCACAACAAATTAACAAATAACTAGTTTTCAAATCTGAAGTCAAGAATAATGACTGTTAATGTGGTTTACATCCAAAAATCTGACATTTTGGTTCCGATTTTAGCAAGCATCATGGAATTAGCTTTCGCGGGCCGAAAAAAATGATGTGGCAGGCAGGATTTGGCCCCCGGGCCGTGACTTTGACACCTGTGCCTTAGTGGTAGCAAACGCCTACGTGTCGATTTCCTGAATCAAGAGACACCATATGAAATTTACAAACGGGCCTTCAATGACATCACACATACAGTATATGCCCTAAATATCTATTATTAATAGCTGATGTTGATTATGTTGTGGGTCATTTTAACCTGTATGTAAAAATCCACACAAAACAGTCAAATAATAGGTAACATCAGCAGCTATCTAGCTGGCTAGCTTTTGGCTGTCTGGCTCGCTAGTTGGCTATCCATTAGCTATCTATTAGCTACTCAAATAAATAGAGAGCTAGCTGACTAGCTAATATAGTTAATGGGTCGCCGACTGGCTGGCCAGATAGCTAGTAAATAGTTAGCTAGCTAGTTTTCTATCTATTTGAGTTATTCCAGGTTGAGTGAACGCTGACGCGTGTGGCTGCCGCTGCTCACCCACAGAAAAACTTATCCTGTGACTGTAAAGTGACCTTGAGAGTTTTGAAAGGTGCTTAGAAATTAAATGGATTGTTATTATAAAAAGAATTTAAAATGTGATCAAAGAAGCATACGTAACACCTGAGCGCTCCGCCCCCAAAAACAGGTTACCTTGGCATAGAAAAAGAGGAAATAAAGTTCATCCAAACATTTTGTACCTTCGGGTCTCTGCGCGTCCTCGCGGGAGCTGAGTCAGATTTCCGGCGAAAAAGACAACTTTGATAAGAAAGTGTTTTGTCATTTGAGATATAACAAGCGTGATACAAGAACTAGAGCCGGGCTTCGTGGTAGAGACCTTCGTTGGGGAAGAATCAATTCCGCGGGAACATGGATAAGTTATTTTCATTAGACAGCGTTAATTTTTTTTATGTTAACTCATTCACTGCGAGACAATGTGCACAAATGCACAAATTTTGACTTACGACCATTTTGTCTTACGACCGTTTCGTCGGAACGGAACTCGGTTGTAAGTCGGATGTTACCTGTATTCATTCTTAGGACTACATATGTAAACATTCAAGGCAGCGTTAGAAACCTTCGACTCTCTTCTTTCATCATAAAATAAGAGTTAATTCCTAAACTATATGGGTCTGTAGTTATATGAGCTCGAAATGAGGGTGACTGTACAAAATACAATCCAAACATCTTGATTTACTGTATATAGCGTTTTAACAACAGCTGAAGCTGTAACAAAGCGCGAACATGGACAAAGGGCAAATGCTGCCCCCTCGTTGAAGAGAAAAAACATTGACAGAGGTCTGACCAGTGCTCTATCGGCATGAAACACAAAACCCAACCAAATTCGGGAATGGCTCTCTACGTCATATTTTCAATTCCCGAATAAATTCCTGAATGGCAGTGAATGAGTTAATATGTTGATCGGTATTCCATATGTTGTCTTACCTTGGTTGCAGTATCGCCCAACAAATCCAGTTCGGGAGCAGTCACAGTAGGTTTCTCCATCTGCCAGTGAGCAGATCCCTCCGTTCTCGCAAGGGTTCTCCGTGCAAAGGCCCAACATTTCTAAACGGACCTTCTGACTGTCGATGAGCGCGGGCAGTTTACTTCCGTAGACCAGGTCAGTGATGATCCCCTCGAAAGGTGCGATCTCGCGGACCGAGGGCAAGGTAATGGCAGACGTTCGTATGTCTCCTGGAAGCCCGCCGAGGAATAGGTCGCTGATGATTTTCATGAACTGGCGCTGAGGTCGCACCTCCGCCATCTTGGTCTGGCCATTCACGGCCAAACCGGTCCGCAAATCGTGCCTGTTGATAGCGATAAAATGCCAGCGGCTGTCGTTGACCATCTGCTCTGATGTGACGGTGGTTTCGGCACAATCGATGCTGAAGCGAAGACGCATCCTGCCTTCGGACAGGGTGAGGAGTAGGAAATCACAATATCCGCCATCGTCAAAGTAAAGCAAGAGGCCTTCGGATTGGGAAGACTTGAAGCGGAAGGTCAGGTCGCTTCTGGTACTGGCGTCCCAACGCGGGTATCGAGCCCACTGACCTTGGGAGCCGGTAAACTGCAATCCCGCACTCAGCGCCAATGCGGTCCCCAGCAGCAGGAGAACTTTCCCAGGTGAGCCGTTTGGAATCATTGTCGCACCGGAGACGATTGGAAATCGACAAATGTCCACTTGAGTTGACGGAGATACTTGATTAGGGCAGCTTTCGAAATTGCCTTTGATATGTTTTATATAACCGCATTGCTTTATCATAAAACATCTGTTCGTCTTTTTGTGTTTTTAACTATCTGATACAGATCAAATGTTGATGGATGAAATCTATCCGAAAAGCTAACTGTAAGCAAAGATAAAAATATCCTCCCTCCTTCACTTCCTCCCCGTCAAGCTGATCCGCTACAGAGATGCTACGAGGATCAGTGATTCAGAGGTGCATCTTGGGTCTTTTCTTTGCGGCGACTTCCCGGATTGAAGCGCATGATTTTCATTGTTGGTCCGTGCCCCATGGTTTGCTTTGTCGTGTCAGGCAAGCCTTAAACAAACCTGAAATGAAAAGATGAAACAAAGTTTGAGAAGGAAACAAGCCCAAATAAGGGATACGATTACCCCACCACAGGCTTCAGCTAAAGAGTACATAAAAGAAAATCACGGTCGAGCAGAAGAAGGAGATCATCCAAAAACACGAACGAGGTGTGACTTAATGTCCCAGTACCAGTGTGCTAAGTCGATCATTGCTACATGTGGCTACGTGTGTTTCTGTGTTGTCTAAGCAATGGTCTCAGGCATAGAAGAGGTTGAAAAACTTCTGTTGATTTGGATTGAAGAACATAAGCTAGCAGGGGACAGTGTGTGAGGGTATTATTGCCGAGAAAGCACGGCAACTTCACTCGGATATCATCAAGAGGCAACTACAACAACAACCATCACAAAGGTAAATAAAACAACTTTATTATACCGTACAGTTTATTTATTTAATTACAATACAATAGAACATTTATTATACACAAAATAAGGTATTTTGGTGTAGTTTTAAGGCTTGATTAGTAAAAAAAAATATGTTTTATGTGGACCTGGAAATGGATTATTCTCATTTTTAATGATTTCCTATGGGAAATTAATGTTTGGAAGCCACACGTTTCGCCTTACGCCACACTTTCTGCGAACCAATTAAGTTCGTAAGCTGAGGTATCACTGTACGATTGCCATTTAGCAGCTAATGCAACGCAAAAATGATATTGGCTATCTGCAGCAGGACGGGAATATTCATCTACAACTTTTTAGCCCCATTTTGCTACATTACTCAGCATTCTCACAGCAAGCCAAAGTAACATTCTTGCCATTTGGATAACTTCGGTGTGCCTTGACGTGTAATAGTCTGACTCAAACCCGGCAGCGGATCTTTAGTTCAATCCCCCATTGCCACAAAGTACTACAAAGTTACGCGACGCCCACATGTTATCCACAGAAAGCCAGGATAGCGTTTGGAAGGAAAAAAAAAATGAGATAAATACAAGAGAGCACATAAGAAAGTGACGGGTCGGCAGGGAACGTAAGCAGGTAAACCATAGTTTACCTTCGAGCCTGTCGGGATCTAACAGTTCTTTCCTACCGACAGTCACAGATACGATTGATAAAACCTTGAGGAAAAACATCAAGGCTGAGAAAATAAATGGAGAAAATCGCACTTTGGTGCTTCGTTTTGGGCAAACGAAGCTTCAACTGACACCAGGATGATAATATCGACTTTTTGACATGTTAGTGAATGACTGACTTATCGTGACGGTATTTTCTGGAATATAAAGCGCACCTTCAACAAATGACATGTGTTTTTTTAAGCTAGCTAACAAGCTAGTAAATCAAATAGATAGAAAGCCGCTAATAGATAGCTAATAACAATAATAACAATAATAACAATGATAACAATAATACATTTCATTTATAAGCGCCTTTCAAAACTCTCAAGGTCACTTAACAGTCACAGGATCTAGATAGCTAAATAGCTATCTGGCTATATAGCTATATAACTAATATATTGCTAGCTAACCAGCTAGCTAGCTATATAGCCATATAGCTAGCTAGCTATATAGCGATATAGCTAATATATAGATAGCTAGCCAGCTAGTTAGCTATCAGATAGCAATTTCAGTAAAAATGACAAAAAAACGGCACTGGAAGGTTTTTTTCGGCACATCGTCACATATTTTAAAACGTTTCCCATGCACAAGGCGCACCGCATGATGAGGCGCATGGTCCGCTTTTGAAAATTGTTTTTCTTTTAGGTGCGCCTTACAGAACAGAAAATACGGTCATTTCAAATAAAGCGTCATGTAGATCAAGCTTTAAAATTGCGCAAAGCGGCATTGTTGAATTTTAGTTCCGAACTGTAGAACTAGAACACGACTTTCGCCGACCGGCACGGAAGGCCTGCTAGACTCCTGGTAAATATAACTAATTATCCTCTACCGTGCTCATTTGCATGTCTTTAAGGGATTACAATCATCACCAGCCATTCACAGCAGATTTTAGGATGGTGCAATTTATATACGGGTATTCAAATCCGCCGTCAACTGTGACATTTTGTGGAATTTTCCTCGTTATTTCCATTACAGATGGCGCTGCGAGGGGACGGAATACCAACATCGTCCTTGCGGCGCTCGCAGCTGTTGAATTGCGTCGCCGAGGACCATTTCCATGACAAAAGCCCAAAATGCAGACGTTTGTCAGTCCTCCGCCATGTGCCACACAATGGAACCTTCAACCACCTGCTCTGCATAGTTAATCTTGCGTCAAACTATTCACTGATACCTACGCTAACGTGCTATCAGCGGACCCATATGGGTCCCTGCGTGTGTCTCCCTGACAACACCATCATGGCTGACATGATCGTTTTCCTTGTCTTAATAATAATAATAATAATACATTTTCATTTATAATATTAATATTTCTAAGCGCCTTTCAAAACTCTCAAGGTCACTTTACAGTCACAGGATCGGTTTTTCTGCTGGTGTGGCGCGATAGCCACATGCGCCAGCGTTCACTCAACCCAGAAGTAACTCAAATAGATAGAAAGGTAGCTAGCTAGATAGCCATATAGCTAATAAATAGCCAGCTTCAGAGCTAGCTAGCCAGATAGCTAATAGATAGCAAATAGATAGCAAATGGATAACAAATACATAGCCAGCTAGGTACCTAGTTAATACAGTATCTATTCGCTAGCTATTAGCTATTTATTCGCTCGCTAGCTGGCTAGCTGCTTTTTTTGAATGTGGTTCTTCTAGCCTAGAATTTGAGCTGATATTCTTATGCTTGGCTGAAGGGCATTTTTGAGCCCAGTCCTTTAGGGAGAAAGTGTCAGTGAAATAGTCAATGTGAAATTTATGTCACCGCGTAAGCCTCATTAACTTCGCCGAGAGGCCAGCTGTCCGGGAAAAAAAGGCCCTACATGGGAAAGAAGAGGGTCATTCCAAAGTGTCCAACATCTCATCATTCAGCGCACAACAACGGGGGTCATTTGAAAGCGCTAACGAAGAGACGACTTGCGCTTTAACTCAACTCCAAGGACAAACCAGGATAGGATATCGGCTGCCTCAGCGAGACACGTAGGAAGACACGTTAATTGAACCGAGGCGGCGGAAAAAAAAAATGGCGTGTCGGGTCTCACGGGTTTGTGAGTGTCCTATCGTCTGCGGTTTGGGGTCCGGATCAAAATCGGCTTAGCGGAACCTTTTCTTACCTTCAATGTTAAGACACTTGACACTTTATTTTTCACTCCAATTTGATGTTTACTGTAAAATATCTAGCTGGCTATCTGGCTAGCTAACAGGCTAGCTAGCTATTTGCTATCTATTACCGATCTAGCTGGCTATTTTTTTGAACACTTCACACTATTTTTCACTCCAATTTGATGTTTACTGTAAAATATCTAGCTGGTTAGCGACCTAGCTATCTATTAGCTATCTAGCTGGCTGGCTGGTTATTATTTATCTATTATTATTATTATTACAGTAAAGTCCCGTTATATCGATATTCAAGGGAGTCCGAAAAAATATCGATATAACCGGGACTATCGATATATCCGACCCTGTTTGCATGTAATTTTCTCCGTGCGTGCATAGAAATAGTATCGATATAACCGGGACTATCGATATATCCGATATCGATATAACGAGACTTTACTGTATTATTATTATTATTATTATTATTATTATTATTATTATTATTATAAAGCCATTTTCAGGATGGACTTTCCAAGAATAGACATCATGAAGAAATGTTGGACAGCTACGAAGCTAGCAAAAATAGCAAATAATATTGCAATTTTACGTGGTTATTATGAATCATAGTAAAAATTCGAACAGAGTAATGACAGTATTTCTTAAGTTTCTTCAATTCATAAGTTATTTTCTGGCCAACGCCACCTTCTAGTGGATGTGTAGTAATATCACACCACAATTGAAGCTGATTGATTCAGACATAGCACTACTGAAGGCCTTGAAATAACATGCACGGGCCGCACGGCCCACCACTGCAGTATAGAGCATCTTTTATAAATTACACAAATTTATTTTCAAAATGCAATTCAAATAAGTGATTATTCCGGGATAAATAGTGTTTGAATTATTAAAACGATGGACATAAGAAGCCCCACATAAGATACAGTCACTAAATGATGCATTGATGCATTCAGGATCCGTGCATCCTTTTTTTTCCCATCATGTAATCCAACCAAGACCTCATCACGCTTTGGAGACCTTTTCTCCATTCAGCGTCTCCCCTCTTCCCATCTCGGCTGTCAATCATAATCTTTGGCCAGAAGGCCCTTTTTAATTCAACATCAATCACCGGCTGTTTTTTAAAATTATTTTTACTACTGCCGAGGTCCAGTTAGGGGCCCACCAGAGCACCTTTTGTGGCAACCTAGCAAGTCATTCCCGCAATTGAGGTGATTTTGATCATTGTATGTGTCAGCTGACTCACATGTTACGATGCTACATTGTACCAAGACTGGGTTCTCATATTTTGGGCCCTCTTGCAGCCATATAAGGTCAACAATTATGTGGAAAGCTGCTACAAAAAAGACAAAATAAGCCTTAAAGGACAACCGACGTCTCCGGACAAGTTGTGTCCATAATTTGTAAAATGGCTTCAAATGACTTCTACTGTGCGTATTTTACAAAGATTCCACCGCATATAGCTATATTTTACGTTTTAAGACTCGCGCTGAATATTTCGGAAGTCTTGTTTTTGAGTTGGTGACGAGACTGTACGTGACGTCACTGAAGGAACGCCCCTGACCGAAAAAAAGGACACATTGTAGCAGTCCTTCCATTCCATTCCATTTTGTTGTACTTGTTTGGTCTGAAAACTTCGTGTTGCACCAAAAAGAGGCAGAAGAGGGCGACAAAGCTCCGTGTAAGGAATTAATCAGGCTGTGGAAACAGGCTGATTAATTCCTTACACGGAACTTTGTCGCCCTTTTCTGCCTCTTTTTTTGGTGCTACATCCCCCCCCCCCCATTGCCTCAAAATGGCTCGGAATAAATTCTTTAATCGATTGCAAACATGTATGCTTTCCTCTTCAGAACTATTTGAATCATATTCATAACTGTATGGGTAACAAGAAAGCATCTTGTCCGAATCTAAAGCCATTGTTTTGATTCTCCAGCAATGCAAGACGTCTTGGGGTGACACCACGAACAAGGGGGCGGGACCTTCTGAAACTGGCCACTTCCTGGTTCATTTTTTTCAGATTTTGGACACTTTAAGTCAGTTTTATTGGTGTTTTGCATTTGATTAAAAATATCATACTGTGGGTTTTGGGTATTTTAGATGCTATAAAACGTTTTTCTGATGTCAGTTAGTAAACGAAAAAGTGATGTCGGTTGTCCATTAAATAGACACATTTGAGTGTGATAAAAAAAAAAAGTCTTGGATTGCCCCCATGGACCACTCTAATGATTATTCTGCTATCGGAAGGCATTCGCCGTAAACAGAGATTCATCATTCGGTTGCGTGAGCTGACTTGTAACTTTTGATCAGTCACATATTCCCATCAAAGAAGCCCCCCCCCCACCAACACCCCCAACGCCGTATTGCCTGCATGTAAAACAGATTTACATCGATTTCATAGCGATTTTAAAAAAGGAAGGGGAGGATATAGAGTGCGTAATTTGGAAACGCGGCATCACGACGAGCAAATGTAACACCCCCATGGTGAAACTAAGGCTGTAATTAACGCGTGCATCGTGTTTTTAAAGGATATAACATTTGAAATGTCGCTAATCCCCTGCTATAGTTGATGAGCGCGGGTGGTGTGTTTGCTGAAACTTTCCACTTCGCGAAGTCTCTCATTGCATCACGCAACGAACGCTCACACCCTCACAAAAAAAAAATATTTACGTCCTCAAGACAAATTTGCAATCGTTAATGTGCGTGTCTTTTGGCAAATCGCTACCGTTTGCGTGACCCGAGTAGACGCGCGTTCATCCAAAAGGCTCGTGTCAGAAAATGCACCAGATTAGGATTATATAACGAAAAAAAACTTCACCATTAATGAACGGCGGGGCTATCGACGATGCACTAGAGCATATTTAAATAACAATAATAGTATTTTTGATGATTAGAGTGAAGTGTAACGCGCCTACCTCCTCGCGGTGAACGGAGAGGAACAGCTACGGGCGCATCCGTGCGTGCGTAAAATGGAATTTTTAAAACAATCCAAGGCAAAAATCCGTCGGGATATCGTTGAAATGTAGCCCGGTTTGGAGAGATGCCGACGCGGATGACGGCGTGAACATGAACGAGTATACGCGATGAAGGCGGACGTCCTCTTGCCTTCAGTCTCTCTTCCTCCTCCGCCTCCTCCCGTTTGTTTCACTGAGCGCGCATTTCCCAGCCAGCTGGGCTCGCTCACTGGAACTGTGGAGAGATGCGATTGTGGGTTTGATGTGGAGGAGGGCGACCTGTCCTCCCCAGAACGCTTCACATAAACTCATCATTTTGCCAATGAACTAGATTTCATGGCTTGGCTATGATACATACTTACATAGGGACTCATTCGTGGACTCTATTGTGGTTCAGCGTGCTATTTTGGAGTAAAATGGAATGATTATGTGCACGAGAGGGAAAAATGTACTTAAAAGATGATAGAAAATGCACGTTTGTATCCTTTATATGCAAAAGGATTTGACCTCCAGTGCTTTCTCGCCCATCAAGTGTCAAGTAAGCATTTTATCACCCACCCATTTCTTAAAATGGGTCTTTGGGCTGGCTCCCGCAGAGTGGGCTTCATGTCAAAGTCAAGAGATGGAGTCCCGTGGGGCCAACACGTTGTTTGCTAACAGTGTAAGTGAGCATGTCGACATGATGAGTGATACTTTGGCTTACGAACTTAATTGGTTCCCAGAAAGTGTGTGTAAGGCAAAAAGTGTGTATTCCAAATATTAATTTCCCATAGGAAACCATTAAAATGAGAATAATGCGTTCCCAGGTCAACATAAAACATAATTTTCAACTACATAAGCCTTAAAACTACACACAATATACCTTATTATATGTATAAAAGTGTGTGTAAGGCGAAAAGTGTGTATTCCAAACATTAATTTCCCAAAGGAAACCATTAAAATGACAATAATCCGTTCTCAGGTCAACATAAAACATAATTGTCAACTAAATAAGCCTTAAAACTACACACAATATACCTTATTATATGTATAAAAGTGTGTGTAAGGTGAAAAGTGTGTATTCCAAACATTAATTTCCCATAGGAAACCATTAAAATGACAATAATCCGTTCTCAGGTCACCATAAAAGACAAGTTTCAACTAAACAAGCCTTAAAACTACACACAACATACCTGATTTTATGTATAATTAATGTGTTACGGTATTGTAATTAAAGAAATAAACTGTACTCTATAATAAAGTCATTTTATTTACCTTTGTGATGGTCGTTGATGGCTTGATCGAATGGATAGCTTTTTGCATAAAGTTTCTTCAGCTCTTCTTCCGCAAGTAAAAATACTTTTATTGTCTTTCTAAGGTTCCATATTTTGTTTCCCCATTCTGGGTTCTGCTCGTGCTAATCATAAGCACTTTCGCAAGGTTTATGCTAATGTGACAACCGAGTGCAAAGTCACAAATGGGCTCGCATGATCAACGTAGCGTTGGTCTACTTCCTCAAAGTAGAAATAAATCTTGATCATTGAGGGTTTATTACAATTACAAACATTTAGGAAATAAAATAACATTCTCACACCAATATATGTTGTGACTGAGCAAGATTTTAAGACCTACAAACGCCAACCTCTGTGAACTCTCCTCACGATAGCCTCGTGGGCTGATGTAGTAAACCAGCAAAAAGGTCAATGCATTGACAGCGTGCTAATTAGCCCAACGGGCTTGCTTCGGGCTCATTGGACTGCAAATACACCAGTGGGAAGTGGGAATATGAGAGCTTGAAACCCAAAGATTAGTATTGTATGGATCAGGACCCTGGACAGGACTCCGTAAATGCATCCTACATCGCTGTCCATGGTGCTGAAGCTTCATGAATTTTGCATCCCGTCTTCTGAAACCAGGTTCCCTTCAAGCAGTTAAATTCCACTCTGATGTTTGGAGCTAAGGTGCAGGTGTGTAAATAGTTTAGTCATAGCAAAAAAATAAGAATTATTATAATAAATAATAATTAAGCATTTTCTTAAGCACTGCTCCTTGCAATCTGGACATTATGGCTGAACGACATATGTGTATATTTTAATATAATTAAAAATTCTCTCAGTTTTAAAGTATTGTTTTTTTTGTGCACAGGAAAGATCCAACACCCGCAGCAGCTTGTCAAAATAAGGGTTGATGTCGACTCTAACTCTTGTTATGTAAATCAGACGAAAAACAATAGATCAGAAAAAAATAACTCTAACAGAAACAACCTATTTAAATGAAACATAAATAGCTTAAAGTGACAATAGATGGTTTAAAAACAAAAAAAAGAAGAATGTTTGAAGTTGACAGCTGTATAGCGGAGTTGAAGACAGGTGCTAAAAACAGCTCACGCGGAGCTGGAAGCCAAACGGTTAAGATGTGGGTGCCGAGATGCTGAGGCTGCCTCAGGGCCTCGACTTGATCTGCGAGTTGGGAGCGAAACGAGAGGCGTTGTCGCATACGCGATGTGGACGGTAGAAAAGGTCGGAAGATATAGCGAACGCAAGCAAAAAAATAAATAAATATGAAAAGACAAAAAGTGTATATAGACGAAATAGTATAACACGTGTGCTGGAATGGGTTCTAATTTTCACAGTTGCTTTGAGAAACAGCTTGAGGCACAGATGTATGTTGACTGACCTATCTTACTATCAAACGTGAAAAAAAATGGATACTTAAAAGACCTTTAAGAAGTCAAATTCTACAACACTGAAAGACTGTGAATCTTAACCCAATCACTACCAGACAATATGCAATCGGCATATCTGCTAATCAAATATTTAACTCACGTGCACAAATGTGTCCACTGCAGTGCTAGGGTTTTTGTCATTGTCACACGAATTCCAGGACCTATAGAATATTAAGCTTTAGGATGACATAAACATTCAATGAAGCCATAGAAGCCATAGACTCTCTTCTTTCATCAGAAAAAAAAGTTACATCCTAAATTATATGGGTTTGGAGTTATATGAGCTTGAAATGAGGCCGGGTGTCAAAAATACAATGGAATACAGGGTGACTCAAAAAGTTGCGTACCCATGAAAATTTCAATTGTGATTTTATTAAAAAGCTATTTATTTCAAATTACAACCACACATTATTCAGTTTATGGAAGAACATTCACCGGAGTTTTCGCAAATTCTGACAATTTTTTGTCAATATATGGCTTTTCCGAGATGTGTTCCAATTATCCACCATTTCGTTGCAAGCAAACCTGTTCTCGTCTGACAAAGTTGTCAATCAGTTCTACACACCCCTCTTTCGGGAGGGTGACCCAAAAAAAGATGCGTCCTACTGAGTCGCTCACTGCAGCAATGTTTTCTCCTGAAAGAGAAACGTGTAAAAGAGGTTGACAACTTTGTCAGACGAGTACAGGTTTGCTGGCAATGAAATGGTGGACAATTGGAACACATCTTGGGAAAGCCATGAATTGACTAAAAATTGACAGAAATAGCTGAAACTCTGGTCAATGGTCTTCCATCAACTGAAGAATGTGTGGTTGTAATTTGAAATAAATAGCTTTTTAATCAAAGCCACAATGGACATTTTCATGGGTACACATCTTTTTGGGTCACCCTGTACATACATATTGGTTTATATAGCGCTTTAATCCATTTATATATTTTAACAATTAAAATGATTTGTACTTATTTTGATTACAATTTTAATGGAATAAGCATTGTTACTTGTGATTTATTTTATTTTATGTAATATTTAATAACCTGTTATCCTTTAATACACTGTATTTTTTAATGGTAATGTTTTTGTTTTCTTGTAATGGCTGCCTTTCTAGCACCTCCTGTGTTTTGTGTTTTTCTACTTTTTTTCTTTCCCTTCCTCTTCCTTTCATAACTTTGCTGCTGTGTTACTTCCGGGTAGAGTGAACATTAGCGCGAATGGCTGCGCTGCTCACCCGCACAAAAAAAATCCCATGACTGTAAAGTGTCCTTGAGAGTTTTGAAAGGCGCGTAGAAAATAAATGTATTATTATTTAACAACAACTGAAGCTGGAACAAAGCGCTAATATGGAAAAAAGGGAAAGGCTGCCCCCTTTTGAGAGGGAAAAAAAACATTGCCAGAAGCCATGACTAGCACTTTATCAGCACCCTAGCATGAACAAATGTCTTATTTTCAATTCCCATCCATACAAGGCAGCTACGTCCAACTCTTCAACCTATGACATTTGCGAGCGTAAAAGGGAAGCTTAACTTTGGCATCTGATGTGCAGAAAATGAGGTGCGGCTTTGAAAGAGCCTTTGTGGCTAAATCAACATTTGAGCAGCTTTGTTTAATCTGTGCCTATTAGACCTTTAACAATAACGTACCAGACTAGATTAGGTTTGCTGGAAAAAAAAGTTCCATTTACCAAACCGCAACCATGTCCCACTGGGTGTGTGTGGGGGCGAGGGGGGGTAAATAAACATGTTTCAGCCAGTTAAAGGACAAGCGACGCCTTCGGACAAGCTGTGTCCATAATTTGTAAAATGACTTCAAATGACTTCTACTGAGCGTATTTTACAAAGCTTCCACCGCATATAGCTCTATTTTACGTTTTAAGACTCGCACTGAATATTCAGGAAGTCTTGTTTTTGAGTTGGTGACGATGCCTGAAGTGACGTCACAGAGGGAACGCCCCTGACTGAGAAAGGACACATAATGCATTTGCGGTACTTTGTTTTGTCTGAAAACTTCGTGTTGATGGCGAAATTCGAAGGAAAACACATAACGCAATGGTGAATCGTTGTGTGTTGCACCAAGACAACTATTTGATATTCGTTGACACAAATTCCCAGCAGACAAATCATCCCATTTCCAACGGAGCTCTGGCGCCATCTTCTGCATTTTCTGGGTGCTACATTGCTGTCATTGACGGTTCGAATTGATATGGGAAGACTCCTTTAATCTATTGCAAACATTTATGCTTTCCTCTTCAGAACTACATTGTACTATAGCACATTTATAATACATAAAATAAGGTATATTGTGTGTAGTTTTAAGGCTTAGAAAATTAGAAAGTAGAAAATTATGTTTTATGGGGAGCTGGGAACGGATTATTCTCATTTTAATGGTTTCCTATGGGAAATTAATTTTTGGGATACACACTTTTCGCCTTACACACTCTGTCTGGGAACACTGTATTTGAATCATATTCATAACTGGATGAGTAACAAGAAAGCATCTTCTCCGAATCTGAAGCCATTGTTTTGATTCTGGAGCAAGGCAGTGTGTGAGCAATAGTGACGTCACCAATAAGGGGGCGGGACTTTCTGCATCTGCTCAGTTCCAACATCATTTTATGGCAGTTTTGGGACACTTTAAGTCATTTTTACTGGTGTTTTGCATTTGACTAAAAATATTATACTGCGTGTTTAGGGTATTTTAGATGCTATAAAACCTTTTTTCTGATGTCAGTTAGGAAACCAAAAAATGGTGTCGGTTGTCCTTTAAGGTTGAGTAAATCTGCTTTTTTTTTAAATGCAGAATTCAAATTTGTCATGTTGACCAAACGCATGCTGGCATTTTCTTGCATAGCCAGTGACATATTAATTATGTTTTAGGGGCGAATGATGAAAAGACCAACAGCTCTTTCTGAAGCAGAAGCAGCGAAGAGCGAGAAAGAGGCTGAGAGGGGTTGAGGTAGGGGGGGGGGGGGTGAAGAGAAAGAGAAGAACATCCCTGGAGAAATGGAGTGTCACACGCACACCGCGGTGTGACACACGAAAACACAGACAACGTGCCCGACCTTGACAATTCCGCCCGAAAATCCTCGCCAACACAATAGCGAATGAATGACTTTCTTTCAAGTAAAATTAATTACCCAGATCAAACACGCTAAGTGGCTCGACCAAGCGTCATTTTCTGCACGCCTTGCTTTTTTTTTCCTTCTTCACTAAAAGATGCGATAAATGAATTTCCCCCTAGAACCAAATTCCACACAAGCTCTGCTTTACTTTAATAAAAAAAAGACATCTGCTTATTCGGCAATAAAGCTACAAATGTCGTGCTGCCACGGCAACCGTGGTCTTTACGCTGGATTTTGCACACAGAATAGTACATGACATACAGTGGTGGGCCGTGCATGTCACTCCTAGGCCTTCAGTAGTGCTATGTTTGAATCAATCAGCTGCAAATGTGGTGTGATTTACAACACGTCCACTAGAGGGTGTCTTTGGCCAGAAAATAACTTGTAACTTGAAGAAACTTAAGAGATACCGTCATTAAATTGTTCGAATTTTTACGATGAACGCGTGGATTCATAATAACCTCATAAAATTGCGCTATTATTTGCTATATTAGCTAGCTTTGGAGCTATCCAACCTTTATTAATAACGTCCATTTATTCTTGAAGAGTCCGTCTTGAAAATGGAATAATAATAATAATAATAATAATAATAATAATAATAATAATAATAATAATACATTTCATTTCTAAGCGTGTTTCAAAACTCTCAAGGTCACTTGACAGTCACAGGATAGGTTTTACTGCAGGTGAGCAGCGGCAGCCAAATGCGCCAGCATTCACTCAATCTGAAGGTAACTCAAATAGAGAGAAAGCTAGCTACCTAGCTAACATATAGCTAATAGATAGCCAGCTAGCCAGCTAGCTAACTAGCTAGATCGCCATATAGCTAATAAATAGCCAGATACATGGCTAGCTTGCTATCCAGATAACTAACAGATAGCAAATAGATAGCAAATGGATAACAAATAGATAGCTCCTTCGGCCATTGTGGCTTGACAAAATTGCTATTAAAACATCACAAAAATACATTTGCTTAAGCAGCTCGCTAAGGATACAGTGTGCTAGCATTGGCCAGTATGCTGTCATCACTAGCGGCTAGTGATACTATAATTAGCTCTTGACTAGCCAATCATAATTTGAGAAACCTGTGACGTTGCTAGCGCCTTCCAGCAAGCCTCAGGTTGCCAATTCGAACTCCGTAAAAGTTTCATCACCATTAATTTGTATGCTTCAGGGCCTGCAGAACTGATTGTGAAGGCGTACAGGTAGATTTCTGACCCCGGTAACAAACAAATGATGGCTGAAATGTGATTGGTTAAATGCTTGAATACGAAAACACACATCTAGAAGCATCACAACATGGATAAAATATAATTCACATTAGTCTTGGATTCAGATACTTTTAGGCCAGCAGAGAAGGCCTGATGACATGACACCACTAAGGCTACCCAACCAGGTCTAAGTAACCTACTTGAGGAGTTGAGGGACTGCATCGGTCACCGCCTATTATCATACAATCAATAATCCATCATCGTTAGCATCGAAAAAGGTCACTAGCTTGATTTGGTTTCCCCGCCTCCTCTCACACATAATCATGCTGATTGGATCTAATTGTACTTATTTTATCTCAAATCCCAGGATGGCGGCGGCGGCCATTAGTGGGTCAAAGTGATTAGACTATCAAGGGGATCTATTGGAAGTCAATTTAGCCAGGTTGCGCTCCTCAAAGTTAGGGCGGCTAACTAGCGACATAGATCTCCAATTGTTTGGGAACCGTTGCGTGGAAAGGGGATAGATGGGATGTTTATAGATCAATACGTTCGGCATATGCGGATGACACAAGGGGTGATATTTCATTGTAAATGTCACTGCAATATCACCCGGAGTGCGAAGAGAGAGCACGTGGGCTATCGGATAAAAAGCTACATCTTCACCGGGCGCCCCTCGCAACGGCAGTGACGGCCTATTTGAATAATGAGGAGAAGCACCTGTCTGGTTTGGTTATCCTGATACACCGAGTGTAGCGATACTAACACCTCAAACATCTGAGAGAGGGACAAGGAGAAGGGAGATGAGAGAAGGAGCGAGCGCTCACTGCACTGCAGGGCACCGCCATGTTTGTTTTTATTTTTTTTTAGCGTGTGTACCTTAGAGCCTGAATAGTCGATTGCGGACGGAACTGCTTTTCTCGGATGAGGGCAATCAACCTCACAATGGCGCGTCACATCACGTGCGCACTCGGGGAGTGTTTTTTTGAGCGCTTGATTAATATGGCGTCTTGCGGTTTGGTCGGGTACGTTGCAAGCAAACGTTCCCAGTGTTCATAGTTGATGTGTTTTGTAAATGGCGTATGGAATCAATTTGATTCTGACAGCTTACGTTATGTATTTTCTACATTCACAGTTGAATTAATTTCATGCATTTTGAGTTTTAATTAATAGATAGCCGCTGCTCCCCCACAGAAAAGCTTATCCTGTGACTGTAAAGTGACCTTGAGAGTTTTGAAAGGCGCTTGAAATTTATTATTATTATTATTATTATTATCTTTTCACCCCCTTTCAATTTGGCTGCTGTAGATTGCAAATTTCCCTATTGTGGGACTATTAAACGCTTTCTGATTCTGACACTACTACTACGACTACTACTACTACTACTACTTCTAATAATAATAGTAATCTTCATCATCATCATCATCATCACAATAATAAAATACCAAAGCACGGCCTAAAAATGTTTTTTTGAAGTCTGTGTTTACTTCACTGTCACTTGCGCCTGTCGAATCTAAAAAGGGCCACCTGCTAGTCTCACAAATGCTGGCAAGCCCTCCCGGCTCGTGAGTAACAGCATGCCATTTTATACACACACACATACACACACACACACACACACACACACACACACACACACACACACACACACACACACACACACACACACACACACACACACACACACACACACACACACACACACACACACATCCATGCACTCAACCCTGAAACTGTAATAAGGCCGTGTGCTGCCCCTCCCCCCCACTCCCTTCCCTTTTATTAATGGAGAAGGTCATAGCTAATTTAGGCCATTTCGCTGGAACGAGCATGGAGGTGAACGAGTGCTATGCAGACAGGAAAGGTGTGTTGTGACAACACGAGTAGGGATATGTATTGGGCTCGGTTGCTATAGTCGTCGATGGCGCCAGGTTGAGGACCTGCTCTGATGCTGACAGGTTGACGAGATCAACAAAATAGCACACATGCATATGCTTCTACGCTAAATGTGTACTCGCACTGTTCTTAAGTAGAGGTACTGGTAAAATTAGGAAAAATCAACCCCTTTCGTTTGCACAACAGCAACTGAGAAGAAAAAAAAAAATAATAATAATAATAATAATAATAATAAAAATTAATAATAATAAACTAATATTAATCAGCATAACAATCACAATAATAATATAAAATAATAATAATATAATAATATATGTATTATATATAATAATAATATAATCATCATCTAATCATCATCAGAACACAACAATAACAATAATAATAATAACAATAACAATAACGATTAAAACAATATTGATAAAAATAGTACAAATGATAAAAACAATAATGATAAAAATAATACAAATTATAGAAATAATAATGATAATGAAATTTATAGAAATAATAATGATAATAATAGTAATTGTAAAAATACTAACGGTAATAATAAAAAAGGATCAAAACTATTAATAATAATAATAATAATAAATACAATAATCATCAGAACAACAACAACAATAATAATAATGATTAAAAACAATAATGGTAAAAATAATACAAATGGTAAAAACAATCATGACAAGAATGACTATAAAATATTATTAATAATATTATTAATACTACTACTACTAATAATAATAATAATACAGTAAAGCCTCGTTATATCGATACTCAAGGGAGTCCGAAAAAATATCGATATAACCGGGACTATCGATATATCCGACCCTGTTTGCATGTAATTTTCTCTGTGCGTGCATAGAAATAGTATCGATATAACCGGGACTATCGATATATCCGATATCGATATAACAAGACTTTACTGTAATAATAATAATAATAATAATAATAATAATAATAATAATAATAATAATAATCCCCTGGTAAAGCACCATAGTGTCAGCAGTGTCTGTATTAGCAATTTCTTCCCAAACCCGACAGATTTATTTTATGAACTCTGTGCTCCGTCTTTGCTTTCTGCTGCCAAGTCATAGGTTTTCCCACAGCGTGGCTAATAAGGGAATATCTTATCACATATCAAAACCCACCCAAGTAAATGCAAACAGATTAATAGATCACAGGCTACTCGACACCCCCCTCCACCTCATCCCACGGTGCACCACCACCTCCCCTCCCGCCTCTCCGCACTGATGATCTCCAAGAGTGGAATAAAAAGGCTGCATTTCATTTCCACCATTTCCGTGGTCAAGGTGACTGTGTCACTAAGTAAAACCAACCACAAATATCAATGAAGGAAATATTAGTCGTGTAGCCCGAGGTGGCACGGATCCAGAAAGCCAAAGGTCTTGGCAAGCGACGATTTCCACCTGCTACGACGCATATTTAGCCACCTGCTTGGACCAACTGTGTGACGGCAAAGTGTCCGAGACTCTGAGCCAGATGGTTGCGTGATGAAATACGCACGTAGACGGCGGCGTAGTCTCAGCCTCACCGAGTTCGGCGTCGAGTTTCCTCTTACAAATAATTCATGCGGGCCAGATGCACTCCGGCTCAACAGTCTTAAACACATGGAAAGAAAACACGTGTGCTTTATGTACACCTGCTGCTTAATCCCTTACAACGCCCAAAGGCGTTTTTTTTGTTTGTTTTTTTTTATTTTTCCTAACAGCTGTTTGGTATACAGTGCAAATATCAAAGAGAATCCTTGAGCAGCGCAAGTCGTGACTGTTGTTTCACCCGTCCTCCTCCGTCACGTTTTTGGAGACAAAAAAGTGACATGTCATTCAGAAAAAAAAAAAAATACAAGCAACGTACGGCATTTTGAATACGGGGAAACATGAAAAGACTTCTCTCAACCCTCCAAAACTTTGCCAGTGGGTGAAACAAAAGCTGCCATGTGAACAAAAAAAAAGTGATAAAAGACTTTTGAAAAAGCCTTTCTTTTGTATGCCGAGGGAACGTCTGCTCGCAAAGCAACATCAAATACGATCCTTTATGTCACTCAGCAATTGGACTGGAAAGCCCGTAGCACACAGGTGTCAAAGTCAAGGTTCGGGGGCCAAATCCGGCCCGCCTTAGTATTTTATTCAGCCCGCGAAAGCAAATCTAATGTGAATTTTCATGATGCTAGGTAAAGTAGCAACAAAAACTTCAAATTCGCATATATAAACCACAATAGCAGTCATTATTTATTACTTCAAATTTGAAAATAATAATAGTACATTTAATTTATAAGCGCCTTTCTAGCTAGGTAAAGAGCTAATAGAGCCAGCGTTCACTCAACCCCGAATAACTCAAATAGACAGAAAGTTAGGTGGCTAACTCGTGGATAATTAATAGATAGCTAGCTAGATAGCTAATAGATAGCAAATAGATAGCTAATAGATAGCAAATAGATAGCTAGCTAGCTAGGTAGAGAGCAAATAGATAGCAACACGAGCCAGCATTCACTCAACCCGGAATAACTCAAATAGGTAGGAAGTTAGGTGGCTAACTATTAGATAATCAATAGATAGATAGCTATATAGCTAATAGATAGTAAATAGATAGCTAGCTAGGTAGAGAGCTAATGGATAGCAGCACGAGCCAACGTTCACTGAACCCGGATAATAATAATAATAATAATAATAATAATAATACATTTCATTTTTAAGCGCCTTTCAAAACTCTCAAGGTCACTTAAAAGTCACTGTTAGACGTTTTTCTGCGGGTGAACAGCGGCAGCCACATGCGCCGGCATTCACTCAACCCGGAGGTAACTCAAATAGATAGAAAGCTCGCTAGCTAGCTAATAGATAGCTCGCCAGACAGCCAGCCAGTTAGTCAGAAAGCCAATGGATATGCAGCAAGACAGCTAGCGAGATAGCCACCCAGCTAGCCAGATAGCTAATAGATAGCAAATAGCCAGCCAGATAGCCAACGGACAGGCCACGAGACAGCCAGCGAGATAGCCACCCTCAATGATTATGAGAACAGCGACTGCAGAGTAATATCCCAATAAACCCCATGCATATATTCTTTATCCTCAGGTCAAAAGGGTCAATAATGTCTCTTTTTTTAGGGGGTAGCATTGGCTTGAACAAAGATAAATAGTCCAATAGAAGAAGAGAACCAAAGCCGTGGAATGATATCGAATCAGGGAAGACGAAATCCCTCGCTTAACTTATTCCAAACAGAGGCGCTTTCCGTCCGTCCGTCTGTCTGTCTGTCCGAACGTTACACCCGGAGGAGTTCATTCATATGGCCCGCCTCCCATCGGCGAGGCCATCACTCACGTCCGTTTCGGTGGAAGCAACAGCAAGCACTTCGGGCCCGGCCAGCGAGAGGGACGACCAATTATTTCCTCATTGCCTTGATGGATGATTCCTGGCTGCGAAAAAAAAACAGCAAGTAGATAGCCAAGTGGAGAAACGGGGGCGGGGGGGGGATTCTTGCACTTCATGGGAAGAGAACCGGGTTTTGTCTTTGGTCTGGGATAGCATAGGACATCCATACAAGAGGTCGTAAACACTGAATTTCTAGGCAGATTGCAACACTTGACCAATTCCGCATATCTGCAAATCAAATATTTAACTCATTCACTGCCAGACGTGCACAAATGTGTCCACTCTGATGCCAGGGTTTTTGTCATTGCCACTCAAATTCCAGGACTCACAAAATATTGTGTTTTAGTACTACATAAACATTCAGTACAGTGTCAGAAAGAAACCTTAGACCACGGGTGTCAAAGTCGGGGGCCAAATCTCTTGTATGATACGCTATTTATGACAAAAGTGCAAAATAACCGCAGACGGATGTCAAAGAAAAGGACTCAAAGTAGACGTGAGGAATCCGAGTGGAGAAATGTAACTTTCCACACCACCACCCCCCCCTCCACTCCCACCGTCTTTAGCATTGATTGGGTACAGACTTAATTAAAAGCGGCAGCAAAGCAATCAATAACAATCCCCCACAGTGCAGACCACCCTCTCTCTCTCTCTCTCTCTCTCTCTCTCTCTCTCTCTCATGCACTCACTCCGCCCTGCACACATTGAGAGGTGCTCGAGCGCAGAGTGCTGACCGGAAGCGTGACTCAACGTGACATGTGGCAGTAGCACTCATTACGTGTAAGAAGAGTCATCCCCTTGCACACCGTGCTCCCTCTCTGCAGTCGAGTGCGAGGAACTTGACAAAAAAAAAAAAAAAAAAAAAAACGCGCATATCCGCGGGTGGCCATCCACGGGCTCTTCTCGCTCACCGCATGCTAACATATGCTAGCTATGGCAACATCGCAAATAAATAAAATACAGATACATCAATACAGATACATCAATACAGATAAATAAATACATACATACATACATACATACATAGATACATACATACATACATACATACATACATACATACATACATAAAAACAGATACATAAATACAGAGAGATGAATAAATACACATATAAATAAATAAATACTTCCGGGTTGAGTGAACGCAGGTGCGTGTGGCTGCCGCTGCTCACCAATAGAAACAGAAAAAATATCCTGTGTCTTTGAGAGTGTTGAAAGGTGCTTATAAATGTAATGTATTATTATTAGTAGTAGTAGTAGGATTTTCCATGCCCTTTTTTCGATTCTTGCAGTGTGCAAGTCATCGAGAGTGGGGAGTATTTTCTCAAGAACGAAACTCGAAGGTGCGGTGGGTCAAAGGCTTTATGTCTATCAATTCAAATGTGTCCATTGTGGGACTATTCAAGGCTTTTTTATTCATATTCTTATGAAGTGGGTATAAACAGCAATGCACGAGTGGTTTTGGACAGTATTCTGACATGATGCCTCAATGCATAGACACCAAAACGCCCTTTGAGACTATTTTTATCATCAGATTAGATTAGATTATTAGATTAGATTAGTTTTTATGAGTCTCACAGTGGAGAATTTTACATTGCACAGAAGCAATGATGATAAAATAAGAGAGCTGAAGTCAATACCCAATAACAACCTCTTTCCATTCACTCGAAATTCTATTGATTTCCCTCGATACTCATTACATGTCCTTTTTTTCTGGGAAATATTTTTGTCCCCCCCCCCCCCCCCCCGTCCCCTCTTACATGCCCTAATTTTGTTCCACCGCTCTGTCCTAAGTGTCGTCCATGAAGCCATGTGTATGTCGTGCGCTGTACATCCGGGGGACCCCCTGGGGGTAAACAATGACGGTAAGCTTCTTTAGCAGCCGATCTCTCCGCGACTAGATTATTACTGGGGCTGGTTGGGGGTGGTAAAGGGGAGTTTGTACCAGTTCCACCCTCCGTACTGACTACGCGTGCACTCACAGTGTTGATCACAACCACATAATCCTCACTCCAGACAAATTACACTGTCAACATGACACAGAGAACATCTATCTCAGGGAAACAAAATAGTGGGGTGTACGCAATGTGTATTTTCAGCGAAACATCAGAATCAGAATCAGAATCAGAATCATCTTTATTGCCAAGTATGTAGAACACACAAGGAATTTGTTTCCGGTAGAACACGCTGCACTAGTATCGTTGTCAAAAAAACTGCTAAGTGGCACTATACAGTTCCATTTTGCTACTGTTGAAAGAGTTCAAAGAGTTCATGGCCTGTTTAAATGTCTGCTGGATTTGGTGCGCATGGATCGGTAGCGCCTGCCTGAGGGGAGTAGCTGGAAAAGGTGGTGGGCAGGGTGCGGAGGGTCCAGTAGGACATCAAGAGAAAGACGCCAGAAATGACATGATTTCCTAATTTGGGAGCTTCCTTGGGGGGTTTCAGAGTGATAATAAATAAAAATAAATAAATAAATAATAATAATAATAATAATAATAATAATAATAATAATAATAATAATAAAACATTAAAATAAATAAAAACAGACACATAAATACGAATAGATAAATAGACACATAAATAAATACACATAAATATAAATAAATAAAAACAGATACATAAATACAGATAGATGAATAAATACATGTATAAATTAATACATAAATAAAAACACATACTTAAATACAGAGAGATAAATAAATACACATAAAAATAAATACATGAATAAATATTCTAAACAAAAAAATAAATAAATAAATAAATAAATACACAGGTAAATTAAAATACACATGTAATTAATTAATTAATTAATTATGTGTATTTATCTATTTATATTTATGTATTTGTTTTAAATAATTAATTAATTAAAACAAATACATATAAATAGATAAATACACATAAATAAATAAATAAATAAATAAATAAATAAATAAATAAATAAAAACAGATACATAAATACAGATAGATAAATAAATACACATATGAATAATACACAAATAAAAACATACATCCATATATATAAATTTCTATATATAAATATAGTGTTAAATAAATACACATATAAATAAAAAAATTAATACACAGGTAAATTTAAATAAATAAAAACAGATACATAAATACAGACAGATAAATACACACATAAATAAATACATAAATAAATACACAAATGAAAATAAATAAATAAATACATAAATACAGAGAGATAGATAAATACACATATAAATGAATAAATACATAAATAAATACGCACACATAAATTCATAGATAAATAAATACAAACAAATAAATAAATATCTATAAATTATTCAGTAAGATTTCATGTGTTAAAGTGTACTGCGGGTTGCAATTGACACAATAATAGATGCTGAATTTGGCATGCAGCAAATGAATAAACGCAACATCTAACTTCCCATCACTGTGATCAAATGTAACCTTTATACCACACATATTCATTTAGTTAATTACGCATTTGACTGCGTGTTCACTTGTTTTTTTGTTTTTTTTTAGGATACATCGTTTGGCAACGCATTAGCCCCTCAACAATCTGACTCTGCGCTAATAGCCAATTAGCACCCGAGCAGAATGACCCTGGCATTCGTGCGTTTGTCAGCGTTGCTCGCATACGTAATTGTTGTCATCTTCGCCATTCCAAGAGTCATTAGTTTTATCATAGCCCAGTCGTTAAATTGGGGATGCGGGGCGGGGGGGGGGGGGGGGGTGCTTGGAGACAGTTACCAAATTCTACAAAAGCCGCCGGTAATTGAGTCCTAAAATTTTAGGGTCTGAAATAAGATAAGCAAAAGGCCAAAAGACAAAAATAAAAAAGGGTCTTTTAAGGGTCGTGCACATTTAAAATGTGCACGAATTCTGTCTAGCATGATAATACGACCAATCGAAATTGAGTTTGCGGTGAAACTGCCGATGATTTGTTAATGTCAACATTCAAGAAAATGTATTGACTTTGTCCTATGAGGTGAAGACAAAGGCATGACATGACAATTTAAAGTGTCAGAAATAATGCTGCTGTCCAAAAAAAGAGACCAATCTCCATATTGACAAGGATGGTTGTCAGAAGATTTTTTTTTTTATTGACATTGTGGCGTCCTTGCACGCAGTGACCAAATTGTAATGACTCCCAATCAATCCCCAGAGCAAAGTATTCAGTGAAGGGTCTCGGTCCACAAAAATAATTGAAACGTCCTCCTTCAGCAATTTAAATTAATCCCCAATCAGGGAGGAGGGACCATAAATAGACTCCGGCTAAGCTCCTAGCGCAAGTGGATTTATGTGATTGCCTGTTTACACAGGCAGAACAATCCACTTTCGGGTTGAAATTTCCATCGTGGAGGCCGATGTCTCAGGACGTAATACCGATTTAGCCCATAGTGTTAAAAATGTTCATGGGCAAGGAGCTGTCAAATCGATAGAAAGCTTGCTAGCTAGCTAATAGATAGCTAGCGAGGTAGCCAGCCAGCCAGATAGCAATATAGCTATGAGATCACCAGCTAAATAGCTATATAGCCAGCCAAGTAGCTAATAGATAGCAAATAGATAGCTAGCTAGGTAGCTAGCTAGATAGATGTATAGCTGGGTAGCTAGATAAATAAAAACAAGTGAAGGGAAGAAAAAATAAGAATAAAGTCAAGAGAAAAGACAAAAAAAGCTAAATGGGATTAAAAAAACTAGGACGTTTTGCTAGCTAGCTAGCTAATAGATAGCTAGCGAGATAGTCAGCCAGCCAGATAGCAGTATAGCTATGAGATAACCAGCTAAATAGCTATAGAGCCAGCCAAATAGCTAATAGATAGTAAATATATAGCTAGCTAGAACGATGGATAGCTGGATAGCAAGATAAATAAAAAGAAGTGAAAGGAGGAAAAAAAATGTCAAGAGAAAAGATAAAAAAGCTAAATGGGGTAAAAAAAAACCTTGTGGACGATTTGTTTGTCCCAGAAAAACGAACCTGCCGCCATTTTAATTTGTCACGAGCGCGTAAGGGTCAGCCTCTCACAGCGTCCACCATTTTTTTTGTTCATGTCCTTTTCCACGATGTTATGGACTGAATTTACGGACTTTATACAACCGCTGGCCCAGCGGCGTCTACAAAGCTATCAAATCAAACACCGAGGCGGAGAAAAAGGTTGGAATTCAGATGAGCAGCTGGTCACGCATCACGATTATGGCAGGCAAGTTGGCATTCCGCTTTTTGCACTAACATGTGCGCCTTATACTCTGGTACGGCTTATATGTTGTTAAAGTGCTATATCAATCAATATGTATTGTATTGTAGTGTTATTGTATGGAAAAAAAGTTGAAAATACATCATTTGTTGGGGGTGCGCCTTATACTCTGGTGCACATAATATGTTGTTAAAGTGCTATTTCAATCAATATGTATTGTATTGTATTGTATTGTATGGAAAAAAGTTGAAAATACAGCATTCGTTGGGGGTGCGCCTTATACTCTGGTGAAACTCATGTGTTGTTAAAGTGCTATATCAATCAATATGTATTGTATTGTACTGTATTGTATGGAAAAAAGTTGAAAATACAGCATTCGTTGGGGGTGCGCCTTATACTCTGGTGAACCCCATGTGTTGTTAAAGTGCTATATCAATCAATATGTATTGTATTGTACTGTATATATGGAAAAAAGTTGAAAATACACCATTCCTTGGGGGTGCACCTTATACTCTAGTGCGGCGAATACGAGTGCTATGCAGGTAACATCCAATTTACGACCGACTCTACTTACGACCATCTGTACTTACGACCATGACCTCCAGACCCTATTTAAAAAAAAAAAAATCAGAGTCTCCATTCAACATTTTGAATGACTTTCGATTAGGACTATTTTGACTTACGACCGTTTGGTCGGAACAAAACTCGGTCGTAAGTCGGATGTTACGTATATAAATTATTGTATTGTATTTTATATGGAAAAAGTTGAAAATACACCATTGCTTGGGGGTGCGCCTTATACAGCGGAAAATAAGGTAATTTCATTCATTTCACAAGAACAAAAGGCAGTCGGGCAAAAGCTAGGGACCTCCTGCCCCATCTGAATGGCGGTCAGCAAGAAAACGATTCGCCGAGGTTACAAAAAAGTGCCCGTCATTGCGATGACAAGGCAATTTGCAGCGTGTTATGAGCGTAATACATGACACGCACTCAACGTGGAGACGATGGAGCCAAACTGCTGTCAACTTAATTAATCTAAGAGCACTTTGCAGCTAGGGCGCATTTTCTCCGTGGACTGCATCTGCTCGATATCTTGAAGGACGAACAAAAAAAAATGGCGCACCGCCGTGCTAATTCGTCAGTGTTTCCGGTCATACCGTTCACATACTCGTGTGTTTTCAGAATAGTGCATTTACAGGAAACGGGGTGGGCATTTGGAGTGCTTTTTTTTTAATTGATGGCATTCAGTCGAAGCAAAGATCTGTAAAGTTAAGTTTTGGAAAATGGCATAAAATGATCCTGGTGTGATAAAAACAAAAACAAATCTAATACTAAAAATCCCTGAACTCATTCACTGCCAGATGTGTAAAAATTTTAGTTATGACCGCCTGGCACCGCAACGCGCAAGCAGTCGCGTCCTACAATTTTGGCCAGCCAGCATGTCACACACTCGCACAGCAATCTACTGCTTGACTACACACTTCAGGAGTTATAAAGTGCAGATACCGTCTCAGCAACACCTCCTGTAGTATTGTGGACTGCTTTTTTCCATTTGGCGACTGCCTGAGTCCGAGATTGTATGTCGACCGACCTCTTCTGGCCGTTAGCAGGGAAAGCAGGGTAAGTATAACAGTTCTAAATGAACTTTACAGTAAACCGTTTTGTATACAATAACAGGTAGAGTTATACAGTAATAAAAATCGATCATATGAAATATAAAATGATAAAAATGACACGAAATATTATACAATTTATAAATTCACTGTAAACAGTTTTGTATATCATAGTATTCAATAGAAACCTTGCTTAAAAACAACCGACTGACATTATATACAATCCTGTCGTGTAAACATCACATTTTAAATGGATTTCGACTCACGACCGTTTGACTTACAACCATTTTGTCAGAACGGAACCGAGTTGTAACTCCGATGTTACCTGTACATAATATTTAATGCAGCGTAAGAAACCATAGACTCTCTTCTTTTATCAGAAAAAAAGAGTTAATTCCTAAGTTAAATGGATCTGGAGTTATATGAGCTTAAAATGTGGATGGCTGTACAAAATACAATACAATACATATTGGTTTTTATCACGCTTCATTAGCAGCTGAAGCTAGAACAAAGCACTAAGATGAAAAAAAGGGAAATGCTGCCCCTTTGTGGAAGGGAAATACATTACTCGAGGTCTGACCAGTGCTTTATCGGCACCAGCAGAAAAAAAAAAAATCAGGAATGGCACGCCACATCATGCTTTTCAATCCTCTAAATAAATTTGGGAATGGCAGTGAATGAGTTAAAAGTTAAATTTGGGGGGCGCGGACGGAGATGAAACATACATGCAAGAGCGCACATGCAGGGATGTTGTCCACTGCGCTGAATTTGCATCATGCAAGCTGTGAACCGGATATGCTTAACCGCCCATTGGGCGCAAATGTAATTTGTGGAACATTAATTCGGTGTGATTACTTTTACTCATGTCTAATTAAAAAAAAAACACCTCAGTGTATTGGTGATGAAATATAAATGACAATTGGTCTGGGTTACAGTACGTGTATTTGATTTTTTTTTATGTCATATTTCTGTCACTCAAATTTCAAAGTGTTTTCCGAATCAGTTGGACAATGTTAAAGGTCAACCGACACCATTTTTTTGTTTCCTAACTGACATCAGAAAAACGTTTTATAGCATCTAAAATACCCAAAATACGCAGACTGATATTTTTAGTCAAAACACCAATGAAAATGATGACCCAAAACTGCCACAAAATGAGCTAGGAACTGGGGAGATTCAGAAAGTCCCGCCCCCTTGTTCGTGATGTCACGCCAGGATACTCCATCACAAACTGCCTTGCTCCAGAATCAAAACAATGGCTTCAGAGAGTTCAGATTCGGAGAAGATGCTTTCTTGTTACTCATCCACTTATCAATATGATTCAAATAGTTCTGAAGAGGAAAGCATAAATGTTTGCAATCGATTAAAGAAGTCCTTCCATATGAATTTGAGCCATCTGCACTCCAATGTAGCGTCCAGAAAATACACAAATGACGCACAAGCCATTCCTTTCCTTCAAATTTCGCGATCAACATGTTGTTTTCAGACGAAACAAAGTACCCAAAATGCATTGTGTGTCGCTTTCTCTGTCAGGGGCGTTCCCTCTGTGACGTCACTTAGGGCATCGTCATCAACTCGAAAATAAGACTTCATGAATAGTCAGCGCGAGTCTTAAAACGTAAAATATAGCTATATGCGGTGAAATATTTGTACAATGCGCTCAGTAGAAGTCATTTGAAGTGACACATTATGGAGGCAACTTATACGGAGGTGTCGGTTGTCCTTTAAGCTATGAAAGATTTCAAATTTGTGCTAATAAATCCAACGACATGGCCTTTGATGATGTCATCATTACATAATCACAATTTCCGGTGAGCCTGATGTCACCATGTCAACTAATAAATCAAACGCATCCAATCAAAAAGTTCTTCTCCGATGGCATAAAACGGACTGTGGTGAAACATTTGGATTGATTATGATTTTTGTTATTCTAAGAAGAGAATCGATCTGCTTTCAAAGTCTCCCTGGATGCGGTAAACGGTAGCACCTGCACTCGCAGGGGAAATTAAACTGATTATTTTCTTAGTGTCACGTAAGCCCAGATGGTACACCAAGTAATTGTTTTCTTGGCGATTAAAGCTAAAGCAGCGGGTACGTGCGCCTCCACGATTAGATTATACTTTTGTTTACTATCCCTACTGTTTTTTTTTTTCTCTTTCTGCTATGCTACACGCATCATATACATCTTGCACTTGAAATCAGCAGACGTTACCGGGTTTAATTTTGAATACAAAGGTGTGGAAAGAAAATTCTCGGAAGCATTTTAGGTGTAAATTAGACCCGAAGGGGGAACTGAAAGCGATTATAGAGTATACACAACCTAATGGTATTTTTCTGATGTCAGTTAGGAAACAAAAAAATGGTGTCGGTTGTCCTTTAAAGTGGTCAAATTAAGGTCCGATCATTGCGCGTCGTTGCTTTAAAAAAAAAAAAAAACATCACAAATGCGCTCCTGTTATCAGTACACCGTGCTCATTAAACGTGCGCCATCAAACGTTCACGTTGCGTAACATCGGATGAGCAGAAAAGCCAACGTCTCGCTATATTCATGCTTGTACTTTCGATAATTCATGTACATGCTATGAGAATTCATAACAGGGAATTGAATTCCTCTTAAGGTCTTCGTTATATTAAATGAAAGGCCGTCAAGGGAGGCTTTGCATGTCTATGTTTCCAAACCCCCTTCACGAGGGAACATGATGAACAGTAACAGGTTCTTTGTTCACATTTAATCTCATATCATGTTAATTGTACATGAGCACTCAGATTTTAGATTTTTAGCCTTTAAAGGACAACCGACGCCTCCGGACAAGTGTGTCCAGAATTTGTAAAAATCCCTTGAAATGACTTCTACTGAGCATATTTTACCAAGATTCCACCATTTTACGTTTTAAGACTCACGCTGAATATTCAGGAAGTCTTGTTCTTGAGTTGGTGACGAGTCCTGACGTCACGGAAGGAACGCCCCTGACCGAGAAAGCGACACACAATGCATTTTGGTTACTTTGTTTGGTCTGAAAACTTCGTGTTGATCCGTGTTGATGGTGAAATTAGAAGGAAAATACATAAATAACATGATGGTGAATCGTTGCGTGTTGCACCAAGACTACTATTTGATACTAGTTGACACAAATTCCCAGCAGACAAATCAGCCCATTTCCAACGGAGCTTGGGCGGTGTCGATGGTGTCGCTTGTCCTTTAAGAGGCAGAACCTCGGTCGATGGAGTTACTGAAGTTACCGAAGCTATTTGGACTCATTTGCATGATGCTGGGATTTAGCATGTGATTGTCCCCAGTCAAGTAGAACATTGAGTTCTTGAACTCTGGCGGAACTCACTGCGGCAAATTTAGTCGCGAAAGTGCAGCCAATTATTCCACGTTGAAATTGGAAAGGGCTTTTGTGGGAAGTGGGAGATTAGAGGAGGAGGGAGTGCTGATAAAGCCCTGGTCAGACCTCTGGCAATGTTTTTTTTTTCCTTCCATGAAGGGGCAGAATTTGGCTTTTGTCCATGTTAGCGTTTTGTTCCAGCTGTTGTTAAAGCGCTAAATAAATCAATATACTGTATATGTATTGAATTGTTTTTTTTACAGCTGTCCCCATTTCAAGTTAAGATAAGTCCAGACCCATATCACTTAGGAATTTTTTTTCTCATAAAAGAAGAGAGTCTAAGGTTTCTTACGCTGAATTGAATGTTTATGTAGTCCTAAAACTCAATCTTCTGTGAGTCCTGGAATTTGAGTGAAAATGACAAAAACCCTGGCACTGGACTGGACACATTTTTGCACATCGTCTGGCAGTGAATGAATTAAAACAAATATACAATGCATTTCGATCCTCACAAAAGGACGCTTTGATCTCTCCTCTTTCATCCAGAACTGCTTCATGTCACAAAGAGAGTACAGCAAGTGCTGAAGAATGAATGACTCTCTGTGTCTTTGTGTTGTCATATTATTTGTTATTTAGTTTTTGTTATTATTATTACAAGAAACCGCATGTTTGTCCACTGCTGTCTCACAGTATCGTCATGTAATGGCCGTCAACTATTGAATATATGCTTTATGCATAAACAGGTTCAAGCGCTTCTATAAATCTTCGCATCAGGAAGTCAGAGTCATAAAATGTAAAATAAAATTGCCCGCTTTAGGCTAACGTGAACGTGTATCCGTGTTGACAATAAATCCTGATAACAAATGACGTTCTGAAATGCCTTCACCCTTGCTGTCTGACTGAGGTCACAAACCCAATAATAATACCGCCGATGGGGACCTACAAACGGGATGTTGTGATGGATCATAGCAAGGAAAGGAAGAAGCGAGCCGGTCCACCGATATGGTCGGTATACGCCGACGGGGCTCCGAAGCAACGGATCTAACGGAAAAGGGTTGCCTGATGTGAGTGCCAATTGCAGCGGGCAATCAGCAGATCAATCACGAGTAATGTTTCCACCGTCCTTTTCCTTCGCTGCCTTTCCTCAAGCCGTCGTGATCCATTCGCGTAACAACCATTGCCATGGCGGCTCCTGCTTGTCAAGTATTGAAAAAGACAGCGAGCTGTGTCGGACGTGCAATTGTTTTTTTTTTTTTTCCTTATTGTCGGCCTCTGGCGACCCTGTTCCGGACCAGCGTTGTTGAAAACGGATGGATGGAAGTTTTTCAAAGCTACCCATTTCATTTAGAAAAATACGACCATATTTTTCAGTGTAAAAGGCGCACGGGAGTATAAGCATCCCTATTTAATGCGGTCAGACAGTTTAGCACTATGACAAATATTGCTAATCTATTATAACACGCACGGATGCGGTTTGCTAACAAGACAAGCGTGGAATAAAAGTATCAAAAAGCAAAACCTAATCAGTGAGGAATTATTCTTGCGCATTTATTTTGTTTCCGATGACAGGTCGTCCATCTTTTAATCCCATTGCTGTGTGAACGCCAGCTTATTATTTTTGTACGATGCATATCGGATTTGACACACTGCGTTTCTATTTACGCCAACGGGACCAGAACGCTATGAAGCCAGCTTTTATGTTAAAATGGATTCCGGAGGTGCGTCCTAGCATAATTAAATACGTCATTGTAACACAGCGTACATCGTGTTAGGTAAATAAGTTAAATTAGTCATTGTCATAGAATGATTCATAATTCATATTCAGTTCATAAATGTGACCTTTGTGCTATTTAATTCATAGGTTTTGTGTGAATCTGATTGTATAATATTTTTTTTTTTGGCTGCGATACCCAGAATGAGATTTCATTTCACTGTTATGCAGCAGATTTCATACATAAGTTATTTTGCATAGCTAAAGTAAAAAAAAATAATGTTTAAAACATGAGCATAGAATATTTGGACTTTTGATGCTACCCCATTATGGGATCATTTTTTGGTGACGGTCAGACCACGTATGCTTTAGGGTTTCTGTCATTATCAGTAATCATGAATGTAATTTTTAAAGGAAAAAATATTAAGTACAGTGATACCTCACCTTCCGAATGCTTTAGTTTATGAACTTTTCGTCTTATGAACATTAAATGAGCCAATGTTCGCCTTACAAACAATAAATTGGTCAATTTGCTAATCAATCGTCAATTTGTCAATCAAACATTAAATTCGTCAATTCGTTTCCGAAAGACACACGGTCGAACAGCATCACGGAGGCTGGCGGACTAGTTTTCTTCACCCCATTCCTTTGAGTGCAGATGTGGTTTGTTATCTAGTGGAGTACTTTTGCTATTATAGGACCGAAAAAAAAACCCACCACAGGCTAGTGTGAAGCCAAAGAGGACAAAAGAAAATCACGGTCAGCAGAAGAAGGAGATCATCGAGAAACACGAACGAGGTGTGCGTTTTTGTGTGACTTAGCGTCCCAGTGCCAGTATGCTAAGTCGACCATTGCTACGTGTGGCTAAGGGTGTTTCTGTGTTGTCTAAGCAACGGTCTGGGGCAATAGAAGAGGTTGGTTTGACTTAACGAAAAGCAGCTAGCAGGGGACAGTGTGTGAGGGTATTATCCCCGAGAAATCAGGGCAACTTCCCTTGGATATCATCAAGAAGCAACTACATCAATGACCATCACATGTAAATAAAAACTATTATACAGTACAGGTTATTTCTTTAATTACAATACAATAGCACATTTATTATACATAAAATAAGTTTTTTTGTGTAGTTTTAAGGCTTATTTAGTAGGAAATTATGTTTTATGGGGACCTGTAAACAGATTATTCTCATTTTTCATGGTTTATGGAAAATAAATGTTTGGCATTCAAACTTTTCACCTTATACACACTTTCTGGGAACCAATTAAGTTTGTAAGATGAGGTATCACTGTATATAAAAATGTTGATGATTTATTTTTTTTTGCTGAAGATTCTTCCTTAAAAGTACTCAACTTTAAATTTCGCTCTCTCCTTTAAAGCCTAAACACCTTCGTCACCGCAGCTGCAAATAGCAATATAATAGCCATTTTTTTCTTCCGACAAGCATAATAAGAACATGTATACTCCAATTTGGAACTCCTGAATTTCCACTTCCATCCGCACCAACATATCCATCATTTCCCAATCACATTTCCAGCTGATAATGTCTTTTGATCCGCCTTTTTTCACACAAGTCATCAGTCGATTGTGAAAAAGCTCCCAGAGGCGGAAAAGATTTTTAAAGCAACTTTGCTTACGACTCATTTCAGAAAAAAAGTGTCGCGAACATCTGTGCAATTTAAGTCGCAGCCTCACGGGTAAATGGAAGTGTTAATTAGCAGTATAAATCAGTCAGTAATAAATACATCAAGTGATTTTTTTTTCCGCATTGCTTGCGGGATCTCATTTGGATGCTACAAATCGTCTCATGCAGGCGGCGAGCATCCGCGCGGCGCTTTTTATTTATTTTATTGTACATGATGGGAAGTAATTAGCAGTAATGCGATCAGGATGTTGGGAAAGAGCCATTTTGATCTCACCACGATACTTCCCCTTTCACCACGGGGAGGTCCCGCCAATCACCACCAAGTTGTGAGGCTGAACGATTTTGCTCTAAAACGCCACACCCACTCTGATGTGTCGTTTTTATCTCCTTGTTTTGTTACAACAATCATGTTCACCTGTAAATGCACCAATGACGCCTATTGAGAGGCACAGATGGGACAAAATGAAACTGGGGGGGTCATGCCCTCGATCATTGCTCATGGTCACAATTTAGCTTACAAGCAGATGTTTGTCAACCTTGTGTAAAAGGGAACAAATAGGGACTGTTATTAGAAAGGGGGGGTGAGGGTGATCATAGCCACTCAATTTTATTTCAGTAAGAGGTTTGACGTCATTCCCTTTAGTCAAATTATTCCTTGCAACATCTGTGCCATTACTCTGGTGATTGTGTTTCTTGCTACTGTTGTACGACAAATGATGTTTTTTTTTATTATTATTATTATTATTGCCAGATGGGTACATAGTCGGTGGTGGTGTTGTGCAGTAAAACAAATGGGAGACATAATCATGAATTTTGCAAGGTTTGGGAAAATAAATAAAAGTGCAACAAGGCTCCAAAACAAACACCCAGCCGGGCCCTTGTAACAGAGTCAAACCTCAGTTCTCGTCCAATTTAGTTTTCAACCAAAATTTTGGGGGTTTTTATAAAAGTGCAACAAGGCTCCTTAAATCACGTCCTGAAACACCATTGTTGAATAAAGTTTTTTTTGTTTTTTTTACAAAGAAGCAGAGCCGATGGCCTCCAACTCCCTTGTGTCAACACACACAGTCAAACCTACAGTCTTTTCTCGTTTATGCTGTAAAATAGTTAAAACGTGCTTTAAAAAGGTACTTTTCTAGATATGGAACTGATTAAAAAAATTATATTGATTATAATGGAAAGTGATGTTTTGGTTTTCGAAAAAATTGGCTACCCAGAACATCGAACAGGATAAGCAGTAAGGAAAACGGGTTTGCAACAACGAGGTCAATACAGACTGCAAAGTCATACAAGAGCCCGGAAAGCCAAAATGGCGAATATGTATTCTTGGAAAGATAAACCGTGCAAGTAGCATGACAATATGCAATCTGTGAAACCTGCCTGCAAATGCATCATATAGACTATATCAGTATGCTGAATGCACTTGTTTATTTATTTTTTCCTTTGGTGTAATTTGCACTCCCCTACAAAAACGATCCGCCGCCATGAATGCGAAATGGGACTCTCTAAATGTAAAACAGTAGATGTTGTCGACTTCAACCAATGTGTTCCGTTTTCTCCATACAACACTTCCGGTTTGTATCTTTTGGCTACCGGGACTCAGATGCTGGAAGCCATTGGGATTTTTTGGGGGGTAGCTTTCCATATGGCTGCGCGTGAATACGCAGCGGCTCCCCTCTCTCCCGGCAAATTGCCGTTTTCGTGTTTATTATGTTTGTTAAAGTCATTATGAGTGCCTGGAATGCTGGGTCCGAGAGGACAGTAATTTCATCTGTGCTGTATGTCATGCATATTAGCATATTTGACAATAAAGCTGACTTTGACTTTAATTACTGTATTTATTCGAGTATAACGCCCACACGTGTATAATGCGCACCCCTAATTTTCAATTAAAAATCGGCATCAAATTTTCACTTTTTCTCGGCTCGGAAACAGTATATCAATTAAAATATGAAGAACACTGAATGGAAACTCTGGATATTGGTAATTGTGCAAAGCAGCAATGCTTAACTCACGTATCAGTGTGGGCGAGGAAAGGAAATGAAGCGTAGCTAAAGAAATGCTAATCAACAATCAAAAGAAAAGGAACGTGCGTGATCCAGGTCTTTCCGAGAATTGACACACCGTATGACACACCCGCACATTTACCGGTAACACTTGAGCTGGTCATATGAATTACCTTTGGTGTGGAGTTACATTCCCGGTTTGTTGACATCATGTTGCTCATTTGAGATAGCAAGTGAGGTGGCTATTTAGCTGGCTACCTAGCTAGCTAGCTATTTACTATCTACTAGCTATCTGGTTGGCTAGCTATCTATTAGTTATCTATTAGCTATCTAGCTAAATTTCAACCTATTTGAGTTAGTCAATTATCTAGCTAACTATCTAGGAGTTATCTATTAGCTATCTGGCTAGCTATCTATTAGTTATCTATTAGATAGCTAGCTTTCTACCTATTTGAGTTATTAAACTATCTAGCTATCTATCTATGAGTTATCTATTAGCTATCTTTCTATCTATTTGAGTTACTTCCAGGTTGAGTGAACGCTGGAACGTGTGGCTGCCGCTGCTCACCCACAGAAAAACATATCCAGTGACTGTAAAGTGACCTTGAGAGTTTTGAAAGGTGATTATAAATGAAATGTATTATTATGCGCGTTATACTCGAATACGGTATATTCCTCGATTTCTTTCTGACTGTTTTACTTTTTTTTCCACGTAGCACGTAGTTCCACCATTGAAGGTTGCGGAATAATCTAATTGTAACTGGCGGCTATATTGTCATTGGTTGCCATGACAACAAAAAGATAATCTATTTGGTCTTGTTCTTCGGTAAAAGTGTTTAACGTTTCTATGCGAACCTTTATATGTGTGTTATATATGTATATGTATGTATATATGTGTATTCTGGCTTTTGCTCATGGAAGCCATTGCCTCCCTTCCATTGGATACTTTTGCAAGCGATGCTTTGTAAATCAAAACGCGGTTAAAACATGCTAGCAAGGGCACCTCAAGAGCACTTACCGAAGGAACTTGCCACTGATTTCACAGCACAAACTGGCAACCGTTTAATCAAAGCAAAATCCAACAACAAGCACACAAAAAAAAAAAAAATCTCAATAATTCCCCACTTACAGCAGCACAAAAGAATACGACGGTGGTTTGAACCCGCTGTGACCACCCAGTGGCTTTACCCAAATGGCTCGAGGGCGGGGGGGGGGTTAATTGTCATTTTTTAAGGATATCTTGGCGGACGGAACCATGACTGAACTACTTGCAAGAACTTCAGCGGGGGTGCAAGAAATGGGGAGATTGCCATCTCGCAAGGAGGAGCAGGTGGTGAGATACGGGGCAACTTAGTGGCAAGTGGCATTCAAGTGACCTTAACCATCCAGAAGGACTTTGTTGTGTAAACTTTTCACATTTTTTCTCCGATTGAAGATAAACATGCCGCTGTTATTGGCATTTAACATAATTGCGAGTACAAGGGGGTGGGGTATTTATTTTTATGAAAATATGTTTTTTTTACAAATCCCCCTGGGTGATAGTCAACAGAAGAGGAAAATGATCCTATCAAATACATATTTATTGGCCAGTGAGAAAAATGTCGGACTATTTCCGATGCCATCGAGGAATTTGTGATCGAGTTGATGCCTGAATTACATATCGCCATTTATTGATGAATTATGACATTTTTTTAAATATCCATTTCCAGTGATACCTTTGCTCGCGAACTTAATTGGTTCCCAGACAGAGTGTGTAAGGCGAAAAATGTCCAAAAATTAATTTCCCATAGGAAACCAGTAAATTCAGAATAATTCGTTCCCATGTCCCCATAAAATATAATTGTCTACTTTATAATATTCTAAGCCTTAAAAGTACACAAAATATACCTTATTTTATGTATAATAAATGTACCATGGTATTATAATTAGCCGGTTTCCTTAGCATTAAACACATGATGAGGAACGTAACCTTCTTTCACCATCTTGAGGAATGATCCCTTTAAGGTGCTATCGCTGCGATAATTTTATCTAGTTCCTCATCAATTGTGTTCTGTTTAGCTGGGTATGTATATAGAATAGAGGACAAAAAAAGTCGGCAGCCATTTTCTTTTTGGAGAATGGCTTCTCTCTCTCTGTAAACCCCACGCCCCCTCACTGCTGCGTTCTTGAACAATCACGTTACTTTAACCGAAGACTGGGGGCGGGGAATAGAGGACCAAAACAAGCGGCTGCCATTTTCTTGTCAGGAGAATGGGCTCGTTCGCGAACGACACATACCTCATTGTGGCAGCTCCGTGTGTATCTCGAAAAATAGTTCGTATGCCAAGGTAAAATTTTCATGAATTGAACATTCGTAAGCCAAAAAGTTTGTAAGCCAAGGGATTCGTAAACCAAGGTATCCCTGTACTTTGTTTGCTTAAATTTAGCGTTGTTTCATGTTACGTCCTGTATTGCCCCAACTATTTTATAGAGTTAATTAACTTGGTGTTGATTATCTGCCGCCAATTCCCGCCAATCATTCAATAAGCGGATTTTTTTTCATTGTCAATTAAAAAAATCTAATAAAGAACAATACATTTTGGACGAGCCTTTATTAGTCTTGCAGTGGAGACATTTACATTTCATAGCAGCAAAGTTATGAACGGAAGATGGAAGGAAAGGAAGGGATGAAGTAGAAAAACAAAATACAGGTGCTGCTGTAAAGGCAGGCACTGTCGCAACGCCATTTTGAAGTTAAGACAACAACAAAAAACTACATAACAAATAACGTGACACAACACAAAAGCGACAGACAGTCATTCAATCTTAAGCACTTTCTGCACCCTCTTTGTTTTATGAAGCAGTTCTAGATGAAAGAGGAGTGGTTCAAAGCCTCCTTTTCACCAGTGGATCAGTGACATCATGGTGAAATGCGCACGTCTGGTACAAGCTAAATGTTGAAAAGCAAACGCGAATCTATAGCATCCATTGACGAAAAAGAGACTGTCTCACATCTCCTGTCCCCACGTTAAATCCGCCTCAATTCCAAGCCGCGACCGTTCCGCATCCACATCGGCTCTCTGTGAAAAATGTGTATACTGTTGCAAAAAAAAAAGCTTGACATTAGCCAGGTGCCTGCGATGAAACGGCAAAAAGATTTTCATTTGTTTCATTGCACAGACGCTTTGCATTGCGTCATTGTTTTTTTATGTCTCATTCTCGGGCCTCTTGGAAATTTCCTTCTCTGTTTTACAGGTGTCTGTTGTTTGAAATTGCAAAAATAAAAAAAATAAGTTAAACATGATACATCGACAAAAGAGCGGTTGGGGAAATAAAAGCGTTTTCCCAGTCGATGCCATCCATCTCCTTATTCTTAAATTAACATTATGACTTTGCAAGTGGCGCGGCATTGAAAGCGCTATCAATGACTGTCAAAAGCCGAGCTGCCGTCTCGGGGGACGGCGTAAAAGCACAAACAGAAGTCGGCAAAAGAAGACGAGAAGCAAAGACAGGTGGTAAAGTGAGACAGAGTAAAAGCGCTTTGAGGGATACAAAGGGGACTGATCACTTTGAGCACAAAAGGTATTTGTGTGCTGGATGCCAATTCCATCGGGCATGACTTATTCCTATGGATCGTTTATATAAACCTTTAAGCTAGTGTAGCTCGTCCGCCATGTTGGATATGAGCTAATAATAATAATAATAACAATCCATTTAATTTCTAAGCACCTTTCAAAACTCTCAAGGTCACTTTACAGTTTTTCTGTGGGTGACCAGCGGCAGCCAAACGCGCGAGCGTTCACTCAACCCGTAAGCAACTAAAATAGATAGAAAGCTAGCTAGCTAATAGATAGCCAATATATGTCTATTAGATAACTATTAGATGGCTATCTAGATAGCTAAAGGATGTAGCCAGCCAGACAGCTAGCCAGCCAGCTAGACAGCTAATAGATCGCTATTAGATAGCCATTCCGTTACAAATAATAATAATTGTTGTATTAGCTATCCATTAGCTATCTGTTAGCTGGTTAGCTGTTGGCTATCTAGCCGGCTAGCTGTTGGCTATCCAGTTAGCTGTTGGCTATCCAGCTGGCTAGCTGTTGGCTATCTTGCTGGCTAGCTGTGCTGGCTATGTAGCTGGCTTTAAATAAACTTTTTAGCCAGATTAAAATAATGACTTTTTGTGTTATTGTATTGTTTGTCGTTGATAAACGCAGTACATTGCAGTAGTCTATTTATTTTACGTGACCAGATCCAATAAATAAATCAATAGAGACACATTTTAAAATTAAACACCGCTCGCCACTTTTTTTTTTTTTTGATCATCACATCTGCCCTGCAAAAAAAGCAAAAAGTAAAGAAACAAATCATAAAGCATTTTGTAGGCAAATAGAAAACTCTCCTGCGGTGAATCGTCGCAAAAACTGGCCCCGGGCTTCACTATTTATTTCTCATCAGAGAACAAACACCGTTAGACTTACAAGGGTGAAAGGTCGTAAATTACTGATTTTTTTTTCCTTCTTTTTGTAGCATTTTATGTTTGGTGGTGTGCTGAGATGATTTTCCATTTCTTTTTTTTTCCAAGTAAAATACAGTAAAGTCTCGTTATATCGATATTCAAGGGAGTCCGAAAAAATATCGATATAACCGGGACTATCGATATATCCGACCCTGTTTGCATGTAATTTTCTCCGTGCGTGCATAGAAATAGTATCTATATAACCAGGACTATCGATATATCCGATATCGATATAACGAGACTTTACTGTATATCAACTGGTCTCTCCACAACAATATGACGTTTTTTTGTAAAATATGCAGCTAAACGTTACGCAGTACAGTTTGAGAGCAATGCCCGTTTACGACCGCAATGGCCGAATATTTAAGTAGGCTCGCTTATCGGATGTCAATTTGTTGATGCGCGCGGTTCCAATATCAACGCTGGCCATTTCTGTGGGAAAGGCTCAGGAAATGAGCCAGACATGCTTGGAAAAAGAACAAACTGACGAGCCACACTATTATGTAATAATAATAATGATAATAATAATAATAATAATAATAATAATTCCAGTAAGAGTGCTCACTGTTTTTTTTCTTCACTCTCTGCTTGTATCGAGTCTTTCCCGTTATAATTGCAGACATGTCTCCCTCCCAGATTGTCCAATTCTCCGTCTCTCTGCCTTTGACCATTATTGTCTCTCAATGCGTGGTATACAATGAGCATCTTACAATGGCGTCTCGCCATTTGGATTTTCTCAGCTATTGAGGCAATTGTTTTCATCTCCGTCGCACTCCTAAACAATCTAGGAAGCAAATTCCAATAGCGGCGCTATTAGCGAGTCTGCAGAAAGGGCCTAATGAAGACATACGGGGAGAGTAAAAGAGAGTAAAAAAAGGCAGAGTACACATAGAAGTGGGATAGGTTGCTGACGGTGGGCAGCGGCAACTACGGCGTGACAGTGCCCACTTAAAGGCGAGCTGACAGGAGCAATCATCCACAGTGTCAGTCCGGGAGAAGCGGCTCGTCGTGAGCGATGCATCGGGGAAAAAGAGGTGTTTGTGTGTGTCTGTGGAGGCTTGAGGTTACAGAGTGAGTGCAATTATTTATTTTTCTTGCTGTCTACATTCTAACAGGAAGTGATAAACAGCATTAGGGTTGCAGAGTGTCTGCTAACCACAACTTGATGCAACGTCCATTTCTTACTTTTCCGCTAATGCATATCACCACACCCCACTAAAAGTCCAACTTTTGAACCAAGGAACCGATCACTTTATTCAAAACTGGATGCTGCTTTCAAATCAAGAAGCCGGAACATGAATTCCCTCACATCCAGTAGATGTTGCACCAGTGGGGAATAAAAAAAATTGTAATAATCATTCATTCTGTACTTTTATATTCTTTTTCATGGGTCCTGTGTGCATCTGATACCTTGCAGTGATATGCTGCACCGTCTCTGGGGATTTTTTTTTTCCTATTGTTTTTGTCACTTCCTGTTCTTGAGGCATTGTCTGATGTGGTCAACATACATACAGTACATACATATACACACACACACACACACACATACACATTTTTTTCTTTTTTAAATAATGTTTTATAGAGCTAGATAGAGAGCTAGAGATAGATATAGAAGTGTTTTTTTATATATATATTTTAAATATATACATTTAATATTTTTTTCAATGTATATGTTTGTAATATTCACAATTTATTATATATACATTTTGATATATATATATTTCAATATTTATCTTAATATATATTATTATTTACTTTAATATATATTATTTAATATATTTTTTTCAATCGATAGGTAGATTTAATTTTTTTATGGACATGTATTTTAAATATATAAATGTAATATTTTTTTAAATATGTGTGTATATATATATATATATATATATATATATATATATATATATATATATATATATATATATATATATATATATATATAATAATAATAATTTCATTTCTAAGTGCCTTTCATATATATATACATATATACATATATATATATATATATATATATATATATATATACATATATACATATATACATATATATACATATATATATATATATATATATACATATATATATATATATATATATATATACATACATATATATATATATATATATATATATATACATATATACATATACATACATATATATATATACATATATATATATATATATATATACATACATTATATGCATATATATATACATTATATACATATATATACTGTATATACATATATACATATATATAATGTATATACATATATACACACACAAACAGGTTTTTTGCTGTCCACACTTTATTCTCTCATGCCGTTCATGTCCCCCCTACAACATTTACTCTCTCATCTAGAGACTGTGTCGATGATTTATCCCACTTGTGACCCCAACCTCGTCCCTCTATCCCTTTCCACTGAGTCGTGTTTTTTTTTCATTTACCCTCCCCCTTCTGTATCGCCGGCTCAGTGTGTAATCAAAGCGCCACGCGATGTGTGTTTACAGGGGTCACCCCAGGGGCCCAGCAGTGTGCCACTTTCACTTTAAAAGTGCTCGCCTGGTGTACGCCGAGCCCTCCACTCGTGTCTCCTGGCAGCGGTCAAATTACAAAGGAAATGACAGAAAACATCCCTCCTCCCACCGTGCCTTCGCATTCTTATCGCTATCCATCTCGTCACCTACGCGCGCACAATAACTCGTGATGTACTCGTGTATTTTTGTCCCACGCGTGTGGCGCATGATATCTATATGCTGCTTCACTTTCTTCATGTCTAGTTACGGGAACACACAATTGCCCTACAGCGTGTTTGTTCTTCACTGGGTAGAAAAAATGTTTGCTTCAGATTTATAGACACAGTAAAATATTTAAACGTACAGTGATACCTCAGCTTACGAAGTTAATTGGTTCCCAGAAAGTGTGTGTAAGGCGAAAAGTGTGTCTTCCAAACATTCATTTCCCATAGGAAACCATTAAAAATGAGAATAATCTGTTTTCAGGTCCGCATAAAACATAATTTTCTACTAAATAAGCCTTAAAACTACACAAAATATACCTTATTTTATGTATAAGAAATGTGCTATTGTATTAGAATTCAAGAAATAAACTGTACATTATAAACTGTATCATTTTATTTATCTTTGATCATATATATGATGGTAGTTGTCGATGGATGACGAACTTCCAGGTTGCCTCTTGATGATATCCGAGTGAAGTTGCCGTGCTTTCTCGGCGATAAAACCCTCACTCACAATGTCCCCTGCTAGCTGCTTTTCGTTAATCCAAATCAACAGAAGTTTTTCAACCTCTTCTATTGCCTGAGACTGTTGCTTAGACAACACAGAAACACCCTTCGCCACACGTAGCAGTGGTCGACTTAGCATACTGGTATTGAGACGCTAAGTCACACAAACACACGCCTCGTATGTGTTTCTCGATCATAATTTTCTTTTGCGTCCACTTCGGCTGAACACTAGCCTGTGTTGGGGTCCATAATAGCAAAAGTACTCCACTCGATAGCAAACCACATCTGCACTCAAGGAAATTGGTGATGAAAACTAGTCCAGCAGCCACTGTGGCGCTCCGTGCGGTTTGGTTCGTTTGCCGAAAACTAATTCGTATGCCAAGATTATATTCTCGTGAATTTAATGTTCGTAAGGTGAAAAGTTCGTAAACTAAAGCGATCGTAAACTGAGGTATCACTGTATTTTTTTGGGATTGTCGGGAAGTGATTTGTGACAAAAGCCTACGAGTACCTTGTCGCCTTCAGTTTTCTGCTACGTTTCTCGAGCTACAATTTTTTTAACTGATTGCACTAGCGTCAGAAGATGCTAATTTCCCCGCTGTATTGCGAGCGATTACTGCTGTCGAAAAGAGCACGTTAGAAGTTTAATGCAGGAGGCCGTGATGTGCGTTCTCGCAAGGCAGATTGACAGCTTTCAAGTACCCACTCCACAGGAAAGAACAGCTTTTCACAAAAGCACCGAGCAACTTCTGAGGAATATAACGGTTGGGGGGAAAAAAATGACAGCGGGTCTCTTGTCATGGCGGGTTGTCCGCTTCCAGCTGTCAGAACATTTTAAACAGTTCTTTGGGGGCGGTAATTGAAAGCCGACTGACTCAGAGCGAATATATTTTATGCAAAGCTAATATGGATATTAAATTGTAATGAGGATTTGATGATTTGCAGTCCAAAGCTTCGGTCAGGAAGGTCTGCATTTCTATCTAACAGGGGGGGGGGGGACAAATTAATCTCTGTGTTCTATGAAATTACCCCTTTGGTTTTTTTGCCTTGAGACAACCAAAATGGCAACGGGACAGTTTTTATTATTGAGTGTGCTTATAAGTCAGTGCTCCATTGGGGGCTGGCAACATGAAAACATTGAGTCGAGAGCCTTTGCTTATGGGCACGCCATTTACCAAGATGTTGTTTTATATCGTGTCACGCTCATAAATTCAATTTATAGGATGTACAGTTTTTATTGCTCGGCGTGTCCCAAAAAAGTTTTGCCTGTCACTTGGGGTTGCTGGCAGAGATGGATGAACAACGAGAGCTTATCGGTCACATATACATTTTACCTATGTTTCATTTTGTTCATTTAAATGTTTTGTTGTCAATTGTGTATGCTTGTCTTTAGTTGTGCATTTTTAGTCTGCATTTTAAGCTCTTGTAAAGTGGTTTTATTATTGTTCCAATTATTATTATTATTATTTATTGTATTTATTCATTATCTGAATTATTATTTTTATTATTATTATTTTTAATTTATTTCTAGTAATTATTATTTTTATTAGTTTTTATATTGTTTATTATTTTATTTTTTTATTATCGTTATTCATTGTTTTCATTATTATTATTACTATTATTATTATTTTACTTCTACCATTTATTATTTATTATTATTATTATTGATATTATTTATATTTTTCTATTATTACATTTTTTTATATTATTACTATTATTATCATTACTATTATTATCATTACTATTATTATCATTATTATCATTACTATTATTACTACTATTATCATTTCTATTATTACTATTATTATTATTTCTATTATTACTATTATTATCATGACTATTACTATTATTCTTATTATTATTACTATTATTGTTATTATTAATATAATAATAATAATAATAATAATAATAATAATAATAATACATTTGATTTATAAGCGCCTTTCAAAACTCTCAAGGTCAATTTACAATCACAGGATAAGTGTTTTTCTGTGGGTGAGCAGCGGCAGCCAGACACACCAGTGTTTATTCAACCCGGAAGTAACTAACATAGATAGAAAGCTAGCTAGCTTGTAAATAGATAGCTAATAGCTAGCGAATAGATAGCTATTATTATTATTATTATTATTATTATTACTATTATTATTATTATTATTATATTTTATCACTAATATTATTTGTATTTTTTATTTCATTATTATTATTATATTTTTACTTATAGTATTTTTATATTTTATATTGTTATTTATATATATATATATATATATATATATTTATATTATTTATATTTTCCTATAATTATTACTATTAGTATTTTTTGTTTCTAATTCTTTGTTTTTCATTTTCATTTTTATTATTATTATTATTATTACTATCAGAACCCGGACAACCAGAAGATTGCAGAGGATAAAAGAGTAAAGCACATGGACCACACATAACCGTGTTTCCAGAGCAGATATAATATTGCAAAATGTATTTATAATATTTTTTTTTCCATTTTAGAACCTTGCAGGTGGCAGATTCCAGTCACACCTCCCTGCTTTTGTCGAGGCACTTCAGCAAAGTGAGTAACAGCATCCCGCCAACACTTCATCAAGTCGGAGGGTGAAGTAAATCTCGGGCCAAATTGTGTGCGGCGGATTCGATTCCAGCCGTGTGTCAGTCGTCTCTTGTCAACGCGTTTTGCATCGGGCCATGCCGGGGTTGATGTCTTTCAATAAACCTTTTGATGTCGGCAGACAACGATCGATGTGTCTCCCTGAAAAGGACACCTTCCGTGTTTGGGGCTGGATACGTGGAGCATTACCAACAAGTTGGACATGCTAATGCTCAGCGGTCATAGTGAGGATGTGGTTTAAGAAGCGCAATCTTGACGAAATGTTCGTCACTAGACCAAATTGACTGCGAGAGTAATCGCCAGTATGCCATCGTAAGCGGTTGGCTATTCATAAGTTGGCATTTCTAGCCAGCTAGCAGATATCTAGATCTGTGTATTTAATGGTAACATTTAGTGTATTAGCTAACTAACTATCTAGTGAGCTAGGTATTAGCTATAGAGCCATCTAGGTGGCTATCTATTAGCTATCTACTCGCTGCCTAGCTAGATTTTTATCTGTGTATTTAATTGTGACATTCAGTGTATTAGCTAACTATCTAGCTAGCTAGCTATAGCGCTATCTAGGTGGCTAGCTATCTAGCTCATGATCTGTTGGCTAACTATTAGCTATCTACTAGCTGGCTAGCTAGCTTTCTATCTGTGTATTTAATTGTGACATTCAGTGTATTAGCTAACTATCTAGCTAGCTAGGTGGCTATCTATCTATCTGGCAATCTATTAGCTATCTACTAGCTGGCTAGTTAGCTTTCAAACGATTAACTTCCGGTAAGAGTGAACGCTGGCGCGCGTGTCGCTGCCGCTGCTCACCCACAGAAAAACTGATCCTGTGACTGTAAAGTGACCTTGAGAGTTTTGAAAGGCGCTTATTAATGAAATGTATTATTATTATTATTAAATATTATGACCGGAAATTTTTCTGCAACAAATTAAAAGAAGCAGATTTCAATGGGATGGCGTTCCGTCACGTGTCCGTAAAAGTGAATAAAGCTATTCGGTTGGCGCTTTTAGCTGCACATTCAACATCGAATGTGAAAAGTGATGCGAGCAATGTCAGGAATGCAAGGCGGGATTTACGTCACGTCAGTATGTCGATTTATTTTGCATAAATCGGGAGATTTCTTTTTAATCTAAGTAAGCCATCAGCAAATAGGCATCAAAATACAAATTCCACACATGGATACCAAAACTCAATTCCTTGTCAACAACTTGGATGGTGATGTTCCCAAATAAAAGCCAGCGTGGCATACAGGCGGTCTCATTAAGCAGTCTGGTTGTCCCATGAGCTTTTCCATGTAAGACATCGTGGAAATTTTCTCATGCACCAGTGGGAAATTTTCCAGGTAGAGGATGCAAATCATGACATCAGCCTGACGACGAGCAATCCTCCTGGATGCTCTTTTGCAAATTTGATACCACCGCTACCACCACCACCCCTTCTCCTCCCCCAAAAAATACATAAGTAAAGCTCTCAACTAGTGAAGGTAATTCAAGATACAGTCGTACCTCGCTTTACGAATGCTTTAGCTCACAAATGTACGAACATTAAATTTAAATACGAACTAGTTTTCAGGCAACACACGAGGTCATCAAGAAACACGAACGTGCGTTTATGTGACTTAGCATCCCAGTCGACCATTGCTACGTGTTGCTAAGGGTGTTTCTGTTTTTTAAGCAACTGTCTCAGGCAATAGAAGAGGTTGAAAAACTTCTGTTGATTTGGATTAATGAAAAGCAGCTAGCAGGGGACAGTCCTTATGGAAGGTGACTCTCATTCCAAACAGTAACTCCTTCCCTCCCTACCTCCTCCCACTCCATTCCATCAAGCCATCAACGACCATCACAAAGGTAAATACAGTTTATTTCTTTAATTACAATACAATAGCACATTTAGTATACATAAAATAGGGTATATTTTGTGCAGTTTTAAGGCTTATTTGGTAGAAATTTATGTTTTATGGGGACCTGAGAACAGATTATTCTCATTTTAATGGTTACCTATGGGAAATTAATGCTTGGAAGACACACTTTTTGCCTTACACACGCTTTCTGGGAACCAATTAAGTTCGTAAGCTGAGGTATCGCTGTATGTGTGAAAAGCATAAGTGTTTTTTATTGCCAATCCCTTAGTGCGAGATGATGCGTATGAGAGGCAATAGTTGGCTCAGATGTGTCAATTTGATCTTGCTTTAGCTCCGTGTGAGATAACTTTGGGCTTCGTCTGATGTTCTCCACATTCTATTGGTTGAGCTAGAGGCTAGAGATTCGTGTCAGCAAAGACACCTGCGCCGAAGATTTGTGCAGAAAACACGATTGGCGCACTGTTTGCACACCGGGCGACGGGGTCAAGTCAACGGCGTATTGGCATGCGAACACACGTATGCTCGTTAACCAAATCTGAGCCGGGCCACGGTTTGTGCATGTAAATCAAGCCCCCGGAGGGGCACCGGGGCAAGAAGGCTCAAATCGATGAATAGCAAAACAGATCCAACTAGGGACCGTCAGCCGTCAATAGAACAAAAAAGGGATAACACGTCCTCTGCCACCGACAAAAACGATAAGCTGTGACTTCTATTTTGGCTTTAAATCAACCCCCTTTCACACAAAATGTACAGAGATGGGTCAAACCCCGAACCACAGTTCCAATGAAAACATCATGTAAGATATGCTCCTCTCCCTCTAAACAAATGACCTAAACAACTCAGGTGAATAGAAAGCTGGCTAGCTGGCTAATAGGTAACTAACAGATAGCCAGCCAGATGGATATATAGCTAATAGATAGCCAACCAGATAGCTATATAGCTAATAGATAGCCAGCCAGCTAACAGATAGTTAACAAATAGCTAACAGATAGCCAGTCTCCAAATTATGGACAAAAATGTGCCGCTGTTCACCCACAGAAAGACTGATCCTGTGACAGTAAAGTGACCTTGAGAGTTTTGAAAGGCGCTTATAAATGAAATGGATTATTATTATTATTATTATTATTATTATTCGCACTTTGTTATCAACGCAGCCTAAAGCTGAACACGCCCAGGTTGACCTTGACACCTGTCATGGCAGGGATTATCCAGCTAGCTGAATAGAAAGAGAGCTATCTAGCTCGCTGGATAGCTAGCTCGCTGGATAGCTAGGTCGGTCGATATCTAGCTCGGTCTACAGCTAGCTCGCTGGATGATTAACTCACTGGATAACTAGCTTTCTCGCTAGCTAGCTCGATAGATGAAATTTCACAAGTTTGATTTGCTTTCGCGGGCCGAATAAAATGATGTGGCGGGCCAGATTTGGCCCCCGGGCCTTGACTTTGACACCTGTGCTCTGTGTTAATAAAGCAGCGGCGCGACTTGGAGCACGCTAACGTCTGCCATGTCCAGATGGCGGGATCATGCGACATTCACTTGAACGACATCACTCCAACGGCGAATACAAGTGCCGCACTGTCGCTCTCTTTGCGATCTTCAAATAGGGCATCGTTTTAATGGGATGGGGTCCGGCGGGGTGGGGTGGGCTTGGGGGGTTTATGTATCGAGATTTCGGGTCAAACAGGGAAATAATGAGGTCACCGACGTGGCGAGGGCTGACATCAAGACGGACCGGGAGATTTCAAGACCATCTCGCCATCACCGGGGTTCATTTCGGAGTCCCATGACGTCGCTCCGTCATGTCATCTCCATCGTCGGGTCGTGACAACCCGTTGCTTTTTAAATCATCCTCAATCAAGAATCTCGTTCGCCTTCTCTCCCTCGGGAGGCGAGAGACAAAACGGTGGTGGGGGAGGGGGGGACAACAATGAAACGCGCCCGTAACCTTTTCAAGGGCGCAACGGGGCCGTCCGGCATTGAAAGCACTTTAGGATAAGAAAAGCACTGATACGGTTAATACACAAGGAGGAGAAGAAAAAGAAGAAGAAGAGGGGAAATAGATGAGTGGGGGGAGGGGGGTGGGGTCTGAAAGCCAACTATGATGACTTCTATATATAGCCACCGCAACCGCAGTGCGTGGTGAAGGCTACTAAGACAGTCATGCTTTCCAGCTAAAGGGATTTCACAATGAAAATACAGCCAGCGTATGTGTGTGTGTGTGTGAGTATTCATGTATGTGCATGTGTTCATTAAAGCCACAGATTAGAGCAAGCGCTGCTGCCAATAGTGCAGAATGAGAGAAAGAGAGAGCTGCGTCGCTGCAGGAGATATGGTGTCCTTAATTACAGAGCAAACAACCACAGGCCTTCTTCCCCCTTTCGGGATAAATGCTTATGTATTTCTCTGAAGGGCCGCTTTTCCTAAACTTTTTTCCACTCAGCAAATTCCACTCATTAAATGTTACAAAGAGCCATTTGTCGTGCCGGGGTTGGATGGATTATTCGGTAGGGGGCAGATTAGGGGTTTTACTTAGCAAAAGTCATTTTGGGGGACTGAAAAAAAAAGAATACATATGAAGTGTTTTTGACTAAATAGCAGTTTCCTCAAGATGGTGGAAGAAGAAGGCTATGTTCTTAATGCTGATGAAACCAGCCACTCCATTCCATCAAGTCCTCAACGACCATCACAAAGGTAAATAAAATGAATTTATTATAAAGTACAGTTTATTTCTTTAATTACAATACCATAGCACATTTATTATCCGTAAAATAAGGTATATTTTGTGTAGTTTTAAGGCTTATTTAGTAGAAAATTATGTTTTATGGGGATCTGGGAACGGATTATTCTCATTTTAATGGTTCCCTATGGGAAATTAATGTTTGGAATACACACTTTTTGCCTACCACACAATTTCTGGGAACCAATTAATTTCCAAAATTCCTCACACTTTAGCTCTAGACTCAGTGCATAGTTTTTGGGTTAATGAAACTTTAATACAACCCCCCCCCCCACCCCCCCAAAAAAATCCTCATGATAACAAAGCACAACATGATCTCAGGTAAAAACGACTCCGCGGATGATTAAATGGTCGCTAAAGAATGACAAATCTTAATTTAATTATTTTATAACAAAGGGCAAAACCTTAAAAGGCCTGCATGTGAATCATCTGTTAATTCAAATGACCTCAAATCCAATCATGCGATTGTTTGCGTTGATGACGACGAAAACCTATTGACCGACTAATCCAGAGTATATAAAGCAGCGTGTCGGTGACTTTTGGAAACAACGCCAGATGCTAAAAGTACTGAAGCATCTGCAATAATTCATATCACGATCACCATAAATGTATCATTTTTATTGCACCTTTAAAATCCCGTCAATCGATTGATCAAAAATGAATTAAAAGTTACCATGCAAAACTATCACGAAAGACACTGCGCTGTTTTGTAAAATGTCGACTCGCTGCGGGTGCTAAACTAAGCAAACAACAACAAAATGGCGTCCATACTAGCCCGCTACGACGTCCTTTACACAATTGCGATGGGATTCCACGGAAGATGCCAGAAAATACGACGCAAATCTGATGGAAAAGTGAGTAAAAAAATATCCCTTTTCATTTCCTCACTGCGCCTGTGATCAATTCATCTCTCCTTTGACATGTCGCGCAAAGATTTTGGTATGGAAAGAGATGCGTTACGACACTTTGACCGAGAATGAGACGCAAACGCTGATCTCCAAGCTCAACTTCCTCAAAAAGTTGAAGCACCCAAACGTGGCGAGATGCTACGACTGCATCGATGACGCCGCCGACGACAAGCTTTACGTCGTGATGGAGGATTGCGCCGGTGACACCCTGGCGAGCATCATCGCCTCCGCTTCAAGGGAAAGGTGATTTTTTTTTTAACTTGCAGGAAGCTTAAAGGACAACCGACACCATTTTTTTTGTTTCCTGACATCAGAAAAACGTTTTATAGCATCTAAAATACCCAAAACGCGCAGGCTGATATCTTTAGTCAAATGCAAAACACCAATAAAAATGAGTTTAAGTGTTCCAAAACCACTTCAAAATGACCTCGGAGATGCCGAGTTTCAGAAGGTCCCGCCCCCTCGTTTGTGACGTCACACCAGGACGTCTTGCCTTGCTCGACAATCAAAAAATGGCTTCAGATTTGGAGAAGATGCTTTCTTGTTACTCATCACTAAATTCTTGAACGCAAATATACAGTAGTTTCTAAATGTAATTTCAGACATATCCATTCCAAGCAGTTAGGCCGCAGCTGTACAATCAAGACATTGCATCATTTCAGAGCTCCAGGGTTATGTGATCTAATGACATCAGAAGTGAAACATTGCACAAGTAAGCTGACAGAAAGTTATTCAGTGTAAAGTGCATCCATCTCGAGGGTCATCGCAGTGTGTGTTGACAATGTTTGTTTATGCAACGAGTGGTTAAAATCGGATCACCTACCGGTTGAACTTGTCGTGGTTGAGGAGCAGTCGGACAGGCAAGGAAAGCAGGAGTGTAATATCCCACAAAAACATGGCGAGAGAAAAACAAAGTGTCAAATAAAGAAAAATGTGAAAACAAACAAACAAAAATCCAAAGGGTAGAAGTCCAAACGATAAGACAGGTCTGCAGTGATCCAACAAGGACTGACGAGACCACAAGGAGCACCTGGGTGAGACACCAGGGGGTTGAGGGAGCTGATTGGTTGACGCAAGGGACCCGCATGACAAGGAGAGTCTAAACAAGGCAAACAAAGGCACAAAAGGGGAGAAAATTGGAATAAAAAGAGAATCATGACAGAACTCTGTCTGTGCAGTGCATAGTTCAAATGCGACGTTTGTCAAAAATGACATTTTGACAGATATGATATGATATATGTCAAAATATTGATTATGTTCCCCTTATTTTTTGGGGTGCATGAATCTCCCTTGCAATTAAACAAATTATGATTAAACAATCAAATGTTCTGCTTGTAATCCAGATCATTGTTGTAATTGTTTTTATTCTCCACTTTTTAAAATATGGCATTCAATAGGTAGTGTGCAATATAATTTCTCGTCATATTTATTTATTTGGTTATTGTTCTGTTGTATGTATTTATGTATTTAATTATTTTATTGATGAATTATTTATTGAATTCATGTATTTAATTTTTTATGTATTTCTTTATTTTTGTTTATGTATTTTTGTTTATTTTTTATTGTTCATTTTTTGTTGTTCATTTTTATTGTTCATTTTTAATTTTTAATTTGTAATTTATAATTTATAATTTATAATTTTTAATTTTTAATTTTTAATTTTTAATTTTTAATTTTTAATTTTCAATTTTTAATTTTTAATTTTTAACGTTTAATTATTAATTTTTAATTTAATTTTTTGTTTATTTTTTTATTATTCATTTTTTTATTGTTTATTTTTTATTGTTTATTTTTATTGTTTATTTTTTCTTTGTTTATTTTTTATTGTTTATTGTTTATTTTTTAATATTCTATTAATTTTTAATTTTTATTTTTTTATAATTTTTCATGTTTATTTTTTATTGTTTATTTTTTATTGTTTTTATATTGCTTATTTTTATTTTTATTTTTTTGTTTATTTTTATTTTTTTATTGTTTATTTTTTATTATTTTTATATTGTTTATTTTTATGTTGTTTATTTGTATTTTTATATTGTTTGTATTTTTATATTGTTTATTTTTATGTTGTTTATTTGTATTTTTATATTTTTTTGTATTTTTATATTGTTTATTTTTATTTTTTATTGTTTATTTTTATTTTTTATTATTTTTATTTTGTAATTAATTTGTATTCTTTTTTATTGTTTATTTTTCATTGTTTATTTTTATTTTTCATATTTTTTATTTTTCATCGTTTATTTTTATTTTTCATCGTTTATTTTTTTTATTATCTATCTATCTATCCACCTACCCACCTATTTATCTTTTTTAATATTTTAATGGCAGGCGTCATTTGGATGAACGATTCATCTTGCGCGTCATTGCCCAGCTTACATCCGCCCTGAAAAAGTTTCACAGGAAAAGTCACGGCGGGACTTCCTTCTTTCATCATAACTTGAAAGCAAACAACATTTTCTGTGACAGCGAGCAGAATGTCAAACTTGGAAAGCCCTCTCACACATCGGCGGTGAGGAGAGTGATCGTTTTTTTTGGGGGTTTGGGGGGGGAGCGACTGTGTGGATTTTGCAACTCATAAAGCGCTTCGTTTGTTTTTCAGGGAAGTGACATTTGGTCACTTGGCTGTTTACTATACGAGCTCTGCACTCTATGGTAAATTTTTCAATGTCGGCCTACCTAACTTGATCGTTTTTTTTAAGCGAAAGATCTCTCATGTTGTCCTGATTCCTCCATGATAGCCGTTTTCCCACCCCCGACCAAAAAATACTTGCCGATAAAACGCCAGCGGAGACTTTGAGAAGAATCCCTGGACACTACTCTGAAGAACTCCGCATGCTGATCAACAACATGCTCAACCTGACGGTGAGTCATTTATTTGTCGATGACTGTACACATGCAAATAAATACATCAATAAATAGCTGTGAACTTTGAACTTTTAACCAGGATGACCCGAGACCATCGACAGACTCCATCCTCCGAAGCAACCTGCTGGCTGAAGCAGTGGAGGAGGAAGAGAAGAAGGCTCAGCGGCGGCTCAAGAGCCGTTTAGAAAAAGTAGAGAGGAATAAGAGTGTATGCTCTTCTCGTAAAAATAAGGAAAACTTGGAACCCGGACATCCACAGCTCGGCACGCTTCGCAATGTTGCTCGAAGGCTCCGGATAGACGATCGGCATGCAAGTCGAGTGGACAAAGGCCGGTGTGGCGGTGGCCTTCGCTTTTGACCTGTATAAAAATACGCGACGGACGACCATCGTGAAATACATAAATAAATACATAAATATTGACTCTTTGCTCTGACCATCATGTGTAAACTTTGTATGTACATTGCCCATCATGAATATAAATAATAAATAAATAACAAGATAAAAAATAAAAATAAAATACTAAAATAAAAAAATGAACACATGAAAACATGAATAAATAAAAAAATTAATAGATCAATAAATATGAAAATATGAAAAATGTGAAAAACTTGAAAAAACGTGAAAAACTAAAAACCGTGAAAACCGTGAAAAACTGAAAAATACAAAAATTGACATTGAAATTAATTGAAATTAATAAATATAAAAACATCAAAATAAATAAATACATATTGACTCTTAGCGCTGACCTTCATGTGTGTACTTTGCATGTGTTTCGCCCATCATGACATATAAAAATACAAAAATACAAAAATGAACGAATGAAAACAAAACCATAAAAAATGAATACATAAAAAATAGATAGATGAATAAATATGATAATAATGAAAAATATTAAAAATGTGAAAATTATGGGAAAATATGAAAAATATTTTAAAAATATGAAAAATATGAAAAATATGAAAAATATGAAAACATATGAAAAACATGAAAAAATATGAAAAACATGAAAAACATGAAAAACAAAAAAAACTGAAACACTGAAAAACTGAAAAATAAATATAAAAACAACTAAATATAAATTAACAAAATAAATAAATACGAACACTGCGCTGATCTTGTGTAATTTTTGCATGTGCTTCGCTCATCATGAAATAAATAAATACATATGAAATACATACATGTATTTCCCGGTAGAGCAAATCTCTGGATGAAAATTGAAAGAAAAAAAAAGTTTTCAAATGGAAGAAAGTTCATGTTTGTTTGTCATTTATTTTTCTTTTTTTTTTTTTTCAAAATAATCACCTTGTTTGTTTTGTCAAGGTTGCACGAATGCAACTAAGACCGCTTTTTAATGAATGGGTTACAAACAAAAGAACAGTTTAATGGAAGCGCATAACCTTGGAGAGAAGCACAAGTGGTTTAACCCACGCATAAGAACAACCTGAATGCAAAGAATTCTTCATCCGTGTAGTTTGCACAGTGGGAAGAACAATGCAATCATTCATCAGCGAGTCACTTGTGACACGTACACGTATAGAGCGCCATTGTGTGTAAAAATGCACCTTTTTTTGTTCCTTGTTGTCAAGATCCAAATTGTATCTGGGTTTTTTTTTAATATACAGTGAGACCTCAACTTACAAACTTAATTGGTTCCCAGACAGAGTGTGTAAGGCGAAAAGTGTGTATCTCAAAAAAATATTCCCATAGGAAACCATTAAAATGGGAATAATCCGTTCCCGGGTTTCCATAAAATATAGTTTTTAACAAAATAAGCCTTAAAACGCTGGTGCATGTGGCAGCCGCTGCTCACCCACAGAAAAACCTATCCTGTGACTGTAAAGTGACCTTGAGAGTTTTGAAAGGCGTTTAGAAATTATTATTATTAATAATAATAATTATTATTATTATTGGTTTTATTCGCTATCTAGCAGGCTATTATTGGCTATATGGCTATATGTTAGCTATCTGGCTAGCTTTATATCTTTTGACTATCTAGGTGGGTGGTTATCTAGCTAGCTACCCATCAGCTATCTATTAGTTGAGTGGACGCAGGGGCAAATGGCTGCCTGCTGCTCACCCACAGAAAAACCTATCCTGTGACTGTAAAGTGATCTTGAGAGTTTTGAAAGGCGCTCATAAATGAAATGTATTTTTATTATTATTCCTCAGGGTAAACGTCATACTAAAAAGGAGCCGTTGACAGGAAATGAAAGAGGAAGGTAGGAAAAGAAACAAAGTGTGACATCAAATCTCGTCACGCGGTGAAGTCGAAGCAAAGATAAATGGCGGCGAAGGAAATGAAAAGTGTAGGAGAGCAGAGATGCAGCGCAGATGGGAATGAGGGAAATATTGAAACTTGTAAACTGAAAAGAAAGAGACGGCGGACGGGCGGGGGGGGGGGGGGGGGGGGGGGGGGGGGGCAGATAGTCCTCCAGTTGAGGTCATCCAAAGAAACCTGGCTTTTTAATTTAGTTGTCTGGAATTTGGTGACAGGGTCACCACCGACTGCCGGCTTTTGTCAAGAACTTTGTGACGTCCCTGCGAATTTTCTTTCTTGTAATGTCTGAAAAGCTAAAAGTTAGCAGTTGCATAAACGGCATTGAAATGCAAAATTCTACTGCAATGAATTCCCTTAAAGGACAACCGACACCTCCGGCCAGACAAGTTGCGTCTATAATTTGTAAAATCACTCCTACTGAGCACATTTTACAAAGATTCCACCGCATTTTACGTTTTAAGACTCACGCTGAATATTCAGGAAGTCCTGTATTTGAGTTGGTGACGATTCGTGACGTCACGTCAGGAACGCCCCTGACCAAGAAAGCGACACACAATGCATTTTGGGTACTTTTTTTTGTCTGAAAACAGCATGTTGATCGCGAAATTAGAAGGAAAACTACATAAATAACACGATGGTGAATTGTTGTGTGTTGCACCAGGACTACTATTTGATACTAGTTGACACAAATTCCCAGCAGGCAAATCAGCCCATTTCCAATGGAGCTTGTGCACCATCTTATGCATTTTCTGGGCGCTATATTGGAGTCCGAATTGATACGGAAGGACTTCTTTAATCGATTGCAAACATTTATGCTTTCCTCTTCAGAACTACTTGAATTACTTTTTTTTCCTCCCACTCTCGCCTGATTTATAACAGGTTGCTCTGACTTCCTGGTTTGACTCGAACAAGAGCATCTTTCTATTGCTCACAGAGGTGCAATAAACTACACAAACGCAGACACTCATAAAAACAAAACAAAAAATGTTTTGGAACCAAAGGGCAACAAATATACAAGCTTTCACACACACAAAAAAACACACAATAATAATTACAAAAGTGCAGTTAAAAAAAAGAACATTTGTGCATCAGGGTGGAAAAAAAATGATATATTGGTTAGAAAAGGAGCAAATGTTGATTTTTTTTCTTCATACCACCATCTTGTCAAATTAAAACGGAAGAGAAGTTGGACAGGGAGCACAAATCATTGTCAGAGGTACAACACAAAAAAAACGCACAGGTTGGGGGAGGTTAAGCCTCTCTAATAACTTTACGATCCTCCCACGGCGCCTTGAGAAGTAGAACAGGAAGGGGGAAAAAATGGCAGAATACATACGAGCCAGAAAGGTCAACGCGTGACACAAGACGCTACAGACCTTGGCAAATAACCCGAGACAGGAAGAATATGAAGACAAACAATCACAACACCAAAGCCTGAAAATGATATTCGGAAAGGAACCCAAGGGAAGCGTCCGACAATACAGTGATACCTCGGCTTACGAACGCTTTAGCTAACGAACTTTTTGCCTTCCGAACGTCAAATTCGCGAGAATATAATCTTGGCATACAAAGTATTTTTCGGGAAACACACGGAGCGCCACAATGAGTGATGTGTCATTCGCGAACGAGCTGGTTCTTGGAGCTCCTAAAATGGTAGCCGGATTTGTTTTCCCTCTATTCTCCGCCCCCAGTCTTCGGTTAAAGCCGCATGTGATTGGTCAAGATCTGTGGTAGAGGAGGGAGGGGACACATGGAGCAGTGAGCGGGGGGAGGGGTTAGAGAAACAGAAACACACACACACAAACACAAAAGGGAGACGACAGAGCTTGAAACAAAAAAAAACAAAAGTGAAAAAAAAAACAAAAAAGTGAAATTGTGAGAAAATTGATAGAAAACAGTCAAATTTGGACTTGTTCCAGCTTTATTGACAGTTCAAAGGCAGAGTGTAGACTGCAAGATTAAAATATCCCATCAATCAGTCTCCACAAATAACCCGCACCAGCCATCTGTACCATTTGAAGACAACACACAAGCAAGGGAACCAGCTATTAATGAAGTTTCTAGTGTGTCTGCCTGCATCTGTTGCAATTTCACAACTTCTAAGATGTACAACCCAGAGCTCCTTGAGACACTTTATGCAAAAAGCTATCCATGCCATCAACGGCCATCACCAAGCTAAATAAAACTTTATTATACAGTACTGTAAAGTTTATTTTTTTAATTACAAGACCATAGCACATTTATTATGCATAAAATTAGGTATATTGTGTGTAGTTTATGGCGTATTTAGTGGAAAATTATGTTTCATGGGGACCTGGTAACGGATTATTCTCATTCAAATGGTTTCCTATGGGAAATGAATGTTTGGAATACACACATTTCACCTTACACACATTTTCTAGGAACCAATTAAGTTCGTAAGCCAAGGTATCGCTGTTTTTGATCGTACACAACGTAGCGTAATACGGTAGATGCTTTCAAACCGTATAGGTACCATTACCTCTTCACGGTATATGACATCCGCGACGTGGTAAAACTTGCAAAAAAATAAATAAAAAAAGGAATGAACCTGACCCGTCGCCACGGTAACAGCGGCGGAGCGATTGCAATCACACAATTAGCGGAGGCACTCGGGAAATAAAGTGAGAGGGATGAGTCCTAGTGTGGATAGAAGAAGAGGTCGGAAAGAGAGAGCAAAGTGCTGACAATGCAGAGAGAAGGAGATCATAAACGGAATAAAGAATTTAATATTGTGAAATGTCCGCCACAATATGGACGCTATCGTGCCGAAAAGCGCAACGTGGACGCGAAACAATGCTAACTAGCATAGCTAGCATGCTAAATGCGACGGTAAAGTTTCGGCCATGTGAAGAAACAAGCCGCCAACTTGAACGATAGCGTCCATTTGTGCCGAAAATGCAAAACATGCAAGCGAATAATAACACATTTAATTTATAAGCGCCTTTCAAAACTCTCAAGGACACTTTACAGTCACGGGATAAGAATTGTATTTATTTTTTTAATATCTAATTATTTATTTATATTGTAATTATTTATCTTTTTTTGTCTTTTCACTTGGCTTTATTCTTATTTTTTCCGAACTTCATTTCTTTTCATTTTTCTCACTATCCAGCTATACATCTACCTAGCTAGCTATCTAGCTATCGAGCTAGCTATCTATTTCCCATCTATTTGATATCTATTAGCTATGTAGCTGCCTATCTCGCTGGTTAGCTAGCTAGCTTTTAGTTATATAGCTATCTAACTAGCTAGCTATTTAGATGGCTCACTGGCTAGCGAGCTATTTCCTATCTGTTTGATATGTATTAGCTATGTAGCTGGCTATCTATATGTTATATAAGTATCTGACTAGCTAGCTATCTCGCTAGCTCACTGGCGAGCTACCTATTTGCTATATATTAGCTATCTAGCTGGTAAGCTAGCGAGCTATTAGTTATATATATCTATCTAGCTAGCTAGCTTTCTTGCTATGTATCAACTAGCTAGCTACCTGGCGAGCTACCTATTTGCTATATATTAGCTATCTAGCTGGTTAGCTAGCTAGCTATTAGTTATATATATATCTGGCTAGCTAGCTTTCTCGCTATGTATCAATTAGCTAGCTAGAAATCGCGTGAGTTGGGGGTCCACCCGTTGGGGAACTTGGTGACAGGGTCCGTTTTTCGTACTACTATTCGCGTTTTGGGTTGGACGTGAAGACAACATCAGAGGACGGCAATGAAATGAAAAGAAGAAAATAATCTCAAAGTTACTGTCGTGGGATGCTTTTATGAACTATAAGACAGCTTTTAAATTCAGTCCTGGGGGGGATATAAACTCCCTCCTGACCCAATCTTTTTTACAGTCCTGTGATGTAACACACCTACTAATGCCCGAAGCTCATATTCCTCTTTCTTCTTCCCTTTTTTTTATGCAGATCTCCCGCTAGACCACCTATTTTGTCGGCTGCATCTTTTACCATGAACCTCTGCGGGAATAAAGATAGAATGTGTTAACCAGTGAGGGGTTTTTTTTCTTATAGAAAAGTTACATGCTGTATTACATTTTAGTTGGACTGGCTATATTTTGGACCTATGTCTAGACGTGTGATAATTTTTTTTTTTAAAGTAAGAAAAAAGATGGATGAAGCAAGTCAACTCAAACAGAACTTACATTGGTGTACCTCAGTAAATAAAAATATAAATATAAAATAAAATACACAAAAATATGAGAGAATGATTGAATTGATAAATAATTAAACAAATAATCACATAAATAAATGAAATAAATAAATAAATCGATGAAAAAAATCAATTGATCCATAGATACATCCATAAATGAAAAAAAATAGGTAAATAGATGCAGAAATAGATTACTTTAAAAAAATGTAAATAAATATAAAAATAATAAATACATTGATGAATAAATACATTAATCCATAGATAAATGAATGGAAAAAATTCATAGATAAATACATGCATGCATAAATAAATAAATAAGTAAACAAATCAAAAATAACAACCAACAAACTAACCAAATAAATAAATAAATGCATAAATAAATGAATAAATAAAAACAATTAATAGGTAAATAGATGCATAAATAAAATAATAAAATGGATGAATAAATAAATTAATCCATAGATAAATAAATAAATGAATAAAATTATAGATAACTACATGCATAAATAAATAAATAAGTAAATAAGTAAAAAAAATAACTAACTAAATATGTAAATAAATAAATAGATGAATAAATAAATACGTAAAATTAATCGATAAATAGATGCATAAATAAATAAATAAATAAATAAATAAATAAATAAATAAATAAATAAATACAAAAAATGAATAAAAAAAAAGAATAAATAAATAACTAAATAAATAAATGGCACAAGTGGCAATTTATGCTTGCCTTTCATTCCGATAGCAAACTATATAAACGTAAAAGTTTTTTAATTATTTTTCTCATGAGAGCTGGAGTGCATTGTGCGAGTGTCTTCCATAAACTAGGCTCTATTCTGCAACATTAATTGTTTTCCCCATAGGATGCCTACACACACGCACACAAATAAGATCTACATTATTATTATTATTATCATCACAAACACAAAAAAATGAAAGCAAATAGTCCCCAGCAGTTTGATTTACTGCGCGGGAACACTGAGGGGCAATTTGGAGGAGTTAAATATAGTTTGCATGAGTGGCAGCAGAGGATGTTGATGAGAAATGTGCTGCCTGGCGATAAAGACGTTTGGCTCCATATTTTGTCTCTCTCCATTGTCTGCTTAATGACTGCTGGTTGCTGATTGTTGCATGACTGTCCATTATCTCTTATTAGGCAGACGACATGACACGAGAAAGATGCGCGTTATCTGGCTAAAGAGATCATAATTATAGATTGCGTACACAGATTTGCTGTAATTGCGATTGCAAATGTGTTGTCGTTTGTTGAAACAAGACAAATTGTCATTAAGCTAACGCCGCTTGCTTTTTACACACTTGAATACAGTTTGCAGATGCAAGCGGCATCCCTTACGTGAAACACATCGGTGGGATGCAGCCCACCGGTTGTCATTTTCATCTAAATCGGTCACAATGAAAAAAAAAAAAATCGGAATTTGGGATACGTTTTCGTAGCATGTCAATGAGATACGATCATCCCGCGCCGCGCCGGAGGGCGTTTGAAGAGGAGAAGAATGACTTTGAAGCGAGTGCCTTGATGAATTGGCAATCATTGGGGGGGGGGGTTTAGAGGATACGAGTGATCTGTTCGCTTTTATTAGCGGCGCAAAGAGAGAGTGCAGAATTATATCCTGAGTTTGTAATTACGAAAAAATGAAGTCAATGAAGTCGAGCCAAATGTGTTCAAATTCTGTCGTAATGAACTGTGTTCTTGACATTTACAGAAGAGTTCCTCTGTATCACACAGAGAGGGGGGTCAACGGGGAGGTGGGGGGGGGGGGGGTCTACGGACTTTGTCAGCTTTCTATCGACTTTCCATTCATTGTGCAGCAAGCACTGGCAGCTCTAATCAATAGACCTTAATGCCTCTATTATAATCCTCACTAGAATTTAGGTTCCATTGATCAGCGGGCCTTTAGTTTCGAGAGTGTTGAGACGACACAGACTACTCTTGTTTTTTAATAAGAGGCAAGAAAAAAACATCGTGTCAATCAAAGCAGTTTTGTATTTGAAATGCAACTACCGTATTTATTCGAGGATAACACAGAAACATTTCTACCTATGATAGAACTCAAAGGGGTGCGCGTTATAAACGAGGCCTGGATGGATTCAGGCATAGAACTACTGAAGGCCTCGCGATGAAATCCACGGCCCGTCAATGTACAGTAAAGTCTCGTTATATCGATATTCAAGGGAGTCCGAAAAAATATCGATATAACCGGGACTATCGATATATCCGACCCTGTTTGCATGTAATTTTCTCCGTGCGTGCATAGAAATAGTATCGATATAACCGGGACTATCGATATATCCGATATCGATATAACGAGACTTTACTGTATTATTATTATTATAACTACTCCTGTCACTTTCTTATATTCAGACAACACCCCGATACTCGCAGGAAAATAACAGCCTCAAGTCATAAGTGAGTTGGAGTAACCAAGACAATCTCAACTTCATTGCCTTCAGCAACACACTTTGATTGCTTGAAGATCAACACACACACACACACACACACAAATCCACACCTCTTGAGATGCGCCACAGTAGCAACGGTAAACAGCGTGCACAAAAGGTAATCAACCTTGGCGTTCTGGCCTAAATATGTAATAAAACACTTCATCAAGCTTCCACATTTGATGCTAAAGCAATACGCGTAATTAATGTCACGCCAGAAAGGTGTTGGGAAAAGATAGAGGTGAAAGGAGAGGAAATGAGCAGCTATGGTTGGTTGGAGCAAGTTGCCCGTTTGGGAGATAATGGAAGCTATCCAAGGGGAGGTCTTTCCGCTAGGTTAGCCGCTTCCGTCGGCTAGCTGTTGTTTACCTGCCGGGTATAAAAGTCAGCAGTAATTAACGGGATCTGTGTTGACAGGAGAACAACGCCCTTCAGCACAGATGGAGTTTAGCTACGTTTACGCCAGTGGAGGGGCGTGCATGGCACTCCTAGGCCTTCAGTAGTACTATGTCTGAATCAATCAAGTTTGGTGTGATATTATTACACGTCCACTAGAGGGTGCCATTGGCCAAGAAATACTGTCATTAAACTGTTAGAATTTTTACTGTGAACATGTGAATTCATGATAACCACATAAAATTGGAATATTATTTGCTATTTTTGCTAGCTTCTGAGCTGCTTAACGTTTAATGATGTCCATCTATTCTTGAAAATAGCTTTAACAGTATATCTCCTTCGGCCATTGTGGGTTGACAAAACCGCTATTAAATCAACACAACAATGTATTTGCTTATGCGTCTCGCTATGGATACTGTGTGCTAGCTCTGGCCAGTATGCGCTTATCACCTAATGACTAGTGATACTATGATTGGCTAGTGACTAGCCATTCATGTAACTAACCAAATAATTTGCAATGCCTTCGCGCAGGCCTTGGGTTGCCAACTCGAACTCTGATTGGTTTAACCAACTGTTTCATCGACATTGATGTTTATGGTCCAACTGATTGTGAAGGCGTCCAGGTAGATTTCTGACCTTGGTAGCAAATTATAGCTGAAATGTGATTGGTTAAATGCTTAAATACATGTCTGGATAGACGTCTGGACACATGCCTGGAAAATGTGCAACAGGGGAAAAGTAGTGAAAGGAAGCTGAAAGACAAGATTTTAAATTACAGGTAGCATCCGACTTACGACCTTACGATGATTTTGACTTACGACCAAATGGTCGTAAGTCGAAATCCATTCAAAATTTAAAATAGACTGGGAGGCTAAATGACTCACAAACTCCTCCCTTCTGGTGCCATCACACGGTTGATTGCTGTGCGAGAGTGAGATGCTAGCTGGCTGGCCAGCCTGCGAGTGCGTTGCGGTGAGAGGCGTAGAATTAAAATTTTAAAAATAGGGTCTGGAAGTTGTGGTCGTAAGTACGGGTTGTCTCAAGTCGAGCTGGTCGTAAGTCAGATGTTACCTGTATTTAAAAAGGGTTTATGGACAAAATATAATTAATTAGTCTGTGATTCACATATTTTGAGGCCAGCAGAGAAGGCCCTGATGACCCACCACTGCTTGGATGTCGTTACACCACAGTCACGCACGAATCTAAAATTCTACATTCCGGAGAGATTTTTTACGGACGCCTGTGCGCCGCCGCCATCTATTCTCATTCACTTCAAATGCATCCCATATTTTTTTCGATATTTCTTTCATCATAACGTCACCTCGCGATAGCGCTACCGCATTGGAGACGACTTTCCACAGCTGACCCTCAATATGGAATCTAATCCGCTGCCTCATTTGAAAGGGAAATACTGCGCAATTGACAGAAAGGGGGCCTGATGCATCCACGGAGAAAAATCATGGAGGAGTAGCTAATTTCATGCCTTGTGTTTATTTATTTATTTTTTCTTTTTCTGTCACGCATGACTACTTCACGGCGTAGGGCGAAATGCGTGCACTGTGATCTCTACGAGTCCGCCGTTACCTGCAATCCCAGATTGGCCGCGCTTGGGTTACTACACACTGGCATGTCCTTATTAGCATATACTTTTATATACCGCCGCTAATCCACAGAGAGCGAGATAAAAAACCAAAGGGTGACACGGTTGCTGCGGTTCCATTTTGACGAGGAAAGAAATGTAAATGACTTGGCAACAAATAAAAAGAAAATCACTCGAGCATATTTTGCGCGTTAAAAACATAGACTTGCGTTTCGATGCTTAGAAGCTTTGGTTATCCGTATTCTCTCTTCATCTGTCTGCGTGCAATTCGGCGAAGCGATACGCAACACGGTCACGGTGGGTTTTTGTCGTACTCTAATGTTGTCATGACTTGTTGCGGGAACTGGATCGTGATGCGTTTTTTTTTTTTTTTTTTCAGGAAAACAGTAAAAATGGGAAACATTTACAAAGGCTTATCGAAGTTCACCCAAAAAAATCAGGAGGGGTTTCAACGCTGTTGTGGCGATTGTACAGTTATGCTTAATGATCATTCATCAAGATGGTGAAAGAAGAAGGCTACGTTCCTCATTAAGTGTTTAATGCTGATGAAACCGGCCGCTCCATTCCATCAAGTCATCAACGACCATCACAAAGGTCAATAAAATGACTTTATTATACAGTACAGTTTATTTCTTTAGTCATAATACCATAGCACATTTATTATACATAAAATAAGGTATATTTTGTGTAGCTGTAAGACTTAGAAAATTAGAAAGTAGAATATCATGTTTTATAGGAACGGATTATTCTCATTTTAATGGTATCCTATGGGAAATTAATTTTTGGGATACACACTTTTTGCCTTAGACACTGTCTTGGAACCAATTAAGTTCGTAAGCCAAGGTATCGCTGTGTAAGCGAAACTATCCTCCAATGTAGATCTATGAAAAGATAAAAAAAATGAAGACAAGTTCAAGCGTGTCATCCCTCATGCGCCGGCCGGTATCGACTGCTCAGACTCAGTTGCGTTGCACTTATCGAACGTGAAACGGAGCGGGAAATGAGGTCGCGTCTTCCAAGTAGTGTTCAAATCCTTTTTCCTCTAACTTCCACAATTTGGAGCGATTCTTATCTGCACCGCTGGAGACAACACGGACGACGCTCGCTTATCAGCCTACCTCATCGAGCAAACAGCCTCTGGAGATTAAGAGGCGTGTGCGACGTTCCCTCCGCCGCCGCCGCCAATGCCTTTATGTCCTTTTCACCGACTCTGAAGGTCACAGCGGAATTCCGAGTGTTGAAAGTCACGAAGCAGGCGTTATTTTCTGTAAGCACACACACGGTAGACACCACTAATGACCTCAAAGTCTAGCGAGCACTTTATTTCCTAGCTATTTGCTATCTATTAGCTATGTAGCTGCTTTGCTAGCTATCTAGCTAGATATTTATTAGATATCCTTACCGTGTGACTGTAAAGTGACCTTGAAAGTTTTGAAAGGTGCTTATAAATGACATGTATTATTATATTACTCTTATTATTATTAGCAGGCTAGTTAGCTTTCTATGAGTGGGTTGAGTGAACATTGGCGCGTTTGCCTTTCAAAACTCTCAAGGTCACTTTACAGTCACAGGATAAGTTTTTCTGTGGGTGAGCAGCGGCAACCACCGCGCCAGCGTTCACTCAACCCGGAATAACTAAATAGATAGCAAGCTAGCTAGCGAATAGATAGCTAACAGCTAGCGAGTAGATAGCTATTAGTGATCTATTAGCTAGCTTTCTATCTATTTGAGTTACTTTCAGGTTGAGTGAACGGGTGAGCAGCGGCAGCGACACGCGCAATCATTCACTCAACCCGGAATAACTCAGATAGATAGATAGATAGATAGATAGATAGATAGATAGATAGATAGATAGATAGATAGATAGATAGATAGATAGATAGATAGATAGATAGATAGATAGATAGATAGATAGATAGATAGATAGATAGATAGATAATAGCTAGCGAATAGATAGCTATTAGCCAGCGAATAGATAACCATTTGTGATCTATTAGCTAGCTTTCTAGCTATTTGAGTTACTTCCAGGTTGAGCGAACGCTGGCGCGTGTGGCTGCTGCTGCTCACCTACAGAAAAACATATCCTGTGACTGTCAAGTGACCTTGAGAGTTTTGAAAGGGGCTTATAAATGAAATGTATTCTTATTATTATGATTATTATCAAAGTGAAGTTCATGTATGAGCGTTTCGATCCGATCCGCGACGTATTTCCCCCTCGTCGTGTTAACAACAAAGCACATTTTCGGTTCATGAATGAATCATTTGTGATCGAAAGTCTCATCTTGATGGCATTGAAGCACCTTGAATGCACTAGTGAGCTTGGATAAAGTCCAAAAAATAACACAGAGGTGAAAATAATATGTCAGGCCACTTGTTTGCTGATGCAAAGCGGCCCTGACCGGCCAGCACTGGCTGGATCAAGTGCAGACTGCTAATGCTTTCTCTTGCTCTCACACACAGTCTCGCGGTTAAGCAAACCCACACGCGAGAAGAATACGCGCATACAAAGCAACGACATCATGCAAAATGATGCCGTGTCTTTTTTTTATGCAAATCAGATATGGATATGCAAATTCAAGCAGGTATTTTGTGAAACCCTTGGAGAATTGATTGGGATTGGCTGTCCGAAAAAGAAGTCATTTTTGGGTGTGTGTGTGTGTGTGTCTGCCATCTAGCGGCCAGTATGGGAACGTCTGGTTCACAGTGAGCCATTTTGTGTGTGTCTGCTATCTAGCGGCCATTATGGCAACTTCTGGCTCAGCGCGGTCTTATGTAAAACTGCAAGAACTGATTACTGGTTACATACATTGAGAGAGAATCAATTCAGAAAAGTCATTTTTTGTTGTTTTTATATAACCATGAATCTTGCTCAGCGTGACCCATGACCCTTCCTTTTCTTCCTATGAATTGAACTCTCTATTTGCAGAGCCTGCAGTTTATTTTAGTAACGCGTCCGACTTGGCGTGACCTCTTTCGCGCACTTTGTCATAAAGCAAGGCTGGGTTGGTGCTGCTAGTCCTTTTTTTGGGTCATCTACTATGTACACTCAATAAATAACAATAACGAAAGATTCTGCAGGGATTCATATTCGTTTTTTTCCATTGTTGGGGAACAGTTGCACGGCTGAAAAGGTTGTGATGATGAGCGCATAATCATGTTTGACAGGAAAGGAAAATGTGGCACGCGTGGGGTAAGGAAACATTATGAGATCATCACATCAGGTGAAAGACCGCAGTGCGACACATAATGAGGAACGTGTCACTGTGAGATTGCATCACTTTGTTTCACCTGCTGTGCACCTCTTGCGATAAGCGTCCGCCACTCCACTAGCTACGTTTTGCATAAATAAATAAATAAATAAGCAAAACATGCAAATAATAAAGGTTAACTAAAAGTAATGACCAAATTAATTCAATAAAATTAAAATATAATTACAATTTAAACATTGAAATACAATTAAAATTAAAAAACACAAATACAAATAAAACAAAAAAATTAAAATAAAAATGTACATATATTTAAAAATACACATTTTAATTATTAAACAAATAAACACGGAAATGAGCCTATAAATAAGAACATAAATAATAAACACAAAAACAGGTAAATAAACATGTCAATAAACACGTAAACAAACACCTAAACAATCTGAATCAGAATCCCGAAAAAACACATAAACACATAAACAAACACATAAACAAACACAGAAACAAACACCTAAACAAACACTTTAACGAACACCTAAACAATCAGAATCAGAAACCCTCAACAAACACCTAAACAAACAAATAAATCAAAATCAGCTGACAGGTGATAGAAGCTACATGCGTTTTGCATGTAGCTTCCATCACCTGTCAGCGCCAGATGTGAGACATCAAATTCGTAGTGACGTCATGTTTCTTGATGGCCTGCACCAGCGTCGCCCACAACAAACAGTCTAGTATTTTGCAACAGGTTCAAACCTCCAAGAGGACAACTGGCATAGATCAAGGATCTTTGGCACCATCTAGTGGACAAAATCAGGACAAACAAGCACATGACGAGAAAGGCCTCATGGAGCAAATGTCTTCGACCCTCCCTGGTTCAACACGCTTGATTCAAATGATCTGATAAATCAGCAGAAACACCAGTGAAACTGGTGTTCAACTGAAAAGAAACGTCATGTCTCCTTAAGCTCCTTCAATATCTCAATTTGCAGCGTAAAGATCCAAACATTTGCACCTGGTAACAGGAAATGCACTGAGCAAAAGTGGCATATTTTCAAATACACGAATGCGCGAACACTTACCTCTGGTCAGGCAACTGGTGAACAAAGACATGCGGAGGGAGGCAATGGTCAATCCCAGTCCGGTAGGGTCAGTATCCCTCACGGTTGTAACGCACATGATTCCAATCTCCAGGTTCAATAGCAGTCTTCCACAGAGCTTCCTGATGATCTGGTCATTAGAATCTGGTGTGTTGAAAACATGCAGGATAGTGGCTCTCCAGGACTTGGACTGCCCCCTCCTGGTCAAGGGTGAGATACATCTGGACCGTGATCATTCTTGAAGTCAAAACTCGTTCGCAGGAATCTAAAATGGTTGGAGGATGCGGGCATCGATCCCGCTACCTCTCGCATGCTAAGCGAGCGCTCTACCATTTGAGCTAATCCCCCATGCAGAGTATGTGTGTATACCGAACTCATGTTGGCCAAAAGACATTGGTTGTGCAGGAAATTGCCAGTATATGCGTTAGAAACGACGCAGGAAAGGATCCCAAAATTTCACACATGCTAAACAGATGGTGCGCTGTTAGAGATATTCTCCCACAACAAACGAAAAAGCCAAATGCAGTTTTGTTGATCAAAGGTCCTTCTGTGTGCTGGAGACGTAGAAGTGCTCCAAAAACGTTGGAGGATGCGGGCATCGATCCCGCTACCTCTCGCATGCTAAGCGAGCGCTCTACCATTTGAGCTAATCCCCCATAACAACTTGTTATGTCCAGTAAGGTTGTAATGGTCAGTAGACCTTCTTCACGCAGAAAAATGGAAAGATCGATGTGCTCCAAAACATGACTTGGAGGATGCAGGTATCAATTCCAGTACCTATCAGATGCTAAGCGAGCGCTCTACTACTTGAGCTAATCCGCCACATAAACATGCTCTTGCTACGAAGCTGATGTTGGTCAGTGGACCTTCTCTCTGTAGGAAAGTGGAGATATTGAATTGCCCCAAAGTACTTGGAGGATGCAGGCATTGATTCCGCTACCTCTCACATGCTAAGCGAGCGCTCTACCTCTTGAGCTAATCCCCCACAAGAACTAGCCGTCTCCAACAAAGTCATGATGGTCAGTAGACCTTCTTCATGCAGAAAAATGGAAAGATTAATGTGCTCCTAAACGTGACTTGGAGGATGCAGGTATCAATTCCAGTACCTATCAGATGCTAAGCAAGCGCTCTACCACTTGAGCTAATCCACCACATAAACTTGTTCTTGCCACAAAGCTGATGTTGGTCAGTGGACCTTCTCTGTGCAGCAAAATGTAGATATTGAATTGCTCCAAAGTACTTGGAGGATGCGGGCATCGATCCCGCTACCTCTCGCATGCTAAACGAGCGCTCTACCATTTGAGCTAATCCCCCATAAGATTTTGTTATGTCCACCAAGGTCGTAATGGTCAGTGGACCTTCTTCATGCAGAAAAATGGAAAGATTAATGTGCTCCAAAACGTGACTTGGAGGATGCAGGTATCAATTCCAGTACCTATCAGATGCTAAGCGAGCGCTCTACCACTTGAGCTAATCCGCCACATAAACTTGTTCTTGCCACGAAGCTGATCTTGGTCAGTGGACCTTCTCTGTGCCGCAAAATGTAGATATTGAATTGCCCCGAAGTACTTGGAGGATGCGGGCATCAATCCCACTACCTCTCGCATGCTAAGCGAGCGCTCTACCATTTGAGCTAATCCCCCACAAGAACTGGCCATCTCCAACAAGATCATGATGGTCAGTAGACCTTCTTCATGCAGAAAAATGGGAAGATTGATGTGCTCCATAACATGACTTGGAGGATGCAGGTATCTATTCCAGTACCTATCAGATGCTAAGCGAGCGCTCTACCACTTGAGCTAATCCACCACATAAACTTGTTCTTGCTACGAAGCTGATGTTGGTCAGTGGACCTTCTCTGTGCCGCAAAATGTAGATATTGAATTGCCCCAAAATACTTGGAGGATGTGGGCATCGATCCCGCTACCTCTCGCATGCTAAGCGAGCACTCTACCATTTGAGCTAATCCCCCCATAAAATTTTGCTATGTCCACCAAGGTTGTAATGGTCAGTGGACCTTCTTCATGCAGAAAAATGGAAAGATTAATGTGCTCCAAAACGTGACATGGAGGATGCAGGCATCAATTCCAGTACCTAGCTGATGCTAAGCGAGCGCTCTACCACTTGAGCTAATCCGCCACATAAACTTGTCCTTGCCACGAAGCTGATGTTGGTAAGTGGACCTTCTCTGTGTAGGAAAATGGAGATATTGAATTGCCCCAAAGTACTTGGAGGATGCGGGCATTGATTCCTCTACCTCTCGCATGCTAAGCGAGCGCTCTACCATTTGAGCTAATCCCCCACAAGAACTGGATGTCTCCAACAAGGTCGTGATGGTCAATAGACCTTCTTCATGCAGAAAAATTGGAAGATTGATGTGCTCCAAAACATGACTTGGAGGATGCAGGTATCAATTCCAGTACCTATCAGATGCTAAGCGAGCGCTCTACCACTTGAGCTAATCCGCCACATAAACTTGTTCTTGCCACGAAGCTGATGTTGGTCAGTGGACCTTCTCTGTGCAGCAAAATGTAGATATTGAATTGCCCCAAAGTACTTGGAGGATGCGGGCATTGATCACGCTACCTCTCGCATGCTAAACGAGCGCTCTACCATTTGAGCTAATCCCCCATAAGATTTTGTTATATCCACCAAGGCTGTAATGGTCAGTGCACCTTCTTCATGCAGAAAAATGGAAAGATTAATGTGCTCCAAAACGTGACTTGGAGGATGCAGGTATTGATTCCAGTACATATCAGATGCTAAGCGAGCACTCTACCGATTGAGCTAATATCCCAAATGAACTTATTCTTGCCACGAAGCTGGTGTTGGTCAGTGGACCTTCTCTGTGTAGGAAAATGTAGATATTGAATTGCCCCAATGTGCTTGGAGGATACGGGCATCGATCCCGCTACCTCTCGCATGCTAAGCAAGCGCTCTACCATTTGAGCTAATCCCCCACAAGAACTAGATGTCTCCAACAAGGTCGTGATGGTCAGTAGACCTTCTTCATGCAGAAAAATTGGAAGATTGATGTGCTCCAAAACATGACTTGGAGGATGCAGGTATCAATTCCAGTACCTATCAGATGCTAAGCGAGCACTCTACCACTTGAGCTAATCCGCCACATAAACTTGTTCTTGCCACGAAGCTGATGTTGGTCAGTGGACCTTCTCTGTGCAGCAAAATGTAGATATTGAATTGCCCCAAAATGTTCAGAGGATGCGGGCATTGATCCCACTACCTCTCGCATGCTAAGCGAGCACTCTACCATTTGAGCTAATCCCCCATAGTATTTTGTTATGTCCATCAAGGTTGTAATGGTCAGTGGACCTTTTTCATGCAGAAAAATGGAAAGATTGATGTGCTCCAAAACGTGACTTGGAGGATGCAGGTATCAATTCCAGGACCTATCAGATGGTAAGTGAGCACTCTACCGATTGAGCTAATACCCCACAGGAACTTGCTCTTGCCACGAAGCTGGTGTTGGTCAGTGGACCTTCTCTGTGCAGTAAAATGTAGATATTGAATTGCCCCAAAGTTCTTGGAGGATGCGGGCATTGATCCCGCTACCTCTCGCATGCTAAGCGAGCGCTCTACCATTTGAGCTAATCCCCCACAAGATTTTGTTATGTCCACCAAGGCTGTAATGGTTCGTGGACCTTCTTCATGCAGAAAAATGGAAAGATTGATGTGCTCCAAAACGTGACTTGGAGGAGCAAACGCTCTACCATTTGGGCTGATTCCCCACAAGAACTGGATGTCTCCAACAAGGTCATGATGGTCAGGAGACCTTCTGCATGCAGAACAATGGGAAAATTGATGTGCTCCAAAACTTGACTTGGAGGTTGCAGGTATCGATTCAAGTACCTATGACATGCTAAGCGAGCACACTACCACTTGAGCTAATCACCCTCAGGAACTTAATCTTGCCACGAAGCAGGTATTGGTTAGTAAACCTTCTTTGTGCAGCAAATATAGATATTGAAGTGCTCTAAAATACTTGGAAGATGAAGATTGAGGCTTGCTTGACGTACCGTTCGACCATCCACAATTAAATACTTGACGTAAAGGATTTCACAATAAAACAGCAATTAGATGACACCGCAACCCAAAAACAGAGCATACAGTCCGCAGACACCCTACAGTCATTGTTTGTGGACATAAGAAGATGCTTTTAAATCAATTGCGTTTATTGACATTCAGCCAACATGCAAACTTGAATGTGTCCTAAGCTGCTCGGTAAAAAAAACATTGACGTCAATTCTCTTAATGTTAAGATTTCAACCAGCAGACAAAGCGTCTCAGTGCTTCTAACCACCGAAGGAATGGGATAAATCCAAGACTGCATAATCCACAAGATTTAAGGCGCGCCGGTATTTTTTATTTATTTATTGTGCGTGTTGGCAGGTAGACCGAACAAACTAGCATTGATGCACTGTGTGTTTGATTTGTTTGCCATGGAGGTGATGGCTGCTAGGGGGCGCTGGCTGGCTCGTTGTGTGTGTGCATAGTTTTTGAAACAAGGCTACGCTGTTTGCATCTGCGGTTCACCTACAGGAAATCTCGTGTTGCTGCCAGCCACTCAAAGTAAACACACGCGTAGGCACCAAGTCGCCACCTTTTCTACGTTAAATCATTTATTTATGTCGCAAATCCTTGTGAAAGGACACCGATTCTGGTCACTTTAGCCGCCGCGGGTTGTTCTATCATTGTTGAAAATCTCCCCTCTTGGCTGACATACATGCTGAGTATAATTGGCTTATGTTTTCTGGGTTTTGTGGTAAATTCGTGTAAATAAAAGGTTTTTCAAAATAATGTGGTGAGAAAAGGTGAGCCTGGCAGATAACAAAAAGTTGCGGTTTCATTGTTTGTTTTCGCAGCCCCCTCACCCACCCATTGAGTTATTTTTTCTCCCCCAACGTACATAAACCAAACAGCCCCATTAGTTCTCATCAAGAGGGGTACAAACCGCAGCGTCACAGATCATTAAGCGTCCCCCCCCCTCCAATCCCTCAGAAGGAGTGATGGGAATTGCGGCTCTTTTCAGAGAGCCGGTTCTTTTGGCTCGGCTCACTAAAAAGATCTGATTCTTTTGGCTCCTAAATGGCTCTTCAGCATGATTTACATGTGCACAGAGAGCATCCACAAACTTTCACTTTCCCTGTGGTTACTCTGATGATCGGATATCACTAATTTGCTTTTCATATTAATGCTATCATACCAACTACTAAAAAATCTCAATTGAATAAAAATAAATAATGTAATAACATTCCTTCCACCTGTCTACCCTAAGGTCCCCACCCCTTCTCACTGCTGCATGTGTCTGGAATTCTCCCCGCCTCCTCTACGACGGATATCGACCAATCACGTGCGGCTTTAACTTAAGACCGGGGGCAGGGAATAGAGGGGGAAAAAGTCGCTCCCATTTCCGGCTGCTTATTAGGAGCCGGCTAACTTCGTTACCTTCAGAGATTCGGCTATAAGAACCGGCTCGTTGGCGAATGACACATCACTACACGGAAGAGCCTGTTAACGTCAGCAGAAAGAAGAGATGCCACCAAAAGCATGTTCAATGCACTTTTTTATATGTATATATATATATTTATATAGTTCACATCAATGAAGCAATGCAAATTATTCACTTTTTATGTGGTGCGTTCATGTCAGTCCAACACACAAGTTCAATAGCTTAAAAAACAAACAAAAAGAACAATCAAAAACGTAGCGATCAGAAGAATAAATACTGTACAAGACCACCGATGTCAAACTAGATTGCGAAACCACCAAAAAAATGATCCATATTAAGACTTGATCAGGTCAATCGATAAATCTTTTCTATATACAGTTACAGAACTTAAATAAAGTGCCTTCCATTTCAGATCAGTTCCTGAAAAACAAAAGGGGGTTTTAGGGTAGGGGGGTGGAGGGATTTGGACCCAGGATCCATAGAAGTAGCAGGAACAGGAACGCCCTTTCTGTCCGATCATTGTGATCCGGATGAGCCACCCCTGATACCGCCCGATTTCTTACCAGGTCCAACTATTCGAGGTAAAATCATTCACGTCTTGGCACCAAGACATCTTGCTGAACTTCAACACCATGACAGACGCGAGCGAGTCAATAAGTAAATATAAGGTGCTCCGGTTTTCTTCCTTCGAGGGAGCCCGTCGTGAGGAAATCGGGGAAAGGGATTCTCTTGGTACCGCATGACAATGGTTATGCCGCATGCTTAGGACACAAAGGACGTGATGTTTTAAGGTAGGCCCGCCATTTTTGGCCGCAGTCCATCAGTACTCCCGGGCCTCCTCCAATTCATTCATAAACACATCTTGGTGGGGGTTCTCCGGACACTCGAGGCCGTTATTGGGCGGTCGCACGGCGTGGAAGCGACTCCAGTCACCCTTACACAGGATCCAAGGAAGTACGTCCACTTTGAAGTGAAGCTCAGGCGAGAACTCGGTACTGATTAAGTTCGGCATACCGGCGCCTTTGCCCCTGGTGATTAGGCGCCCGCGGTCGTCGTAGCAACAGTGCTGCGCCGCCAACGTGGATGAATCGCCGGAGAGCGCCGAGCGGATGCAGGCGCGGGCCGAGGGTTTGTAGATGTCCAGGCGTTCCTTGGGGCCACTGGCGTCGCGCCATCGGAACGTCCGTCCGTGAGCGTCGTCGAAGACGCTGACCACCGTGTAGGCTACGTCGGAGGGGAAGGAGCAGGGGCAGCTGGGCAGTTCGAGGAACGCCTGGCGGAGGTACCTCTGGAGGAAGTCGCTTTTGCAGTTCAGCCATTTCTCGCAGCTGTCCACGTCTGCGAGACAAACGGGGTGGAATGGGTGGAGACCATTCACAGTTTAGAGCAGTGGTTCTTAATCTTGTTGGAGGCACCGAACCCCACCAGTATCATATGCTCATTCACAGAACCCTTCTTCCAATGACTGTGCCTACTAACTGCGGTCTAGACTGAGGGATGGACCTCTGTGGTGGAGGATCCACCGAACCCCTGAGACCGACTCATCGAACCCGGGTTAAGAACCACTGGTTTAGAGAGAGGAGCAATTCGGGACAAACAAACAAAGACGGACCACCAACTGACCTGTTCCGAAGGGCTCTGTGCCGTTCTCCATGTCAAAAGGGAATGGCACGACCACGGTGTTGACTTCACCTGCGGAGCAGAACGGCGCTCGTTGTTTAACGTGCGGGATGGTCACCGTACCCCATTTTTCTACTGCGACGTTATCTCACCAGGACACGGTTCCAGATCGCACTTTGAGGCTTCCGTCAGGGTGCAAGAGTAGCCGCACGACTTGGTCCTCTTCTTCTCGCCAGGTCCACAAGTGACCGAACAAGGTGACCAAGGAGTCCACTCGTCCATCTCCTTCTCTGCTGGAGTCGTAAACAGAAACTCAGACCAACGCTAGCTCCACAACCAAGATAGCGTTTGAAGTTTAGGCTATGTTGTAATCGACGCAGTGACGAGAGCGAAGATGAGAGCGGCTCCGCGGTGAAAAACAGCCAAACTCATTCACTGCCAGACGTGAAAAAATGTGTACAATTCCAGGACCTGCAGAATACAGGTAACATCCGATTTGCGACCAGCTCGGGTCACGACCAGTTCGACTTACGGCCACCCGTACTTACGAACACGACCCATTTTTTACATTTTAATTCCATGCCTGGCACCGCAACGCGCTAGCAGGCCGGCAACGCGTACGACAATTTTGGCCAGCCAGCCAGCATCTCACTCTCGCACAGCAATCGACTGTGTGATGGGACTGGGGGTGGGGGGGGGGGGGGGGGTTGCGAGTCATTTAGCCTCCATGTCTCTACTCAACATTTTCAATGGATTTCCACTTACGACCATTTTGATTTACGACCGTTTGGTCGGAACAGAACACGGTCGTAAGTCGGATGTTACCTGTATTGAGTTTTAGGATGACATATTCAATGAAGCGCAAGAAACTTTAGACACTCTTATTATAAAAAAAAGAGTTAATTCCTAAATCATATGAGTCTGGAGTTATATGAGCCTGATATTAGGGCGGTTGTCAGTTTACGCTGGAACAAAGCACTAACATGGGAAAAAAGGGAACTCCTGCGCCCTTGTGGAAGGGGAAAACATTGCCAGAGGTCTAGCCAGCACTTTATCTGCACCCCAGCAAGAAAAAACAAAACCCGAAGAAATTCGGGAATGATGCTCCACATGTATTTGCTATCTATCTATCGAGCTATTAGCTGTCTATTAGTTAGCTAGCTTTCTAACTATTTGAGTTACTTCTGAGTTGAGTGAACGCTGGCGTGTGTGGCTGCCGCTGCTCACCGACAGAAAAACACTTATCCTGTGACTGTAAAGTGACCTTGGGAGTTTTGAAAGGCGCTTAGATGTAGAATAAATGTATTATTATTATCATATCTTCAATTCCCGCATAAATTCGGGGATGGCAGTGAAAGAGTTAGAAAAAAATTAATTTACGGGCATGATGAACCCAAACACTTTGAAATGTCGTCCTGCAGTGAACCCGACGTGCACCCGAGCAGCGGAAGGTCTTGAAAAGTTTCCGTGCCGCCCCACTTCCACGGACGCGAGGGTTTGTTTTTCCTCCTTGATCTAACCTTTCCCATACAAAGCCGAAATTCTTTTCCAGAACACCCAAAGTGAAATTAAAGAGCGAAGCTCCGCTTGCGGCTCTCCTCGGTCCGCGCCGCCGCGTCAATAACACCGAAAACAAGCCGCTCTTGATTAAAGGAGAAGCAGGGCACAGAAATACCAACGTGGGTGTAGCGTGCGTCCGAATTGGACTCGGTGGGCGTCGCCACCGAGTCATGTGGCCGTACGGGAACGACGTCTCGGGAAGGCGTCTTAATTACAGAAGACGCCATGGCGGGCGGCCTTGATTTATATGCGCAACGTCTTTAGAAGTGACCACTTAATGGGCATTGTTGCTTCGGGTTGGCGTATTGTGCGAGCGAGATGTTTACGGGCAAGGCTATCTATTCGCTATTTACTTGCTATCCACTAGCTGGCTAGCTAGCTGTTAGTTGTCTAGCTGACTGGCTGTAAGCTGTCTACGTGGCTCGCTGTTGGCTATGTGGCTATCCATTAGATGGCTAGCTAGGTGTTAGCTGTCTAGCTGACTGGCTGTAAGCTGTCTACCTTCACTATTTATTCACTATTTAGTTGCTATCCATTAGCTGTCTTGCTAGCTGTTAGCTGTCTAGCTGACTGGCTGTAAGCTGTCGGCTATCTGCCTATCTATTCGCTATTTATTAGCGATCCATTAGCTGTCTAGCTAGCCGTTAGCTGTCTAGCTGAGTGGCTGCATGCTGTCTAGTTAGCTAGCTGTTAGATATCTGGCTATCTATTAGCTATTTATTTGCTATCCTTTAGCTAGCTTTCTATCTATTTGAGTTACTTCGGGGTTGAGTGAACGCTGGCGCGTGTGGCTGCCGCAGCTCACCCACATAAAAACTTTATCCTGTGACTGTAAATACTACTACTACTAATAATAATAATAATAATAATAATTCATTACTTTCAGAACTTTGCTGCTGTGAAATGTACATTTCTCCACTGCGAGACTAATAAAGGCAAATCCAATCCAATTCAATAATAATAATAATAATAAAACATTTCATTTACAAGCGTCTTTCTAAACTCTCAAAGTCACTTTTATAGATAGAAAGATAGCTAGCAAGCCAATAGATAGCCAGCTAGACAACCAGCTATATAAGCTATTACTATGTAGCTATATAACTCATAGATAATCAGCCTGATAGCTAGCTAGCCGGCCAGTTAGCTAATAGATAGCAAATAGATATCTAATAGAAAGCGAAAGTGACCTTGAGAGTTTTGAAAGGCGCTTATAAATGAAACGTATTATTATTATTATTATTATTAAAATATGTTTTTTTGGGGGGGGTACCTGCTTCAACATCTATTTCCACATTTTTCCTGCTATTTGTGCAGTAGGAACACAAATGGCTTAGCGCTTTTTGTTGCCTCTCATGACGCTCGAGTACAGTATGAGCTGACACAACATTTTCGGATGAGGTAAAACAGAGAAGGGGAAAAAGGGGAGCGGGGGGCTGATAGCCGAATGAGTTATGCGGATCTCCCTCCCGTTTCGAAATTCTTGAACCGGCTCAAAAGGCTGAGCGGCGGAGGGCAGCGAGGGCCGTTGGGGGGGGGGGGGGGGGGGGGGGGGGGGGGGTGGAGGGGGAGCCCGTGGGGACCCGGGAAAGGATGAAAGGCCCATCGGAATGGCCCCTGTCAGTCTGCGTTCCCAATGCGCCCTCTAATTGTCCACAAGCAGAGGACTGTTTTGTCTCTGGGAACAGTGGCCGCCTCACGCTGCCATTAGCAAGCGCATCGGAGCTTTCTTCAAAAGGCGACCATCGCCACCAGTGTCGACTTCAAAGCGGCCCCCCGAGCGCCGCAATGTTTGGATGGTCCAGCGCTCGTCCCGCCTCGCACGCTCTGGGACTGTTTGTCATGCAGTTTTCCGAAAACCACTTTGCCTGTCATACGACAATCGGGCAGTTCCCATCATCGCTTCGCTCTTTGTCCGAGTTCAAATTCCACAAAATAGGGACACTGAAGAATGCGGACACTTACCATAGTAGGTCTGTACCGGATCCCAGCCTTCGTTCCAGTAACTACCCCAATCGCCACCCACTCCGCTGAGTGAAGGTTCCTCGCTTCCGTAGAGAGAATAATCATCCTCCTCTTCTTCACTGGTTTCCTCTAAGGTCGCTCGGCCATTGCTGTCCTCGCCAGAGTCGGTGTAACTCCAGAAAAGCGGCCAGAATAGCTTCTTCCCTCCTAGCCAGTCGACCGAAGAAGAAGGAGAGGAGGACGAGGGTGGTATCCACTCGTTGTCCTGGGCCAGGTCCATCTCGACTTCCATTTGAGGGTCGTCCACCACCTCGATGGTGACCTGCGTGGAGACAGTCAGTCATTATACAAATACGACGGAGTAACCGTCCAGAATTTGAACACTCTGTAGCGTGTCCAGGTATGATGTTTGGACTGGAGACGGTGCCACTGAAGAAAAGACAGGAAGCAGATCTGGAGTTAGCAGGGATTAAGATGTTGAGGTTTTCTTTAGGAGTGACCAGGTTGGATAGGTTCAGGAATGAGTAGTACAACTCATATTTGAGGTATTGGAGAGACTCGGAGAGGCCAGACTGAGATGATTTGGACATGTCCAGAGGAAAGAAGGATTGGGAGAAGGACGCTGAGCCTTGAACCACCTGGTAGGAGACCAAAAGGAAGACCTAAGAGAAGGTTTATGGATGTTGTCAGAGAGGAGATGGGAGTAGCAGGTGTGAGACAAGAGGAAGCATAAAACAGGGTTAGATGGAAGACTCTGATTCACTGTGGCGACGCCTGAAAGAAAGTAATAATAATAATACAGTAAAGTCTCGTTATATCGATATCGGATATATCGATAGTCCCGGTTATATCGATACTATTTCTATGTACGCACGAAGAAAATTACATGCAAACAGGGTCGGATATATCGATAGTCCCGGTTATATCGATATTTTTTCGGACTCCCTTGAATATCGATATAACGAGACTTTACTGTAATACATTTAATTTCTAAGCGCCTTTCAAAACTCTGAAGGACATTTTACAGTCACTGGGCTTTTTTTTTGTGCGGGTGAGCAGCGGCAGGCATTCGCGCCAGCGTTCACTCTACCCGGAAGTGAACAAACAAATAAATAAATATATAATAGATGAATACATGGAATGTGACTCTCCTTCCAAACAGCAATTCCCTCCGACCTCCACCCGCCCCGTTCCATCAAGCCATCAACGACCATCACAAATGTAAACAAGTAGAAGAAGAAGAAGGTGGCGTTGAGATGCGAAAAGTTGTTGCATCGGTGACTGTTGACGCTTGGCCTCTCGCGATGTCGTCACGAGAAATGAAGCGTCCAATGACGACATCGTCAGGCTTCGATGGCGCACAAGCCAGCCAGACGTGAGCGTTTAGGCGCTTGAAATAATCCTCTTAAGGAGAGAATGCGAGCATTTGTTCCAAGCAACTACTTCTCATTACCCCCGTGAGTCATCTTCGATGCAACGGTGCGGATGGAAAAAGTCAGGAGGGTGTAGGGGGGTGGGGGGGGGGTCTTTTGCCGTTATTTGACAGTCAAGGATAAGAAAGACCCAATGTTTCCAATTCCGACGGCGTTTTGCTGGACGTCGACACATTTTGTCGGCGTTCGTCAACAAAAGGTTCCGTCCGACACCCACGGCACTCACCTGTATGTTCGGGTTTTGAGAGTTCAACTCGGCGTTCGCCAGGTCTGGGAAGTTCTTCAAATCCAGAATGAAGGGTTTCGTCTCCTCTTCGGGTTCTGGTTGAGGGAGTACGCCGACCGAGCGGTGCTGAGGGTGGGTCCACTTTCTCGGATGGCCGTAGGGTTCCGGCATACTTTGCACCTGGTTCTGCTTCTCCAAAGCGTCTGGATCGTATTGGATCCCGCCGCTGGGAATCGGGTGGCCGTGACCCTATCGGAGAGCAGAGAGAGAGAGATCGATATTAGTAAGAAGCTATCGAGCTAGCTCTCTATTTGCAATCTAGCTGGCTAGCAAGCTATTAGCTATCAATTAACTAGCAAGCTAGCTTTCTATCTGTTTGAGTTACTTTATAATAATACATTGTATTTATAAGCGCTTTTCAAAACTCTCAAGGTCACTTTACAGTCAAGGGTCAATTTTTTTCTGTGGGTGAGCAGCGGCAGCCACACGCGCAAGCGTTCAATCAACCCGAAATGCCCGGAAGTAAGTCAAATAGATAGAAAGCTAGCCAGCTCAAAGATGGCTAATAGCTAGCTAGCTAGCTAGTTGTGTTAAGTTCATTCTGTCTGAAATCCGAAATTATTTCTTTTTCAGAAACAATGTGAAAAATGCTCCTCGGAGACCCCCAACCGAGGCGCCCGTCTCACCAACCAAGTGACTAAACGGCCTTGGTAAGTTTCATTGTTGTTTTTTCCCACAACGCTCATGGCATCCAGGCTTTTGGACAAAGAGGGGTCTGTGCCAGAACGATCCTCTTTTAGCTTTAATGAGAGGGGGCTTGGGTGGCGTGAGACCCCCGCGCTTGTGTATGTGCCGGCTGCTACGTCCGACACTTTTTTTAACCTTAGCGGAAGAATGAGGGGACGAGAATAGAATCAATGTCGATCACAATTCAGCGGCGGTTCATTTGTGCGGAATTGAAACGCAAAAATGCCAACCCCCCCCCCCCCCCTCATTTAAATCTGTGTCATTGTATGCACACTAAACGGACTCAAACATATGAAGGGAGGTGGAATTTGAAAATGGTATCAGTTTGTGGCCTACATAGGCTGGTGGCAGCTAGGGGGGGCAGTGGGGGGGGGGGGGGGGGGGCAAAGTCTACGCTAATGACCAAATGGACGATGATTTACCGTCATGGCACCCAGAACAGGTCGTACTTTCTACTCCGTGCCTGTGATTGTCCCGTAAAGCAGTTTTAGGGGGAGGGGGGGGGGGGGTCAAATGCAAGCATTTGAACACAAAAAGCCTGTTTAGTGAAGAATTTTGCTAAGCATGATGAACGGCACACGAACAGAAGCCCCCCCCCCGCCCTAGACAATTTTGTTTTATGGCAGTCATGCACAGTAGAATTACAAATTCATATCAAACACGTCAAATTTGGTAAATTCAGACTTCAGTTGATGTTCGGTAAGATTCAAATAGGGGGGGCTGCGCCGCCGTGGGAATGGTCACCGCTGTTGTCAAATTGCTTCTCATTCAATTAAATGTGATGCGGTAGTCAGACATGATAACCCATTGGTTATATAATGATAATAATAATAATAATAATAATAATAATAATAATAATAATAATAATAAATTGTTATTATTATTAATAATAATAATATTAAGATTAAACATGAAAACAACACTATAAATAATAATGTAAAATAAATTAATAATAATAAATTAGAACTATAAGACTATAAATAATAAAAAGTAATAAATAAACAATAAATAATAAATAACAAATTACTAATCATAAATGATAACGGCATAATAATAATACACTAATAAAAAAAATGGTAATAGTAATAATAATAATAAATATTACACATGTAAACAACACTATAAATAATCATGTTAATATAAATATATTAATATAAAAAATATACATAAATATATATTTTCAATATATAATAAATACAAAATAAGTGATAAATAAAAAATAAAAGATAAAACATTAATAATAATAATAATAACAACTGCATCATAATAAATAATACATGAATAAAAAAATAATAGTAACAGTATTAATAATTAATAATAAATATTTGACATGTAAAGATTATAAATATTAATGTAAAATAAATTATTAATAATAGTAATAAATTATAAACATAAGACGATAGATAATAAAAAGCAATAAATAAATAATCATAAATAATATATTACTAATAATACATAATAACAACTGCATAGTAATAAATAAGACATAAATTAAAAAATAATAATAAAATATTAATTAGACATGTAAACAACAATATAAATAATAATAATGTAAAATGAATTAATAGTAATAATAATAATAATAATAATAATAAATATAAGACTAGAAATAAAAAGTAATACATAAATAAGAATAATAAATAATACATTATAAATAATACTAAGTAATTATAACTGCATAGTATTAAATAATAAATAAAACATTAATAGAAAACATAATAATAATAATAATAATAATAATAATATACATGGCAAAGCTGCTTGTGTATCTAACTCTGAGTATATTTGTACAAATCACTTTCAAGCAAACGCCCGACACCCAGCAAATGAATATCGAAATCGGAAACAATGAAGTCACTTACTTAGCGCTTCTTAACATTGCGTCAGCGTCAAAGCGATCTCCATTACACCCTGCTTATCTTCACACCTTTCACATTTACGGAACCGCGTGCGAGACTGCTTGTTTTCCCATTTCGCTCCACATCTGGATCCTGTGTTCTTTCTTTCTTTTTTTCTTTTTACATTGTATATCATCCTTTTCCTCCCCCTGGTCTTCTGCGATCCTTCTTTCCTCCTCCGTTCAGATCAAAGGCACAAAAAGCTGACGCCATGCGGTGTGTTTAACAGGAACGCCGTGTGGATGCTGTCAGGGGGCCTCTGCCTGGCCTCAAGACGCCGTCTCGCCTCACCCAAACCTTCTTCTCAGACATTCACGCCAAAAAATTACTCTCACACTTCAGATACGAGTCGAAAAGAGTTAGGAACCGATTGAAAAAAAATAACTCATTCACTGCCATTCACCAATTTATTCAGGAATTGAAAATATGACGTAGAGCGCCATTGCTGAATTTGTTCGGGTTTTGTTTTTTCATGCTTGGGTGCCGATAAAGCGCTGGCTATGACCTCTGGTAATGTTTTTTTTTTTCCTTTCCACAAGGGGGCAGTATTTCCCTTTTTCCATTTTAGCGCTTTGTTGCAGCTTCAGCGCTATATAAACCAATATGTATGTATTGTATTTTGTACATCTGGCCCCATTTCAAGCTCATATAACTCCAGACCCATATAACTTAGGAATTAACTCTTTTTTTCTCATGAAAAAAAAAGAGTGTCTAAGATTTCTTACGCTAAATCGAATGTTTATGTAGTCCTAAAACTCAATAATAATAATAATAATAATAATAATAATAATAATAATAATAATAATCGCTTTTGAGTTTTTCTGTGGGTGAGCAGCGGCAGCCAAGTGCGCCAACATTTACTCAACCCGGAAGCAACTCAAACAGATAGAAAGCTAGCGAGCTAGCTACATAGCCAGTTAGATAGCTAGCCAGATAGTCAGAAAGATAACTAATAGCTAACTAATATAAAGCTCGTTAGCCAGCTAGATAGCTGGCTAATGGCTATCTATTCGCTGGCTATTAGCCATCTATTCGCTAGGTATTAGCTATCTATTTGCTAGCTAATTCCTATCTATTCGTTAGGTATTAGCTATCTATTCGCTAGGTACTAGCTAGCTATTCATTATCTATTTGCTAGGTATTAGCTAGCTATTAGCGATCTATTTGCTAGCTACTAGCTATCTATTTGCTAGTTATTAACTATCTATTCGCTAGGTATTAGCTATCTATTTGCTAGGTATTAACTAACTATTAGTTATCTATTCGCTGGGTATTAGCTAGCGATTAGCTATCTATTCGTTAGGTATTAGTTATCTATTTGCTAGGTATTAGCTAGCCATTAGCGATCTATTTGCTAGCTACTGGGTATCTATTTGCTAGCTATTATCTATCTATTCGCTAGGAATTAGCTATCTATTTGATAGGTATTAGCTAACTATTAGCTATCTATTCTCTGGGTATTAGCTAAGTATTAGCTATCTATTCACTGGGTATTAGCTAGCTATTAGCTAGGTATTAACTATCTATTCGCTAGGTATTAGCTATCTATTCGCTAGGTATTAGCTAGCTATTAGCTATCGATTTGGTGGCTACTCACTATCTATTCGCTGGCTAATAGCTATCTATTCAGTAGCTATTAGCTATCTATTTACTAGCTAGCTAGCTAGCTTTCTATCTATTTAAGTTACTTCCGGGTTGAGTGAATGCTGACACGTATGGCTGCCGCTGCTCACTCACAGAAAAAAAACTTATCCTGCGACTGTAAAGTGACCTTGAGAGTTTTGAACGGCGCTTAGAAATCAAACGTATTATTATTATTGTTATTATAGAAATGTCCATCAGAGAAAGGAAGTGAAGATGGGATGGATCCGGCAAAGGGTGAGGTGAGGGGATCAAATTGGAAGTTTGAGGCGTGTGGAGAAGGCGAGCGATGAGGCAACTTTGATTTATGTGCATACTTGCCTTTTTCCAAACCATTCCAGAACAACAATAAACCATTAGCCCCGCCCACTTTGATCGCAACAGGGCAAAAACGTGAAAACAAAACGGATGGCAGAATCGGGGGCAAGGTCATAGAGGTCAGGATGGGAAAACATCGCAATATTCGACTCCTCTTGTGTTATATGGGAGGGGCAAATAGGGGCGTGAATAAGGGTGGCGGGGGGCAGGGGGGGTGACCCCAAAACAGGAAATTCCACATTAACACAAAAAAGGGGCTAACGTAAACAATCGGATGAATGACACTTGACCTGAATCGCAATGCGACACATTTAGAGGGGGGGTCACCTTATTATCAGCTTATTGCTCTTTTTCTTTACCTCTACTAACAATAATAATACATTTCATTTCTAAGCGCCTTTTAAAACACTCAAGGTCACTTTACAGTCACAGGATAAGTTTTTTCTGCGGGTGAGCAGCGACAGCCACACGCGCCAGCGTTCACTCAATCCGGAAGTAACTCAAATAGATAGAAAGCTTGCTAGCTAGCCAATCGATAGCCAACAGATACCTAGCTAGATAGCCAGCCAGTTAGATAGTGAATCGATAGCTAGCTACATAGCTAGCTAGATAGCCAGCAGCAGCGAATCGCTCAATTCCGGCATTTTAGGTGGCGCACAGACTAAAGATACAACTTCAGCCTTTATTTTGATAGGGTTGAGGTGGTTGGGTGTGGGGGGGCCAAAGAGCCTCCGCGGGAGGCCACACAAGAAAGAGCGTCAAGTGACCCCTGACACAAATATACTTTGATCCCAAAAGAGGTCCACGTGCAACAAAAAGCGTTTCGCAAAACGGGGCGCCAGCAACGTCTTAACTCCAAAACAGGACATTATGATCGGTTCGCAACAATAGAGGAAATTGGCCAAAATGTTCAGCATTGATTTCCAAAATAAAAGTTGTATCGGTAATCTGATTTAATGCACACAGGAATTGGATAATCACTGTTGACAAATTCTGGACATCTGGACAATTTTTAAAGAAAAATCACTAAATGTATTGAAACGATTAATCGATTATTGGGGATTTGATTAATCCACACACCTCGTCGATATATCTTCTTCCGGGACCTTTTAGAAGGACTTTCAATGACTTTTTTGATAACTGTGGATTAACTATCGAACTGATTAATTTGATTAAAATTACACCTCATCGATTTAGCTTCTTCTTTTTTAGAGCGAGTGTCAAGGACTTTTTCGATAATCGTAGATTAAATACAGAACCGATAAATTCGATTAATCCACACACCTCATCGATTTAGCTTCTTCCGGGACTTTTTTTAAGGAGATTAGGACTTTTTCAATAATCGTGGATTAACTAGCGAACCGATTAGTTTGATCAATCGATACACCTCTTCGATCAAACTTCTGTTCGGGGATTTTAGAGGAAGATTATTATTTTTTTCATAGTCATTGATTAACTAGCAAACCGATTAATCTGATTAATCCAAAAACCTCCTCGGTTTAGCTTCTTCCGGGACTTTTTAGAGGGAGTTTCAAGGACTTTTTTGATAACTGTGGATTAACTAGCGAACCGATTAAATTGATTAATTGATACACTTCATCGATCAAACTTCTGCTGGGACGTTTTAGAGGGGGTGTCAAGGACTTTTTCGATAATCGTGGATTAACTATCAAATTGATTAATTGGATTAATCAATACACCTGATCGATTTAGCTTCTTCCGGGATTTTTTTAGTGGGAGTGTCGAGGGCTTTTTCGATAATCGTGGATTAACTAGAGACTGATTAATTCGATTAATTGATACACCTGATCGATTTAGCTTCTTCCGGGACTTTTTAGAGGGAGTTTCGAGGACTTTTTGATAATTGTAGATTAAATACAGAACCGATAAATTCGATTAATCCACACACCTCATCGATTTAGCTTCTTCCGGGACTTTTTTTAAGGAGATTAGGACTTTTTCAATAATCGTGGATTAACTAGCGAACCGATTAGTTTGATCAATCGATACACCTCTTCGATCAAACTTCTGTTCGGGGATTTTAGAGGAAGATTATTATTTTTTTCATAGTCATTGATTAACTAGCAAACCGATTAATCTGATTAATCCAAAAACCTCCTCGGTTTAGCTTCTTCCGGGACTTTTTAGAGGGAGTTTCAAGGACTTTTTTGATAACTGTGGATTAACTATCAAATTGATTAATTGGATTAATCGATACACCTGATCGATTTAGCTTCTTCCGGGATTTTTTTAGTGGGAGTGTCGAGGGCTTTTTCGATAATCGTGGATTAACTAGAGACTGATTAATTCGATTAATTGATACACCTGATCGATTTAGCTTCTTCCGGGACTTTTTAGAGGGAGTTTCGAGGACTTTTTTTGATAATTGTAGATTAAATACAGAACCGATAAATTTCATTAATCCATACACTTCATCGATTTATCTTCTTCCGGGACTTTTTAGAGGGAATTTGGAGGACATTTTTTGGACAACTTCCACCAAGTGTCAAGCGTACCTTGTGAGCAGCGTTCCTATGCCTGCTCGGGAATCCCGTGGCCAAGCTCAGCAGCAGCATGGGCAGCATGACGAGCGACATCTGAAGTCTCCTCTCGACCTCCTGACGCATCTTCTTGACGGATAAAGTTCTCCCCCTCGTTTTCCAAAAGTATTTGAAAGTCTTTTTTGTCCCTCTGTGGCTAAAATCGGTGGTTCGTCTGCCGTTCGACAACTTTTCGGAGATGGAAGCAAAGTTCGGGGCGATCCAAAAGCGTGGCGTTTTAACCAAGAGCCGCACGCGTGTCTTCCATACGTGTCGCCGGCTGCAACTCAACGCCTCTCCGCCCCCCTTCGGTAAAAGCACGCGGCTTTGGCTCGGCTTTAAGTAGGAGCACAAAGGAAGCCGGATCACCTCACGCAGAAATCTCACCCAGTCCGCACCGGCGATCGCTTATTCAACTACTTTAAAAAACGTGAGTCACTCCGACGTGGGTGGGTGGGTGGGTGCTTGTTTTCTTCCGACGCACGGACATCTGGAGCTCGGAGGTTTCGCTTGCGCGTCTACGTCAACTGCCTGATGCGTGAAGACTTCGCGTCGTCGTTACGAGCGAGCGAGCGAGCGAGCGTGCGTGCGTGTGCGCGCGCCGCTCAGCCATCCGAATGTTGCCTTTTGACGCACGAGTTTTACTGGGCCGAAGCTTTGCGAGTAGGGGGTGGGATGCTCATTACCAACAGCTGTGCGTGTGTGTGTGCGCGTGCGCGTCTCGGCAAAGTGTGTGTGTGTGTGTGTGTGTGGTGGGAAGTCATGAATGACGATTACTTGGTCGTTCAAGTAGTTTTCGTTTTGGAAATATCGATTTTTTTTATGCAGCTTTATGGACCCTTTGTTTTGAAAAACTCATTAAAATTAATATTAAATTATTTCCCTACTACTTTGATAAAATACACCAGTGCTGCACCAGTGGCGGAACTAATGTTTTAATCCCTGGGGGGTGTCAAGGCTGTCTGGGGGGTTCTGCAAAACAAAAACTTGGATTCGCACGATCAAGAATCAACCTCTATTTTAGATGCAGAAAGGGGGAGACAGTCGAGTGAGCATGGCCTTTACAGTGATACCTTGGTTTACGAATTTAATTGGTTCCCAGAAAGTGTGTGTAAGGCGAAAAGTGTGTATTCCAAACATTAATTTCCCATAGGAAACCATTAAAATGAGAATAATCCGTTCCCAGGTCCCCATAAAACGTAATTTTCTACTAAATAAGTCTTAAAACTACACAAAATAGACCTTATTTTATGTATAATAAATGTACTATGGTATTGTAGTTAAAGAAATAAACTCTGTTGTATAAAAAAAAGTTGTTTTATTTACCTTTGGGATGGTCGTTGATGGCTTGATGGAATGGAGTGGGAGGAGGTGGGAGGGAGAGTCACATTCCATAAGGACTGTAGGAAGGTGGGTTAGCCTATCTTTCATAGGCTTATGCCTACGGACGGACTTCTCTTCCTGTGTAACAAAAGTCCGGTTAGGCATCTTTTTCCAAAAAAATGCCGGTCTCATCAGCATTAAACACTTGATGAGGAACATAGCCTTCTTCTTCCACCCTCTTGAGGAATGATTCCTTGTAAGCTTTATCGTCATTTATCGTCAGACTGCCTGCCTCACCATGACGAATGACACTATGAATCCCTGTACGACGCTTAAAGTGTCGTTTGCGAACGACACATCACTCATTGTGGCGCTCCGTGTGTTTCCCGAAAAATAGTTCGTATGCCAAGATTATATTCTTGCGAATTTAACGTTCGTAAAGCGAAAAGTTCGTAAGCCGAGGTATTACTGTACAGTATCTGCATTTTCTTTTAAGTGACAAGACTGAAGGATGTGGACTGCACACCGCCCTCCCAACTGGAGAAGAAAGAAGAAAACAAGATAGATCAAACACATCTGAAGGATGATCATCAAATGGAAACTTGGCCATTACATCAAAGGGGAAAAAAAAAAGAATAGTAGTAAATGGTGGCGGGCGTTGACCGGATTAAAGCCTATATTCAAGTCTCGCAAGCGGTCTTAAAACGTAAAAAAACTGCGCCATTGATGTTGAAAGTCGAGCGATATCTCTAATTAGCGAAATGTTTGTCAGTTTTAAGACGCGAAGATCAAATGTTTTGTGTTCTATTTTTGTCCCCCGTTGCGTCCATATACAACGTGAAAACAAAGAAAAAAATGTACGCCTTGTAATCCGGTCACACAAGCGCACCGTATTAAAAAAAAAAATCAAGTGAAGTTTGTTTGTTCGAGTGCTGCGGTTGTGTTTTAACACGCTTTGCGTAGACAGTCAAATCTAGGTTTTCGACCATAATCCATTGCATAATAATAAAACATTTAATTTCTAAGTGCCTTTCAAAACTCTCAGGTCACTTTACAGTCACTGGATGAGTTTTTCTGTGGGTGAGCAGCGGCAGCCACACGCGCCAGCGTTCACTCAACCCAGAATAACTCAAATAAATAAAAAGCTAGCTAGCTAGCCATTAGATAGCTTGTAGCTAGCCAGCCAGCTAGCTATCTAGCTAACAGATAGCTAATAGATAGTCAGCTAACCAGAGAGCTAGCTAATAGATAGCTGGTAGCTGTATAGATAGCTAATAGATAGCCAGATAGCTAGCAAGCTAGCCAATAGATAGCAAATAGATAGCCAGCCAACTAGCCAGCTGTGTAGATAGCTAATAGGCAGCTAGCTAGACAGATAGCTAGTTGATAGCAAATAGGTAGCCAGCTAGCTAGATAGATAGTGAATAGATAGCCAGCTAACTAGCCAGCCAATAGATAGCCAGCCAGCTGGATAGATAGCTAATAGATAGCCAGCTAGCTAGCTAATAGATAGCCAGATAGCTAAGGAACTAGTTTTCTTTGTTTCCTTCGTAGGATACCTTCTATTTTCATGTTCAGAAACCTGTTCGAAAACCAAAACATTTTGTATTATAATCAATATCTGCTTTTTATTTGATTTTTTTATCGTGATTGAACAATACAAACACGCCTGCTCACAATGGAACGCTCCACGAGGATAACGCATCGGCGACAATGAGACGCGACACAAGGAAGTGACGTATAAGGAAGCGGATGGGAGTCCAGTGGTGCATTTAGGTGCGCTTAGTTTGGTCGAGAACCCCCCAAAAAACGGACATTTTTGGTCGAAAAGCAAATCGGTTGAGAACCAAGACGCCCGAAAACCGAGATTTGACTGTACTTCAGTTCATTGCCATAACAATTGGAGCTCAAATATGCACAAACGGCCAACTTGATATACTGACAACTTAGTGATTTAATCTGTTTAGAACAGCATGATGGACAAACATCATGGCTTCCTTCACACTTAAAATTCAAATCACGCAAAATTGCAAGGGATCGTGTAACAGATAGGCAACGTCTCATTCATCTCGAAGGGGTTTCAGTTCGTTAAAGTGGTTGCTGACCTAAAAAAAAAAAAAAATCTATTAAAAAGGTGGAAGCAGTTCGACTGGATGGTGGTGGAGGGGCTACAAGGAACAGAAACGTTGCTGTTTGCAAAAAAAAAAAAAAAAAAGTCTTTTCCTCCATAAACATTGAACATTCTGCGCCGCTCGGGACATTTTTTTTTTACCGCTAACACACGGACGGCGCCGACGAATTCGGAGCCACGACGACGTCACGTATCAATGGATGAAAACGCACCAGATTGACGAGATGATGATGATTTGATATACAAGACAAATATTCTCCAGATGCGGTTAACAAAAGTCACCCAAAAAATAATAATAAAAGGATACAAAAACAGTTTGTAGATTCAGTACGTTGGCTCGACTCGAAAACCCATCGATAAATCAATAAAATGGCCCGTATAAAATACCCGAAGCAGAATTGGAATGCAGTTTTTTTAGAACAACAATCACTGTGAAAGGTGAAAAGAAAAAAAAATGGGACACATTGAGCACACGAAGAACAACTCGTGCATATTTCAGTGATGACATCATGATGATGTCATCACCTGCGCATTCACAATGCCTGTCAGTAGTGCGAGCACCTAAGAAGAAATGTTGATATAACTCATTCACCGCCGTTCACTAATTTATTCGGGAATCGAAAATACGACCTTGAGCGCCATTCCCTTTTTTTTCGGGTTTGGGTGCTGATAAAGCGCTGGTCAGACCTTTGGCAATGTTTTTTTCCCCTTCCACGAGGGGGCAGTGTTTGCCTTTTGTGTGTTATTAAAGTGCTATATAAACCAATAGGTATTGTATATTGGACAGCTGCCCTAATTTCAGGTTCATATAACTCCAGACCAATATAATTTTATTAATTCCTTACATGGAGCTTTGTCGCCCTCTTCTGCCTCTTTTTGGTGCTAAACGAAGTTTTCAGATCAAACAACGTACAGCAAAATGCATTGAAGGACTGCTACACTGTGTCCTTTTTTCGGTCAGGGGCGTTCCTTCAGTGACGTCACGTGAGGACTCGTCACCAACTCAAAAACAAGACTTCCGGAATATTCTTAAAAGGCAAAATATAGCTATATGCGGTGGAATCTTTGTAAAATACGCTCAGTAGAAGTCATTTGAAGCCATTTTACAAATTATGGACACAACTTGTCGGTTGTCCTTTAAAATCTGCACACCCATAGGGGGAGGGGGGGGAGTGACACTACGTGAAGCTGCCTATTGGATAACCGTGACAATTTTCTGGCGTAAAAAAAAAAATGGGACAGCTGAATGATAAGATAAAAATTTTCAATAAATAAAATCTGTATATCAGATATGTGTGAGGGCAATATCGTCATACATACAGTTTGAAACGTATAAAAGGACGTTATAAAAATTGAACGCACGGCAAAGAGGGTAATGAGGAAGGAGGGGTAAGAAAATAACCAGACTGTGACGTTTTTGAGAGCAGGTCAATAAAGTTGCAAAATAGCTTTAGAAAAGAAGCAGTAAAAAATATTCTGTCATTTTTTTTTTAATTCCTGGGATCTTTTTTTCCTCCTTATTTCATTTACATTTGAAGAGAACGGTATAAAATATATCTATTTATTTTATATATGTGTGTGTGTGGTTGCTTTGTCAGTGAAAGAAGCGAATATTCTGCACTTTGTTGAGCTTTTTCTATGCGGGTGTTTGCGTGTGATAATATGTCGAGCATATATGCTGTTATACTTTTGTGAGATGTTTGGAATGGGACGGAAGAGGATGAGGGACATTGAAGAAAAAAAATAAGGTTGGTAAGATTCGGACTTTTTTCTCAGAATTCTCATTTTCAAGTCAGAATTTTCAGATTAAAGTCAGAATTCTGACTTTGTAGAGTTATAACTATAGCGCCACGAACGTCACAGTCAGAATTTTGACTTGATTCTCAGAATTCTGATTTTAAGTCCGAATTCTCGCAATGAAGTCAGAATTCTAACTTCAAAGTCAGAATTCTGAGAATAATTTCAGAATTCTCACATTACAGTTAGAATTCCGAGATTGAAGTCAGAATTCTGATTTTATTCTCAGAATTCTGACTTTATTCTCAGAATTCTGACTTTATTCTCAGAATTCTCAGTTTAAAGTCACAATTCTGGGAATAAAGTCAGAATTCTGTCAATAAAGTCAGAATTCAGCGAATAAAATCAGAATTCTGACTCTAAACACCGAATTCAGAGAATAAAGTCAGAATTCTCACTTTAAAGTGAATTCTCATTTTAAAGTGAGAATTCTGAGAATAAAGTCAGAATTCTCACTTTACATTCAGAATTCTAAGTCAGTATTCTGACTTTATTCTCAGATTTCGAGGATTAAAGTCAAAAATCTCACTTTAAAGTCAGAATTCTAAGAATAAAGTCAGAATTCTCACTTTAAAGTCAGAATTCTTAGAATATCATGAGAATTCTCACTTTATTCTCAGAATTCTGAAAATAAAGTCAGAATTCTCATTTACTTTCAAGCCAGAATTTTGAGAATAAGGTCAGAATTCTGAGAATAACGTCAGAATTCTCACTTTACAGTCAGAATTTTGAGAATAAAGTGAGAATTCTGACTTTATTCTCAGAATTCTGACTGTAAAGTGAGAATTCTGACTTTATGAGAATAAAGACGGAATTCTCACTTTATTCTCATAAAGTCAGATTTCTCACTTTAAAGTCAGAATTCTGAGAATAAAGTGAGAATCTTACCAACCTTTTTCATTTTCCTTCGGAGGCCCTAATCCTCTTGCGTAGGAATGCTACCCGACTTTGTAAAGAGTTATTTACATACACCGCATCTTTGCTACCAACATTTTTGTTTGAATTGCACAAATAATGTCTGGAGGCGTCGGGGGCTAACTATTGCGTAATCACCAAACACATTAAATGTGCTCGTTTCGAATTTTCACGAAAATATGTCATTTGATATTTTGATATCCACCATTTAAGCTCTGATGAAGTCCGTTGAGGTTTAGAGAATGCTGAAAAGAGGTCGAGAAGAAGTGGGTGCATAAGCAAAAAGCCGGAAAGGAAGCTTCATCAGAGCATGACGCGTGTACGTACAGTACGTGCGTGAAAGCACGCGTATACATGGACGACGACGGCGGCGCGGGAACATTTTTTTTTTTGTGCGGCTCAGTCCCGAAAATGACTTTCCTCCGAAGTCCACCTGATGGGAGGAGGAGGAGGAGGAGCCTGTTGACGTCTGGAGTACTTGAGCTGGAGCAGGTCGCCCACTTCATTCATGGCCCCCAATACCTGGCACGGCATCACAAGTCATGTCATCATCGGGATTGAACAGACGCGGGGGAAACGACGCCTACGGAATTGATACGAATTTTTAATAATACGAATAAATGTGATATGGCATTAAAATTAAAGAAATAAACTGTACTGGATAATAAAGTCGTTTTATTTACCTCTGTGGTCGTTGATGGCTTGATGGAATGGAGTGGCCGGTTTCCTTAGCATTAAACACTTGATGAGGAACGTAGCCTTCTTCTTTCACCATCTTGAGGAATGATCCCTTGTAGGTGCTATCGCTGCGATAATCTTATCTAGTTCCTCATCAATTGTGTTCTGTTTAGCTGGGTTGATAGCTTTTTGCATCAAGTGTACAGATGGTTTGTGCGGGTTGTTTGTGGAGCCTGGCTATCCATTGGCTGTCCGGCTATCTGGCTAGCTCTCTATTAGCTTGCTAGCTCACTGGCTATCTAGCTGGCGTTCGTAAACCGAGGTATCACTGTACTCCAAAGCACCTGGAAACAATTTACCTCCCCCCCACCCCCACCCCCACCCGTGACCTTTTCTTTTTTTTTTCTCCCCCCCCTCTCATCCCGACTCGCAACAGTAAGGCCGCTTTTCCAAAGACGGAAAAAGCGGCTCCTCCGACTGCATCTACAAAGGCTTTCGCCCGCCCCGACGTTAGCGTTGACATGCGCGACGGTAAGATGAATGAAGTGCCTTTGGAGAGTCACGGCAGCTCGTAATAAAAGCTTCAGCGTAATACCCGCCGACAGCTTCCAAGTGCTATTAAAAATAAAAGGGCAAACTGGGAGCTCTTATTATCCGACGCCGCTCACTCCGACGCGCGCATAGCCGATTGACATCCGCTGTGATCCGAGCGCATTTAGACGATAACAAACAACAACACTTAAAGGACAACCGACACCATTTTTTTGTTTCCTAACTGACATCAGAAAAACGTTTTATAGCATCTAAAATACCCAAAAATCGCAGGCTGATATCTTTAGTCAAATGATAAACACCAATAAAAATGACTTAAAACTACTTCAAAATAACCCCTGAAATGGCGAGTTTCAGAAAGTCCCGCCCCCTTGTTCGTGATGTCACGCCAGGACGTCTTTTGCCTTGCTCTAGAATCAAAACAATGGCTTCAGATTCGGAAAATATGCTTTCTTGTACTCATCCAGTTATGAATATGATTCAAATAGTTCTGAAGAGGAAAGCATAAATGTTTGCAATCGATTAAAGAAGTCCTTTCGTGTCATTTTGAGGCATCTGGACTCCAATGTAGCGTCCCCGAAAATGCACAAGATGGCGCCCAAGCTCCGTTGGAAACGGGCTGATTTGTCTGCTGGGAATTTGTGTCAACTTTCATCTTTTTTATGCGTGTTACCGCAATTAGCTGCGACACACAACGATTCACCGTCACGTTATTTATGTAGTTTTCCTTCTAATTTCGCGATCAACACGATGTTTTCAGACCAAATGAAGTACCCAAAATGCATTGTGGGTCGCTTTCTCGGTCAGGTGCGTGACGTCATGTCAGGCATCGTCATAAACTCGAAAACAAGACATCCTGAATATTCAGCGCGAGTCTTAAAAGCTAAAATATAGCTATATATGCGGTGGAATCTTTGTAAAATGTGCTCAGTAGAAGTCATTTAAAGTGATTTTACAAATTATGGACGCAACTTGTCCGAGGTGTCGGTTGTCCTTTAAGTTTTTGTTGTTATTGTTTTGACTTCAAGATGGCGCTGCGAGAGTGGCTGCCTTTCCAGCAGCTCGTGTATTTTGTTTTTCTACTTCTTTCATTCCTTTCATCTTCAATTGATAACTTTGCTGCTGTGAAATGTAAATTTCTCCACTGCAAGACTAATAAAGGTACATCCAATCCAATCCAATGTATGTATTGCAATGTATTTTGGACACCGACCCTCATTTCAAGCTCAGGTAACTTCAGACCGATATAAGTTAGGAATTAACTTCTTTTTTTCTGATGAAAGAAGTGATTTTAAGGTTTATTACGCTGCATCGGGTGTTTATGTAGTTCTAAAACTCCGTGTTCTGTGGGTCCTGCAATTTGAGTGAAAATGACAAAAACCCTGGCACTGGAGTGGACACATTTTTGCACATGGTCTGGCAGCGAATGAGTTAAGCTAGTGGGGGCACCCGGACCATATCACAGCATGGAATTTTATTTATTTTTTAATTTTGTATTTATTATTTTATTTATTATTTATCAATGTATTTATTTATTTATTTATTTATTTATTTATTTATTTATAGTAGACTTAATCGATTTATTTGGTTTTATTTTTGGGGGGCATAAATGTCATCGTCACCTATGACCTCTATTTCTTACTTTCCTTTCCTCTTCCTTTCATAACTTTGCTGCTGTGAAATGTGAATGTCTCCACTACGAGACGAATAAAGGTACATCCAATCCAATCCAAAAACTTCAACGTGTCAAAGCGTCGCTAAAATGAAAATGACTATTTTTCACAACGTGATGACTTACTGTGTCGAGCATTTCCCTGGTGTGCGCTGCCGAAATGCAAAAGCGCGCTCGGGATTCGATGATGGGCGTCGCCGGAAAGCCGACGACCACCGTGCCGATGTTCCGCTTCAGCATCTCTCGGCCAAAGGCCCTGAAACGAGGAAAAAATAAATACAATGGGGGGGAGGGGCAGTTGACTCTACGCGGTCATGTTTCTCAAAATGGACGTGACGACGTACCCGATTTTGGCCGGCATGTAGAGCATGACGGGCACGACGGGTGAGTCGCTGTTGCCGTAGATGATGACGCCCATCTCGCAAAGTTTCCTGCGGAAGTAGGCGGTGTTCTCCGACAGCTGGCGCAGGCGGTCGCCACCTGGAGACGATGGACAGATATCAACGTTAGCCACTTTAATGTAGTGATGGGAATTCCCGCTTTTTCGGCTCCAAAATGGCTCCTCAGTTTTTATTAAATAAATTAATTTACGACCAAAAATAATGTAAATTATATGGAAAACGAATTTCTAATGTAAAGAATGTACAATAAGCTATATAGCTATCTAGCGAGCTAGCTATTAGCTATCTATTAGCGCGCTAGCTAGCTTTCTTTCAATTTGAGTTATGGGTTGAGTGAACGCTGGCGCGTGTGGCCGCCGCTGCTCACCCACGGAAAAACTTATACTGTGACTGTAAAGTGACCTTGAGAGTTTTGAAAGGCGCTTATCAATGAAATGTATTATTATTATTATCATGATATCATTTTTAATTGATATGGCTCCCTATTAGGAGTCGGCTCCAGTTGTTCACTTCCAAGAGCTGGTTTTAAGAGCCGGTTCGTTCGCGAACGACACATCACTACTTTGATGACTCCTCAAGTCATCACAGGATGCCTTAAAATGGTGGAACAATGTGGCTATCTGGGGAAAAACAAAAAAATGGAGTTTGTCCGCGGCGTTTGGCTTTGAAGACAGCCAGAATTCATTAAGGAGGGAATGAGCGGGGGAGGTGAAGTTAAACAGGCATCCACACGCAGCGCAGATTCGCCCGAATGGTGCAATGTGTCTGGATCTTCAAAGACTCCAAGCAGGTGACGGACAGGGGGGGGCGGAGGGGACGGGGGGGCTGCAACATATCACGCCGTCATTGTAATTCTTCTACAAGGAAAACTCCAGCCGGCTCGCCCGTTCTGGTTATCTTCACGGCAGACGACGTCGACCGTCTGCCAGTAAAAAAAAAGCTCTCAGGTGGATTATTACAAGAGTCTTGTAACACGCTCTATTTTAGATTTTGTAACAAATCTTTTGCCCCATGGACCGGTTTAATGTTAGACAATGTTTGCAGGGACCTTCCTTTAGCAAGCATCATGGAACTTGACAATGCTTGATTTTGCTTTTGCGGGCCGAATAAAATTATGAAGCGGGCCAGATTTGGCCCCTGGTCCTTAACTTTGACAACTGTGCTATGCATAGATGTAACAGTGGATCTGGTCATTTTTCAAAATAAAACATCGAAAATACAAAAAAAAAAAACACAGGTCTTGTAAGTCATTTATTTTTCTGTGTGGCCCGATATCAAATGACCCACGGACCACTGCCGGTCCACAGTCCACAGTTTGGTAACCGCTGTCCTATATGATATTCGGCGTCGGTACAAATAAAACCAATACGTAATCCGATTTTTGGCTTTTCGCCCAAAATACAATTTTGTGCTTTATTTATGAACGGAGATGCCTCCAACTATCTGGCTAGATAGCTAGCTAGATAGCTAGCTAGCTATAGTTAAAGATATTACTAATCCAATAAAACCAGGTGATTACATTTTAAATCTAAAAAAAAATGTTTAGTAATGAACCTGTTTGCAATAGTGACCTATATTAGCAATATAGCTACCTAGTTAGCTATTTGAGTCAGGAAACATATTAGCTATCTATCTATTAGCTATCTAGCATTCTATTAGCTAGCTTTCTATCTTTTTGAGTTATTCCGGGTTGAGTGAACGCTCACCCACTGACAAACTGATCCTGTGACTTTAAAGTGACCATGACAGTTTTGAAAGGCGCTTAGAAATGAAATGTATTACTATTACTATTATTATTATTATTATTATTATTATTATTATTATTATTATTATTATTTTGCAACCAACTTGTAAACACACGAGTAAAGATGAATGCCAATCATTCTGACATTTCTCAGCCACCAGAGTGATGACGGTGAAAAAAAGCAAAGCCAACTCTGGATTCTACTGACATCTTGTGTTCAGAGTCCAGAACTTCCTTTGACGCTCCAATCGAGCGCCTTGTTAGATGATAACAACTCAAATAGAATAGTAAGACAAATAGATAGAAAGCTAGCTAGCAAGAAAATAGATAGCTAATAGCTAGCCAGCTAGATAGCTAGCCATCTTAGCGTTCGGCTTTTTTTTAGAACCTACCCAGCGTGCTGCCATCTTCTCCCATGATGATTTTCATGGAGGTGATGATTTGCTGGGCCACGGGTGGGGGCATGGAGGTGGCGTACATGGCGCTGTGGGAGTTTTGCCGCAGGTAATGGATCAGCTCCTACACCAGCGCAAGAACATATTAAGAACATGGACCAATTGCGTGGAATCGGTTTTTCCGCTCACCTTTCTGCCTCCGATGTAACCCCCGGCGCCACCGAAGCTTTTGGTGAACGTCCCCATCATCACGTCCACGTCTGTGGGATCCAGGCCAAAGTAGTCCACCACGCCTTTGCCGTTGGGGCCAAGGGCGCCGATGCTGTGGGCCTCGTCCAGGTAGACGTAAGCCTTGTAACGTTTCTTCAAGGCGATGACTTCCGGCAGGCGCACGATGGAACCCTCCATGCTTTGCGGGAAGGAAGTCAAGGACATACAGTGATACTTTAGCTTACGAACTTAATTGGTTCCCAGAAAGTGTGTGTAAGGCGAAAACTGTGTATTCCAAACATTAATTCCCCATAGGAAACTATTAAAATGAGAATAATCCGTTCCCAGGTCCCCATAAAAAATATTTTTCAACTAAATAAGCCTTGAAACTACACACAACATACCTTATTTTATGTATAATAAATGCGCTATGGTATTGTAATTAAAGAAATAAACTGTACTGTATAATAAAGTTGTTTTATTGACCTTTGTGATGGTCGTTGATGGCTTGATGGAATGGATAGCTTTTTGCATCAAGTGTCTCAAGGAGCTCTGGGTTGTACATCTTAGAAGTTGTGATTATTACACCATGACGAATGACACTATGAATCCCTGTACGACACTTAAAGTTCTCAAAGTATCCGTGGCTAGCCTTGATATCATCAAAGAATGACGAACTTCCAGGTTGCCTCTTGACGATATCCAAGTGAAGTTGCCGTGCTTTCTCTGCGATCATTTTACCCAGTTCCTCATCAGTTGTATTGTCTTTAGCTGGGTTGATTGCTTTTTGCATCAAGTGTCTCAAGAAGCTCTGGGTTGTACATCTTAGAAGTTGTGAGGATGCAACAGCAACAGATGCAGGCAGACACACTCGAAACTTCATTAATAGCTGGTTCCCTTGCTTGTATGTTCTCTTCAAATTGTACAGATGGCTCGTGCGGGTTATTGGTGGAGCCTGATTGATGGGATATTTTAACCTTGCAGTCTACACTCTGCCTTCAAACTTATCAATAAAGTTGAAAGGAGTCCAAATTTCACTACATATTCTCGCAAATGTAACGTTTTAAGGCGAAACGTTCGTGAGCTAGAGCTTTCGTAAGCCGAGGTTATCACTGTATTTGAATGAAAGACATTTTTCACTTGGATGGAGGTTGGATGAAGGTGAAGAGTGCCGATTTGGCTCGGGAAGATCTTTTCTTTGGCTGCGCGTAAGCGCCATCATCGATCCATTTTAACGACCCGACTGTTTGGCTCGGGAAGCCCGGCGCAAATCAGACTCCATTAACGTTGCATTAGTAAAAGAACATTGATTAAGTTGTAGCGGCTGTTTGGAAAGGTTATTGATCCCCCGTGACTTATTTCGACAAGAAATGCATTTCGAGGAGAGCGGGAATGGTTCCAGACTGTTGGAGGTTTTATATTTTGACAAAAAGGACTTTTATTTTACAAAGACTTGTTGATAGTAACTAATTCACTGCCATTCACGAATGTATTCACAAATTGAAAATGTGACGTAGAGCGCCATTTCCGAATATGTCCGGGTTTTGGTTTTTCTTGCGGGGATGCCGATAAAGCGCTGGTCAGACCTCCGGCATTTTTTTTCCCTCCCACGAGGGGGCAGCATTTCCCTTTTTTTCCCATGTTAGCGCTTTGTTCCAGCGTCGGCTGCTGTTAAAGCGCGATATAAACCATTATGTATGTACTGTATTGTATTTTGTACATCTGCCCCCATTTCAAGCTCATACAACTCCAGATCCATATAACTTAAGAATTAACTCTTTCTAATGAAAAAAAGAGCGTCTCATATTTCTTACGCGAAATTGAATGTTTATGTAGTCCTAAAACTCAACATTCTGTGGGTCGTGGAAAAGAATGAATGACTCTCTGAGTCTTTGTGATGTCATATTTGTGATTTTGTTTTTTTTTTCCAAGATGGCGGCGCATGAACACGCAGCGGCTCCCCTCTCTCTCCCTGCAAATTGGCATTTTCGTGTTTATTATGTTTGTTATAAAGTCATTATAAGTGCCTTGCACACTGGGTCCGAGAGGACTGTCATTTCATCTGTGCTGTCTGTCATGCATATTAGCATATTAGCATATTTGACAATAAAGCCGACTTTGATCTCATCTGTCATTTTACAAGTTTGATTTGCTTTCGCGGGCCGAATACAATGTGACGGCGGGCCAGATTTGGCCCCCGGGCCTTGACTTTGACACCAATGCCATATATGATGATCCTTACCTATAAATGCCCTCCACCAAAATGAGAATTTTTCTCCATGGACGATGGGTTCTCGGCTGTCCGTGTACGATGGCGTCTCGCAGGAGCTTCTCAAGGCTTTGCATGTCTGCGAGCGACGGAAATCGCGGGCTGTTAAAAACGCAGAACGTCGGAGCAGGGGTCGTCGTCAACGGTTTTACGGATGGGTCGCCTACTGTTGTGTTTGAAGACCCGAATCATTGAGCCGGAGAGACGGGCGCCCAGTACGAGTGATGCGTGATTCAACTCGTCGCTTAGGATGAGACACCCCTGGAACAAGGAGGGGGGTGGGGGGTCAATCAAGTTTAATCAGGCACATTACAATACAATACAATACATGTTGATTTTGGGAGCAATAATTTGCAAAGGGACACATGAACTGAAACCGCTTCCCTGAAATTAACACAATCTAAGGCACATTTCACAATAATAATAATACTACTACTACTAATAATAATACATTTCATTTATAAACGCCTTTCAAAACTCTCAAGATCACTTTACAGTCACAGGATGGGTTTTTCTGTGGGTGAGTAGCGGCAGCCACACATGCCAGTAACCCAAATAGATAGAAACTGAGCTGGCACTGTAATAGATAGCTAATAGATAGCTAGCTAGATAACAAGCCAGCTAGATAGCCAATAGATAGCTAGCCAGATAGCTAACAGATAGGTAGCTAGAAAGCCATCCAGCTAGATAGCCATATAGCTAACAGATAGCCAGCGAGATAGATAGAAAGCGAGCTGGCTAGCTAATAGCTAGCTAGCTAGATAACCAGGCGGCTAGATAGCCAATTGATAGGCAGCTAGACAGCTAGCCAGATAGTTAACAGATAGCTAGCTAAAAAGCCAGCCAGCAAGATACCCATATCGCTAATAGATAGCCAGCCAGACAGCTAGAGAGCCCGATAGCGAAGAGATTCTCATTTTGCACATGAGCATGCCAGCGGGTCACATCGGCCAATGGAATAAATAAGCCTCGTGAAATATGTGAAAGCAGAGACATGGGAAGAAACAAAAACGGGGGGTGGGGGTGGGGGGGTAATAAAAATATGCCGCAACAGGATTAGAGTAAAGAATGTAGGTGGCTTCTTGCCAAAGGCGGTGGTTCTTTCAGCACGTACCGTTTGCACCTCTGCGTGCCGCTTTTTACTATTTCCTGTTCACAAACTCAGTCGAAAGTGATCGGATTGTGTTTTCGGTCCAACGGTAGCGCCGATTTGCAGCTCATCTCAAACCGTTTTTGAATGATCGGAACTGTCTTGGCTTGTTCCGCGTTCGTTTTATTTGCAGTTCAAACGAGTACATTTGTCCTTCTGAGATTACAGGCCAAGGTGGACAATGCGGAAAAAAAAAAAGGAAGAAAGAAAAAAATTCCGTACCTTTCCGGTAAGCGCAGGAATGTTCATGGAATTTGTGGCGAAGCCCATTCCGAAGGCCATGGCTGACTCGACCCCGAGGAACCTGGCGACCAATTGTTCTAGCTCCTCATGGATGTCGAGGTTCCCTATAACGCAGGGGTGTCAAAGTCATTTTGGCCCGCGGGTCTTGACTTGGACACCTGCGATTGAAACCATTTTTTTTTCATCGCTCATTTGTCAACGAAAATAAAAATACAACTAATTCAGTGATCACAGACACGGTTCCTTCTCCCACCTAATTCGCAACGAGTGCTGCCCACGCCGACTCCGTACTTTTGCGTGACCTCAACGGCGGCGTCAGCACAAGCGCCGGTGTTCTCGGCAAAGCCCAGGTAATTGTACGAGCCCATGTTGATAACGTCCTTCACCACGCTGCCCGTGTGCCTGGAGGAGAGCGAGACAATGAAACTCGGGGGGCACAACAACCCAAGGTCAGCGGTAGCTGCGCAAATATTTCCTGTTCGGCGTTGTTGTTTAAATGCCCCGGTCAAGCAGCGGCGGGAGATTGCGCAACATTTTATATCAGGGGCAATTTAGCTTCAGCGCAACAAGGCGTATTTGACACATTCCGGTCGTGATTAAAAAATGTGGCGCGGGAGGGGGGTGTGGGGGGAAAGCCAGCACCCCCTTTTGAAACACCTAGCTGGCTATCTAGCTAGCTATCTATTAGCTGTCTAACTAGCTCACTAGCTATCTATTAGTCATCTGTTATTTATTTATTAGCTAGCCAGCTAACTTGATCTATTTGAGTTATTCCCGATTGAACGGGGTTACCGTTGCTGGCTACCTAGCTAGCTATCGATTTGCTATCTATTAGCTGTCTAACTAGCTAGCTTGCTATCTCTTAGTTATCTATTAGCTAGCCAGCTAACTTGATCTATTTGAGTTATTCCCGGGTGAAACGGGTCGCCGTTGCTGGCTACCTAGCTAGCTAACTATTTGCTATCCATTAGCTGTCTAACTAGCGATCTATTAGTCGTATATTAGCTAGCTAACGTGATCTATTTGAGTTATTCCCAGTTGAACGGGGTCACTGTTGCTGGCTACCTAGCTAGCAGTCTATTAGCTGTCTAACTAGTTAGCGTGCTATCTCTTAGTTATCTATTAGCTAGCTAACTTGATCGATTTGAGTTATACCCGGTTGAACGGGGTGGGGTCACCGTTGTTGTCTACCTAGCTAGCTATCTATTTCCTATCTATTAGCTGTCTAACTAGCTAGCTTGCTATCTCTTAGTTATCTATTAGCTAGCTAGATAACTTGATCTATTTGAGTTATTCCCGGTTGAACGTGGTCACCGTTGCTGGCTACCTAGGTAGCTATGTATTAGCTGTTTAACTAGCTAGCTTGCTATCTCTTAGTTATCTATTAGCTAGCTAGCTAACTTGATCTATTTGAGTTATTCCCGGTTCACATCATGTAACCGTTGAGTTAAACAAAGTCAACAAATGAAGTAATCCAACCTGGGAGTGGGGGTTGGGTATTAGTTAACGTTCTTCATCCAATATACACAACAGGCTAAATTACTATGTCATGTGACTTGGCATATCAATAGGCCTTTTTTTTCATTCCACGGTAAACTAAGCCTCTTGCGTACGTCACCATTCAAAATCAACTTACTGGAAGGTCCAGTTGTAATCTGGGGAAACCCGCTCCACGAGGTCCATTTTTGCCCCGGGAACGCTACAGATGGGTCGGTTCCAGTTGTCTCGGATCCTCATGTACAAGTTCCTGGTGTAGAAGTTCTCAAAGTCTTGATAGAGCGGGACAAAGTCCTAGTAAAAGGGGGGGTGAAAGCAGCCATCGTGATACAAAAGGAAACACACTAGATGACAGCCAATCCACTGATTTGCATTCGGATGACTTTTCCACTGACCTTTTGCTCTTCCCGTTCTCGGGCCATGGTGCATTTTCCGATATTCCAGTGTCGGAGAAAGTCCCGGAGGTAGCCAAAAATGGTGAGGATACCGTAGCCCACGTAAGTAAGCACGGCCACCAGTAGAGGAGTCTGCTCAAATGACTCCACAAAGGGTCTCTTGTACAGGCTGGAGTTGTGTGCGCCATGTTGGTTCTGGGAGAGAGGGGGAGGGGGGACAAAACAAGCATTATCAATCCGACAATTCTCCGTTTCCTCCGGCGCAATTTTGAAATGCGGCGGGGTAGAGTGGTTGTCACGCAATTGGGGGTAACAGTTGACATTTGTCAATGCTCATGCCGACTTGCGGTTACCCCGACACCTTGTACTCCTCGGGGAGAATTAAAAAAAAACAAACAAACAAACAAAAACGTAAATAAATAAACAGAAGCATAAATAAATACACAAATGAATACATAAATATAATAAATAAATACATATATAAATACACAAATAAATACATAAATAGAACATACATAAATAAATACACAAATAAATAAATACATAAATATAAATAAACACATGGATACATCAATACACAAATAAATAAATATAACATATATAAATAAATAAACAGACGTAAATAAATCCACAAATGAATAAATAAATAAGTACATATATAAATACACAAATAAATACAATTAATACATAAATATAACATAAATAAATAAACATACACAAATAAAACAAATAAATAAATATAAAATAAAGAAGTAAACAAGATCATACATTAATCCATATGCACATGCATAAATACACAAATAAAAAGTCATAAATATAAATAAAATAAATAAACACATTCATACATAAATAAATACACAAATGCATAAATGGATAAATAAATATTAAATACATAAATAAACAAACAACCACATAAATAAATACATACACACATACATACATAAATACACAAAGAAATAAATACATATAACACGTATGAATAAACATACATAAATAAATGAATATAAATAAACAAAAATAAACAAATAAATACATAAACAGACATACATAAATACACAAATAAATACAATCAATACATAAATATAACATAAATAAATATACATAAATAAAACTGAAATAAATAAAAAATAAACAAGAACATATATTAATAAATACATAAACACATGCATAAATACACAAATAAATACATAAATATAAATAAAATAAATAAACACATTCATATATAACTAAATACACAAATATAACACGTATAAATAAATAAACATACTTCAATACAGAAATTGATAAATAAATCTTAAATACATAAACAAACAACCACATAAATAAATACATAAACACATACATACACAAATACACAAAGAAATAAATACATATAACACACATATAAACACACACAAATAGATAAATAAATAAATATAAAATAAATAAATAAGAACATACATAAATAAATACATAAACACATGCATAGATAGACAAATAAATACATACATATAAATAAAAAAAAAACATCCATGCATAAAGACACAAATACATAAATATACCATATATAAATAAATAAATGGATAAACAAATAAATAAATAAATGAGCAGAAAAATAAACATGCATACATAAATACACAAATAAATACATGAATATAAATCAAATAAATAAAAATAAATGAATAAATAAATGAATAAACAGAATAAATAAATACAAAAAAAATAAACAAATAAATATAAATTATAATTACCAACCAAATGAATAAATAAATAAATAAATACTATTTATAACCGTTGACAGATAAGCGAACCGTCAATACCTGCACGGAAAACAAGACAGGAAGAGCGATAAAACAATTGTCTTGAAACAGACCAACAAGCAAGCAAATTACAGCGCTCAACATCACTTGGGAAGTGGAGTGTAGCAGCTTGGCAGCAGCTCATGTGATCAGTCATGCCGTTCTCCTTGCGTGAGCATTTCAAACCAGTTTAGACGTGACCTTCCCCTTATGGAGGATGCAGGAAATTGGCCCGAAAGAGGTTGTAGCGGGCGTACGGACGCCCATCAGAATCCAAACATCCGCATTCACTTGGCATCTGATGTCATACAGTACACTGAAGTCAACAGATCCGAGCCACATTGCTATTTTGATATACAAAATCAAGAGTCTCGCTTTTTTTTTCATTGGCATGCATGTGTAAATTCTTCTAGTGGATATTTATAACTTGGAAATACAAAAAAACACACGTGGATGCGGAACCTCGGTTACAAAACTATGTTTTCGATTGCAGCGGTAGAAGCGGCCGCACCCTTGACAACGAAGAGACATTCCTCCTCGTTTAAGTGTCATGTGGACGAAGGGCTGGCTCTTCTCTCCCGGGAGACACCAAATCCTAACACAACAGGCCTTGGTCTTCATCTTCTCATTAGCAAAGGTAAACATAGACCTGTCAGACTTCACAATGACATTTACTGGACAGGAAAAAAAAACCACAACAAAACAATTGAGTGTAAGGTTACAAAGAACTACACAACGTTGGACCTTCGGGTGATGTAGGCCACTGTTACAAAATGATTAACTAGAACAACAACTTTCATTTCCCTACTGAGATGAGTGAGTGTATCTTCTCAAAAGTGAAAATAATAACTACAGCTTTTTAGTAATCGTTTTACATGCATAGAACACGTCACAACACCCAAACAAACATTATAAACGGCATTCAAATAATTTCAAGGCATCAAGTCACATTGTTACAAATGAACTCAAATGTGGACGACGGAGTACCGGAAATGATTTAAACATTACTTACATAACGAATACGACCAAGCCAAGTCTGCAGAAATCCTGCATCGGTTACACTACAAAACACGTGCCAGTGTTTTTCGTATGGACAAACCCCAAATACGTTATCATTACGATCGATGATTGTTTTTTTATTCATCAAAGCATCTTAACTTGCTTCTCTTTGGAGATGTTGTCATTAATGCAAATATGAACTTTCCACAGTCTGCTTACTAACGCGGGCCATCTTGGGTTTGATTCATAAATGAAGTAATCGATTCATAAACACAACGCCGTATTGCTTGCTCGAATTAGAAAGTATCCAACACATCCAGCTGTTTATAATAGTTGTGTTTTTAAAAATATAAATATATCTTGCGATTGTTTGAAATAGTTCGGGGCCGTTCTCCACGGAACTGTTGACGGCCGATTGGGCCCGGGCGGGCGGGTATTCACCTTCTCCCCGGGGCGTCGATACTTCTGCGGCTGTTGAAACAGGCAGTGGTTCTTCACGAAGCCATTTTTGCTCGCTTTTTGACCACTCGATGTCCGACGACAGGCGTCTCCGTTGAGTAGCTTGTTGGCGGAGCTTTCCGTCATTTCTGTCGGATCACCGCGGCGGATCGGTTCACAAATTGAAGTAGCCCAACTTGGGTGCGGATAATCGGGAAGTCATGTATGAACTCGGAGAAAGGTTCGCTTCGACGCCCACCGCGATGCGTCTGCACTAGCACACCGGAAGTACACGCCCCCGTGCGCTCCCATTCGCCAATGCGTTTAGTCACCGACAAAGATCGTTTATTAAAAACTGAAGGCCACCAAATACAATACGCGGGATTTTATTGGTGGGCTGTCAGACAAATTAAATTAAGCTCTGCTAATTAGCTGTTTTTGCCTTTCAAACAAAACAATATCATGAGTCATACTCAACATTTGAATTTTTCAACGGCAACATTTGTAGGAAGACAGAGTGAGCCATCTTCCTTGTTTTTTTAAACATCCCGGTCAAGCTCTTCCGATGGAAACAACCTATAGTAACCCCGAGTCAGATGTCAACATTAAACCTGTTGATGACGCAATTATTCACCTGAGCAGGACAAGGTCAAAGGGTATCCCAAGAGTGAGTCATCGGAAGTTGCTATGAATGTTATATGTCAGTATATGATGCTGTAAAGAAAGGTACGGCAATCGCTATCGGTGCCCGCACCGTCACAAAACTAAAATGCAAAGATAAATACATCACGCAGCAATGTAATTCTGGGACCCATTAATTTGGGGCCAGCAATTTCTGCTTATATTGATTGATCAACAGCAAGTTTTAATAATAATTTTTACTTAGGAATGGCTTAATCTGATGATATCTATCGACTATTTGTCTAATGACTATCTCTCTAACAGACCCCTCAAAATATGAGAGGACTCCTTTAATCGATTGCAAACATGTATGCTTTCCTCTTCAGAACTATGTGAATCATATTCCTAACTGGATGAGTAACAAGAAAGCATCTTCTCCGAATCTGAAGCCATTGTTTTGATTCTCCAGCAAGGCAAGACGTCCTGGCGTGACGTCACGAACAAGGGGGCGGGACCTTCTGAAACTGGCCACTTCCGGTTTCAAATTGAAGTAGTTTTTAGACACTTTAAGTCATTGTTATAGGCGTTTTGCATTTGACTAAAAACATCATCCTGCGTGTTTTGGGTATGTTAGATGCTATAAAACGTGTTTCTGATGTCAGTTAGGAAATAAAAAAGTGGTGTCGGTTGTCCTTTAACTTGGTGATCATTTATCAACCAGGTTATTTCTTTTTTACTGCGAGGAAGAAGGAAAGATGGAACATCTCAAGAGACATATTGTTTATTATTTCTGGGCTAAGCAACAATCTATCACGCTTTCTATCTGCAACCTGAGAATTCCATTGTGGCCCTCCCCAGTGAACAAAAACAATGCCAGGGAAGCAATTTCCTCTTTGTGTCATGAATGAGAATCCTATTCGTCAAATCATAAAGGTAGACAAGAGCCGCGTGGAAAGACATTATCGAGCTGGACAAGCACTAACTGCAAAAAGATGTGTAAATATTGAAGGAAATCCATCGATGAGAAGGTTTCTTCAGCCGTCATCTGTACTTCTACGAAGGTGTCGGACGTTTCGCTTCTTATCCAAGAGGCTTCGTCAGCGAACTAAAATTTGCTGGTAGTTAAGTTAAGGTATATATCCCTACTGTCCAGACGTGGCGGTGCCGGACTCTGCTATGATTGGTCCCTGCTCTCAGGTTGGGGGGAGCAGAGGACAGCCCCCTGCGGCTACACTGATTACTTCTATTGTCCTGACTGAGTATGGGGTCCACGACTGGCCTGATTGCCCCATTTGATGTGGTATCACCTCATCAGCATAACTAAGCCTATGTTGCCTAAGAAGTCGGTTGTAGGATCGAAATGTAACCTCACCCCACCATGGCGATTTAGTGAAGGGTTTTGCTGTTTTATGAAAATAGCTTCTTTTACTCCCCTTTCAAACCATCCATTTTCTTTCGCGAAGATTTTAACCTCATTGTCGTCAAATGAGTGGTTGCTAGCGTTTAGGTGCATATGTACTGCAGATTGAAGGAAATTTATTCTATCAAGGATGACAAGGATCTTTTTACTTTCAAGCCGTGTTTACATCGATGGCGTCAAATGTTGGAAAAGGTTTAACAACACCGATGCGGGCAACTTAAATTTTACACAACTAACACAAAAACAATGCGTGTTAAGGGGAAAACATAGTTTTGATGTATGTGAAATTACAATTTACCTAAATCTACACATTTGCAGGACAGAAGTTGCTATTTTATCTTCGGCACAGGTCGCACTGTATATGTATATAAAAAAAGAGAATTAAAAGTGTGATTTTGACGCAGGCTGCAGGGGAAAAAAAAAGAAAAAGAAAAAGACAACTCCCTTTAAAGATGTGAGTGTGTGGAAAACAAACACCTCTATTGAAGGGCTCTCAATCCTTTCGCCGCTTTTTATCATGGTAGTCGTCCTTGGAGCGGCTGCTGGTGGACGCTCTCTTGGAGCCGCCGTGCTGCTTGGCTTCTTCCAAGAATTTATCCAGACCGAAGGGGTCCTCCTCAAACTGGACAGGCCCCTCGCGCCTCTGCCCGTGATCGGCACCCGAGAACTCCTTGTCGGGAACAAACCTGAAAGAAGAAAGCATCATTTGTTTCTGTAATGTAGGAATTAGCGCGTATGCTATCATGTGTGTCACCAAAATAAAAGCTTGCCTTGAACGGAATCAAGTGACATACAGTGATACCTTGGCTTACGAACTTAATTGGTTCCCAGAAAGTGCGTGTAAGGCGAAAAGTGTGTCTTCCAAACATTAATTTCCCACAGGAAACCATTAAAATGACAATAATCCGTTCCCAGATTCCAATAAAACATAATTTTCTACTAAATAAGCCTTAAAACTTCACAAAATATACATTATTTTATGTATAATAAATGTGCTATGGTATTATAATTAAAGAAATAAACTGTACATTATAATAAAGTCATTTTATTCACATTTGTGATGGTTGTTGATGGCTTGATGGAATGGATAGCTTTTTGCATAAAGTGTCTCAAGGAGCTCTGGGTGTACATCTTGAAAGTTGTAATATTGCAACAGATGCAGGCAGACACACTAGAAACTTCATTAATAGCTGGTTCCCTTGCTTGTATGTTCTCTTCAAATGGTACAGATGGCTGGTGCGGGTTATTTGTGGAGCCTGATTGATGGGATATTTTAACCTTGCAGTCTACACTCTGCCTTTGAATATCCAGCTCCAAGAACCGGCTCGTTCGCGAACGACACATCACTCATTGTGGCGCTCCGTGTGTTTCCCGAAAAATAGTTTGTATACCAAGATTATATTCTCGCGAATTTAACATTCGTACGCCGAAAAGTTCATTAGCTAAGGCATTCGTAAGCCGAGGTATCACCGTATTTGCAAATACCTGTTGTTTTGCATGAGTGTGTCAAAGTCATCGGCGTAGGCGTCCTTGTCGATGGCTTTGCTGGGCCGGTAGATGTTGGAGGCCATGTCACGCCCGCCGCGGAATGGCTGGTCGTACACGTTGTACGTCTCGTCCTCGCCGCCAGCAAAGCCGCTATCCATTCCCTGCGAAGACGACGACGACGGGGGAGGGAACGGACATTTGAGGTGGCTATCAAAATGGCCGATCCGTTTGAAGCACAGCATTTTAACTCATTCGCTGACATTCCCCAATTTGTTCAGGTTTTGTTTTTTGTTGATGAAGCGCTGGTCAGACCTCTGGCAATGTTTTTTACCTTCCATGAGGGGGCAGCATTTTCCTTTTGTCCATGTTAGCGCTTTGTTATATCTTAAGCTGTTGTTAAAGCGCTAGGCAAAACGTTCATCTTCCAAACATTTATTTCCCATAAGAAACCATTGTTGCTTCCAGGTTGAGTGAACGCTGGTGCGTGTGGCTGCCGCTGCTGACCCGCAGAAAAAATATCCAGCGACTGTAAAGTGTCCTTGAGAGTTTTGAAAGGCGCTTCTAAATGAAATGTATTATTATTATAATAAAAAATCAATATGTGTGCATTGTATTTTGCACAGCTGCCTCCATTTCAAGCACAGATAACTCCAGAGTCATAAAACTTAGGAATTAACTCTTTTTTTTCTGATAAAAGACGATAGTGCAAGGTTTGTTCCGCTGCATTGAATGTTTATGTAGTCCTAAAATTCAATATTCTGTGGGTCCTGCAATTTGAGTGACAATGACAAAAACCCTGGCACTGGAATGGACACGTTTTTGCAACTTGTCTGGCAGTGAATGAGTTAAAAACCGTTCCAGGCTTAAAATAAAAAATAAAAAAATAGATGACTATTTGCTCATCTTGAGTCAAGCCATAGACAAGAAACTCACTTTACTCTGGTTGAAAAGTCGTTGGTCATACTGGGCCTCGTTGGTGGTGCGAGGGTTGGGCACCCCCAGAGCGATGAGCTCACTGATGTCTCGGTCCTGGTCCCTCTGGAGTTTGGATCTGAAAGAAAGAGAAAACGTTTTAAGACTCAAAAAAAAAAGGGACTTTCTACTTCAATATAGTCCAGCACCTCTTGTCAGGAGCTGCCCTGGAAATGTTTCTGTCGTGTTGTCTCTCCTTCCTTCTGTCATGGCGGATCTCGTCACGCTCCCTTGCCTCTCCATCGTCGCCACCTTGATCCAAAAAACAAAGAGAAAACATGTGTTTCAATGGATATGCCAAACCCCAAATCTAGACATCCAACTTGTTTTAGACACACGCATCTCACCTTTATCCCCGTGACTTTTAATTCCCGCTCTGCGATCTCGGGCCATTTGGGCTAACTCCCTGAGTTTCTCTTCTTTTTTTTCTTTCTCCTTCTGTGCCATTTTCTTTTCCACCTGGGCCCTCATTTCCACCGCCTCTCTGGCCTGTAGACATCACCCAAAAGACGGGTGTCGTTCATTTCAAAACACTGCCCAATATCAAAATCTGAATCAAAAGGGTTGCTGTACAGTGATACATTGGCTTACGAACTTAATTGGTTCCCAGAAAGTGTGTAAGGCCAAAAGTGTGTCTTCCAAACATTAACTTCCCATAGGAAACCATTAAAATGAGAATAATCCGTTCCCAGGTACCCATAAAACATAATTTTCTGCAAAATAAGCCTTTAAACTACACAAAATATACATTATTTTATGTATAATAAATATGATAGGCTATTGTAATAAAAGAAATAAAGTGTACCATATAATAAAGTCGTTTTATTTACCTTTGTGATGGTTGCTGATGGGCTTGATGGAATGATAGCTTTTTGCATAGTGTCTCAAGCACCTACATCTTAGCTTAAAAGTTGTGACATTGTAACAGCAACAAATGCAGGCAGACACACGAGAAACTTCATTAATAGCTGGTTCCCTTGTTTGTATGTTCTCTTCAAATTGTACAGATGGCTTGTGCGGGTTATTTGTGGAGCCTGATTGATGGGATAGTTTAACCTTGCAGTCTACACTCTTCCTTTGAACTATCAAGAAAGTTGAAACGAGTCCAAATTTCACTGTGTTTTCTTTCTATTTTCTCGCCATTTCACTTTAGTTTTTTGTTCACTTTTGTTTTTTTGTTTGAAGCTCTGTCGTCTCCCTTTCGTGTGTGTGTGTTTCTGTAAACACCCCGCCCCCGCTCACTGCTGCGTGTGTCCCCTCCATCCTCTACCACGGATCTTGACCAATCACGTGCGGCTTTAACCGAAGATTGGGGGCAGGTAATAGAGGGGAAAAAAAGCCGGCTGCCATTTCAGGAGCTCCAAGAACCGGCTCGTTCGCTAACAACACATCACTCATTGTGGCGCTCCGCGTTTCCCAAAAAATAGTTCCTATGTCAAGGTTATATTCTCGCGAATTTAACGTTCCTAAGGCAAAAAGTTCGTTAGCTAAACCGTTCGTTAGCCGAGGTATCACTGTATTTAACAAAAGCACCCATTTTGATCACGCAAGAAATGAAATATTCCAGATAATGTTTGTGAACCGATGACTTTTGAGAACCAGGCGTATGATTACTTTTCTATCAGCGATGTAGAGCGCCTCGGCCAGCTTGGCAAAGTTTTCATTGATGTGGACCGTTTGCAGCCCTCTGCCATCAGCCGCCAGGCGCTTGTCGAGAGGAATGGTGTAACCCTAAAACCAAGACAGCAATGAACGGTTAGAAAGCGGCAGAGTCACTAATGTGATTTTGGTGATGCGTTCGTTACCTTGGCGTTCTTCCAGTTGGAGATGCACGGTGGAATCTTCCACTCCTGCTGTTCCTTCACTGTCATCTAAAAAAAAAGACAATTATTTGGTTACAGAAGTAAAGTCACAGAGTAGCCAATGTACACAATCATAAAAGGTTCAATTCCATTCATACTTTTCTGCTTGGAGAGTGCATGACAGGTGCCGGCGGTGACGGAGGTCCACGAGGGATCTTCTTGTTGATCCTGTCACAAATCCACTCAAAATCAGGTTCTTTAAGGTGAGGCAGATTACTCAAAAGCAGCTGCTGGATAACATTGAGATACCTCGGCTTACGAACTTAATTGGTTCCCAGAAAGTGTGTGTACAGCGAAAAGTGTGTCTTCCAAACATTTATCTCCCATAAGAAACCATTAAAAATGAGAATAATCCGTTCCCAGGTCCCCATAAAATATAATTGTCGACCAAATAAGCCTTAAAACGACACAAAATATCCTTTATTTTATGTATAATAAATGTGCTATGGTATTGTAATTAAAGAAATAAACTGTACTGTAGAATAAAGTCGTTTTATTTACCTTTGTAATGGTCGTTGATGGCTTGATGGAATGAATAGCTTTTTGCATAAAGTGTCTCAAGGAGCTCTGGGTTGTACATCTTAGAAGTTGTGACATTGCAACAGCAACAGATGCAGGCAGACACACTAGAAACTTCATTGATAGCTGGTTCCCTTGCTTGTATTTTCTCTTCAAATTGTACAGATGGCTTTTGCGGGTTATTTGTGGAGCCTGATTGATGGGACAGTTTAACCTTGTCTTAACCTACTCTTTGTTTTAACACTAGCCTGTGGTGGGGGTCATTTTCGGTCCCAAAAAAAGCAAAAGTACGCCACTTGATAACAAACCACGTCTGCACTCAAAGAAAGAAAAAAACAACTAGTCTGCCAGCCACGGTGGTGCTATTTGACCGTGTGGGTTGGTTCGTTCGCTGAAAACGAGTTTGTATGCCAATATTATAGTCTCCCGAATTTAATGTTCAAAAGGTGAGAAGTTTGTGAGCTAAAGCCTTCGTAAGCTAATGTATGTTGAATATAAGGAGGGGATGGGGGGGAGGATTACTTAAAACGTGGCGGCTCCATGGGGTCTCGCTGCATTTCCACCATGCGGATGACTCTTTGTTTGGCTCCGGAATTGAAAGCCACTCCCTGCTGGGATGGCGTGTACCTGACGGACAGACAGAAGCAGATGAGTGAAAATGTTTTATTTACAACAAGATAACGTTTTTATTTTATTTTGGGGCTGTATGAAAATTGAAATTTCATACCTGATGTACTGTGCCGGGGCCTGTTTGTCTGCTGCTCGCACAGGCATGGCGGCAGCAATCTTTTGCGATACCTGCTTGCTGAGGGCAGCACGGGTTTTCTCCGTCAGCTATAAAGAGGAGCCACGTAGCATAAAAAAAGTCAATCTCACAGAACACGGATACTTTTATGTGCCGTCGTTTTGTTTACATCGCGAATAGAAACCCTTCAGATGCCACAATACAGCAAGGAAACAATATTTCTTGAGTAAAATGCACCGCGTTTTACCTCTTGAACGGATTCCTCATCAGGCTTCTGTAGTTCTGGGGTGTCTTGATTCATAACTTCTTTGGGAAGCAGATCTGTATACTTACTGAAGATCACCTACCACAATGAAAAGGCAGTAAATAACCGTGTTAGATTTTGTCAGGTATTATCTATAAAATGGTTTTGATTGCATACCTTGTCCTTGCTTTGTCCTTGTCTAGCAATGGCATCATATTTTACTTTTCCCTCCGCATCCACCTGCATGGTCAATGCATTGGAGGTTTTCTTTTGCCGACCCATCTCCAGAGGAAACTGTGCCGCGTGGATCTCTGGGAAAGCTCCCCCATCTCCAAAGTCCTACAAAACAATAACATTTGGAGAATATAATGAGAACCACTGACGTGGTGTCATGCATTCATAAATACATGGCAAGGACTTTGTCCTTAACTGGCAAAATCCACATATCTGCATGTCTGAAGCTGAACGCCGATTCCTACCTCGACAGTGCGAGGTATCCATCCAGTACGATGTCCATAAGGTGGTGGTTCTCTTCGGGAAGCAACCAAGGCATTTGAGAACGGCTTCTGGGCACGAAGTCTATCCTCTGCTTCCAGTTGATCTTGTGACAGCTGGGTGGGCGCCGGTAGAAAGCTACACACAAAATAATGAATCTTATTCAAGTTCAATGGATCGATTGTTAAAAAGGTGGCTGATATGTATGATGTGCAAACGTCGGCATGTTGCGATTATGTGTGGCCTGCTATGCTATCGTTAGCTTCGCGATCGTAACACTGCCCAACAGCTCATTTTGGTAATCGTTGACGGATCAGACCGATTTAAAACATCAAACATATCGGTTGACACGGTAGGGTAGCCGTAAATTGTATTTTTCAAAGATTATTCAATTCAGATGACAAAAAAAGGCTTGACGGGAAGCTTACCTCGTTAGAGACATTTTTTTCCGTAGCGGCCGTTTTCCGGTTTTCTTCTTCGTTGGTGAAAAAGCATCCATTCAATCGCATTACTCACACCTGCTGGCTGAAGATCGCAATTACACTACTATTCGAGTCCATATCTTTTTCTGACAATTTTGTTTGTGATTATTATACTCCAAAATTATGCAATGATGTTTCTGGTTTAAAATAGGCACTGGCTCAATAAGTCTTGGTAAACATTGGTTTTCAGTTTGTATACTTGCACCAATACATTGTGCAAGTGTTTCTATTGGTGAAAATATCTGAAAGAATTTATGTATAGTGTCTGTGCTCCAAAAACATTGGAGGATGCGGGCATCGATCCCGCTACCTCTCGCATGCTAAGCGAGCGCTCTACCATTTGAGCTAATCCCCCATGCTGAACCTTCATGTAATACGAGTTCTTCTCGGCGTATGGACTTTCTCTGTGCGGAAAAAGGCACACAATTAAATGCTCCAAAAAAATATGGAGGATGCGGGCATCGATCCCGCTACCTCTCGCATGCTAAGCGAGCGCTCTACCATTTGAGCTAATCCCCCTCACGACACGTTACGTCGGGATACGCTAAATATATATCAATCCATGGAATGGGCTCACGATGTCCAACTAAATGTTGAACGAAGATATGACAAATGACACGAAATCAAGCACTGACGGTCGAGACTATGTGTGGCGCTGAACCAAAATCTTCGATCACGTCCGCTATGTAGCCAGTATTTCTTCCGCTGTTGTATGGAGCAATTGCACGTTTCAACGAAAGATCCAGAACTCGACCTGCACGTACCGTCAGTTCTTATGTCTGCACCGCCATGCCAGGTTTTAGACTCGAACGCTACTGGCATGTGTCTGTCGTTATATTTATATTTCTGCCTTTCTTGGTATCGTGGGGGATTAGCTCAAATGGTAGAGCGCTCGCTTAGCATGCGAGAGGTAGCGGGATCGATGCCCGCATCCTCCAATGTTTTCCATGTTTTTTGCAAACCTTAAATATTTCTGTGGGGATTTCAGTTGCAAACATTCTTTTTCTAATTTAGTGGGTGATATTAATTATGAAGGCAACTTTTTATTTTATATCTTTAACACGTTGTTCCAAGATTATTGCTACATTACTTTGGCCCCGTTTGACATTATTCCATTTATTTGAAGAAAATACACACACGAAGTCAAGGAATTCTTTATTACAAATCATTTATTGACACAATTCCACATCCATTCTACCGTCTTTCACGGGGAAAGTGATGAGGATCAGCTAGTGCACAATGTTTTCGTGTAGAAGGGAGGGGGGCTTTTTTTATACTGTCACGTGGTTGAGAACACTGTTCCTTTAAGATCCTGGTACGAAATAAGAATCTATGGAGGACATAAACTTTGACAAAAAAAAACTTGGGGATTCTGATTTCAGTTAGCAGACGAGACACAAATTGAAATCAAATAAAAACATGTGAAGCACAGGTTTAGCCGGAGACCCACTGGACCGTCGTGCCGTTTAACAGCAAAGTTGGACCCCAAAATATTTTATTTTTTTAATATATTTTATTTTCGGCTCAATACATTAAAAAAAAGGCGTCCAATCACAGTTTTTTAAAGAAAAGTGGACGCGGTGTGAAAAAAAAAAGACAATTGTGAGTGCGAGCGCGTCGCGGGTTACGCGGCGGTCAGTAGCTCCTGAGCCCACGTCGTGATGGCAGATGTCGTGTGTTGGAGCAGCTGCCATGTTGAATTGGTCAAGGACAACGCATGGCCTCTCAGACATGAGACAGATACTTCACCACTGTGGTGGGTCAAAATGGAATGATTAAATCTTGTGCTCGGTTATCAAGAAAATATTAGCATGAGCGAAGAAGGTACTTACTCGCAAGAGTTCTGAAGGTTGGTCCAGGCTTTTTGTAGCAGTTCAATTAAAAACACCAACACTGGCAAGAAGTAGTTTCGGTGGATGAAGAGGAGAATTGCTTTCAGAGAAGCTAAAACTTCGTACACACTGTCAGGCGTGTTCGTCTTCACCTGCAAAAAAAAAAAAAAAAATCATGCATTCCAAGGTCAGAAAAGTACGGAAGAGCGTTAGGGCCAGATTGAAATATCTTTTTTTTTAGAGACGGGGTATTATTTTGAGAAAAAAAGTTGCACATTTTCTAGATTCAGAGTCGCGAGTTTGCTAGAGTCAGAGTCGCAAATTTGCTAGATTCAAAGTCGCAAATTTGCTAGATTTAAAGTCACAAATTTTCTAGATTAAAAGTCACAAATTTGCTAGATTTAAAGTCGCAAATTTGCTAGATTCGAACTCGCAAATTTGCTACATTTAAAGCCGTAAATTTGCTAGATTCAAAGTTGCAAATTTGCTAGATTTAAAGTCGTAAATTTGCTAGATACAAAGTCGTAAATTTGCTAAAATAAAAAAAAAAAGCTAGATTCAAACTGGCAAATTTGCTACATTCAAACTCGCGAATTTGCTACATTCAAACTGGCAAATTTGCTACATTCAAACTCACAAATTTGCTACATTCAAACTCACAAATTTGCTACATTCAAACTCACAAATTTGCTACATTCAAACTCGCGAATTTGCTACATTCAAACTGGCAAATTTGCTACATTCAAACTCACAAATGTGCTAAATTCAAACTTTCAGAGTTGAAGATACATCATTCGGTCGTGCGGTGGGTTAGCAGCCTAATGCACTTCCGTAGCTGACGGATACGGTCTCACAAGGCTGCTAACGCTAACCCACCGCCTCCTCAACATGCATTTGGTATGCGGGTGTTTGTTTCAATTCTAGACAAAAGACTCCTCACCCATTCTATGAGCAGCGGGACGTTTTCTTTGACCCACACGGTGACATGTTGGCTGTTTTCCGACATGACCTGGGCTGCCGATTTGGTTTTCTCCAGACCTTGTTCTAACAGTGGTTCCAATGCGCGCACACTCTCAGAGTAATAATATGGCACGTTTGTCTCCAGCCAGCTAAAAACATACACATTCACAAGGCATAAATGAACAACGATGTCTCCAAGTTTGATCAAGTCCATGAAAAAGAAAAAAAATCCAAACCTGAAGCCCTGCTTTGAGTGGTCTACAATTTTACCCCACGCCTGCTGAGACGCGGCCATCACACCCGTTCTGTGTAGATGTTTGGCTGTGGTTGAATCTGAAACACACAAGCAATAAGGCTTAATTAAAACCCAAATAACACATTTAAAGTGCTCGATTGTTGCCAGAGACAAGATATGACAGTCAGACGACACCGTGGACGAAGACTCGAACCCAGAAATATTGTCCCTACTGCCGGCAGGAGACGCAGCCATTCATGACAGACGTCTGAATCCTGCAGCCCTCTGCCAAGCTATTTCTTGAGAGTATATGCAAATTTAAGTGATACATTAGTAAAACATAGTTTTCTTGATTAGAATACCACAACCCTGGGCGTTCTAAGCGCGAACAGCTGTAAGCAATAAAACATTCTTTTGCATGAACTGATAACCTGGCTAATAAACTCTTCCTGTGCAGGATGTTCAAGTCGTAAATAACTTTGGTGATAAAGGAGTATCCCAAATCCTAAATTCTGTGCAAGGCTAGATCTCCTAGATCACAGGTGTCAAAGTCAAGGCCCGCGGGCCAAATCCGGCCCGCCACATCATTTTTTTCGGCCCGCGAAAGCAAATCAAACTTGTTAAATTCCATGACGATTCCTAAAATCTGAGCCAAAATTTCATATTTTTGGATGTCAACCACAATAAAAGTCATTATTCTTGACTTCAGATTTGAAAACGAGTTATTGATTAATTTGCTGTGTGCTCTATATGTAATATTTGAAGGGATTTAAACATTCTAATGGGTTCCCCAAATTCATAACGGCCCTCGAGAGGAAACCATAACTACTATGTGGCCCGCGGCAAAAAATGACTTTGACACCCCTGACCTAGATGAAGCTGACAGTTTAACTCGCTGTGTCTGTTGACCTGATTGACCCCAGGTTGTCTGTGCTTCAATTGAGTATTCAGTCTCACATGTTAGCTAAGCATATAACAGCATGAAACTTTGAAATATGAAAACTTCTTATTCTGTCTAATTTCTATCAATTGTACAATCAAACTAAAAAATTGACATACCGGCGAAGGAGCCATGAGATCGGATGTCCTGAATGATCAAACCGGCGACAAATACTAACAGGACAGACAGTAGCTTTGACCACGGGAAGCCACGTCCTCGCATCTTCACCTGGAGACTCTGGGAACAAAAATTCCAACCGCCCACCCCCGTCGTCAAATGTTCACTGACATAGTTTTGACCAAAAAAAAAAGAAACACTTTTGGACTTGAACAGGTGACTGACCTCACACAGATTATTGCAGTCGCTAAGGTCCTTCGACTTGTTGTTTTCTTTCATCTCTTCATTGGTCACTTTAAAAGATTGAATTGTTTCTTCAAGATTCTTCCTCAGCTGCAAATGAAGTAGGGAAGGGGATCAGAAGGCACAACAGTGACTGTTTGCAACTAGATGCAATTAGTCATGAGCGAAGGCGCGACGTTCCAATTCGACTTGTCAATACCTTGAGTGGTAGGGAATTCCAGCAGCCCAATAAATGATTCAGCAGCAGACTAAGGAAGGGCAATGTGAGAGTCAGCATTTTACCGTCATTTTAACAAAATAAACAAAATAATAAAAACAAACAAACAAAGATGGATCGCCAAATAACTAGATAAATAGCGAGATAGATAGCTAGATAGATAGCTAAATACATAGCGAGATAGCTAGAGAGATAGGTAGCGAGATAGATAGCGAGATAGATAGCGAGATAGCTAGAGAGATAGCGTGATAGCTAGATGGATAGCGATATCTAGATAGATAGCAATAGATAGATAGCGATAGCTAGATAGACAGCGAGATAGCTAGATAGAGAGATAGCTAGCTAGATAGATAACTAGCTAGATCGATAACTAGATTGATAGCTAGATCACCGGCTTAATCGCCATCTAGACCGCTAACTAAATCACTAGCTATACAGAAAAGACAGCTAGACATAGATAGATTTGATAGCTAGTTAGTTAGCTAGATCGCAAGCTAGACCACTAGCTAGATCGCTGGCTAGACCGCTAGCTAGAACGCAGGATCGATCGTAAGCTAGATCGTTGGCTAGATTGTTGGCTAGATTGCTCTAGCTAGACCGCTAGCTAGCCAGCTAGCTAGACAGCTCGACAGACAAATAGATTCAATAGCTAGATAGGGAGAAAAATGTGGGAATATGTCACCTGGACTGAGCCAAATGTTTGGTGTAGAGCTGCCTCCACACGCTTAAACTCTGAGCGTCCACGCACAAACACTCGGTCATACTACGGAGCAACTGAAAGAAAAGACGGAGACCCCCAATGTGAATTATTCTGCATGGCTTTCGCTCCGACAAATCTTTTCCTGGCACCTCTTTCTTCATGTCTTTTGGACAGTTGGGCGTAGCTCTCGACAAAAACGATGGCAAATACGTGTGTAAGGTGCTCTCGGGCTTGCCTCCAAACGCCAAGGCCTTTAGACGAGGGTAAAGGCGCCTCAGCTGCTCCTGTAGACTGGAAGACGTACGCAACACAAATCGACATGTCAAATTTGAAATCCAGCACATATTCAGAGCATGATGGAAAGTGTACTTTTTTTTAAATCTCTTGCAAGAATCAAGTTGAATGAATGAAAGGAGTTGAATCATTTTACAGGGAAAATGACAGTGATTCCTCGGCTTACGAACGCTTTAGCTAACCAACTTTTCGCCAGTTTTCTTACTAGTTTTCGGCGGAAGACCACCAAACCATACGGCCGAACAGCGCCACTGTGGCTGCCGGACTACTTTTGCCACACCCACTTTTTTTAGTGCACCCAGTGCAGACGTGGTTTGTTATCGAGTGGAGTACGTTTGCTTTTTTTGGGACAAAAAAAACCCCACCACAGGCTAGTGTTAAGCCAAGAGGAGAAAAAGGAAAATTAGGGTCGAGCAGAAGGAGGAGATCATCAAAAAACACGAACAAGGTTTTTGTGACTTAGCGTCCCAGTACCAGCATGCTAAGTTGACCATTGCTACATGTGGCTAAGGGTGTTTCTGTGTTAGCTAAGCAACGGTCTCAGGCAATAGAAGAGGTTTAAAAACTTTTGTTAATTTGGATTAACAAAAAGCAGCTAGCAGGGGACATTGTGAGTGAGGGTATTATCGCCGAGAAAGCACGGCAACTGCACTCGGATATCATCAAAAGGCAACTACATCAACGACCATCACAAAGGTCAATAAAATGACTTTATTATATAGTAGTTTATTTCTTTAATTATACAATATCACATTTATGTTACTTACGTTAAAAAAATGTATATTTTGTGTAGTTTTAAGGCTTATTTAGTACATTTATGTTTTATGGGGACCAGGAAACGGATTATTCTCATTTTTAATGGTCTCCGATGGGAAATTAATGTTTGGAAGACACACTTTTCACCTTACACACACTTCCTGGGAACCAATTAAGTTCGTTAGCTGAGGTATCACTGTATTTTGCAAATGGCTGTTTGTTTACCTGGGTGAAAGGGCATTCTTGGGCATGAATGCAAAATCCAGCAAAGGAAAAAACTCTTTTGGTCCCATGATGCCAAATCCTTTTGTTAGGTTTGCGTGGAGGCTGCGAAAAGATAGAAAACATGCTAACGTGTCCATTTTGAAACAGCGCATTTCCATCAGGTGCATTGTTTTGAAGCTTCATACATGTCGATTGCTATTTTGTTCTAATATATATTTCCTGGGTTACAAATTGTCCCTTGTTCATAAATCGTCACTTAAAAAAGTGAATACTCTACTGCAAGGGTGTCAAATTCCTTTTTTTGCCGCGGGCCACATTGTCGTTAGGGTTCCCTCTCGGGGGGGCCATCATGAGAATGTAAATCAATATGTATGCATTGTATGGTTTAATCCTCATATTGCATATAGAGCACACAATGTCCCTGATCCACTGCGGAAAAGGACGCTTTGATCCTCTGCACTTTCATCTAGAACTGCTTCATGTCACAAAGAGGGTACAGAAAGTGCTGAAGAATGAATGACTGTGTGTTTGCGTTGTCTTATTATTTATTATTTTTAGTTTATAGTTTTTTCATTTATTTAGCTATCTACCGAGCTAGCTATTAGCTATCTATTAGCTAGCTAGCTTTCTTTCAATTTGAGTTGCTTACGTGTTGAGTGAACGGTGGCGTTCACCCGCAGTAAAAATATCCTGTGACTGTAAAGTGTCCTTGAGAGTTTTTAAAGGCTCTTATAAATGAATTGTATTATTATAATTATTAATGAGTAACTAGTTTTCAAATTTGAAGTCAAAAATAATGACTGATATTGTGGTTTACATCAAATAACATGAAATTTTGGTGAGGACTTTAGCAAGCATCACGGTGTGATTTGCTTTCGCGGACCGAAAAAAAATGATGTGGCGGGCCGGACTTGGCCCCCGGGCCTTAACTTTGACACCTGCGCTCTAATGCAAAGGTGTCAAATTCATTTTTTGTCGGGGTTGTAGTTATGGTTTCCTCTCGAGGGCCGTTATGAATTTGGGGAAGCCATTAGAATGTAAATCAGTATAGATGTATTGAGAGAATCAGAAAACCTTTATTCGTCCCAAAATGGGGACATTTGCAATATTGTATTGCGCACAACAAATTAATGAAAAACTTGTTTTCAAATTTGAAGTCAAAAATAATAACTGTTGTTGTGGTTTACATGGTACAATTTGAAAATTTGATTCATACTTTCGCAAGCATCATCAATTTCACACGTTTGATTTGCTTTCACGGGCCGAATAGAATGATGTGGCGGGCCAGATTTAGCCCCCGGGCCTTGAATTTGACACCGGTGCTCAACTGGAAAGAAAAATAGTCACTCTGGCCAATTTAAAAATTCCAAAAAAAAAAAAAAAAAAAAAAAAGATCCAAGGAAGGCAAAACAATACTCACTGGAGCAACCTTTCCAGATAAGCAATGGCGTACGACGATAGCGACTTCACTCCCAGGACAGGAAGCATGATTCCAAGCCACACTGGCAACAAAGTCGACAACGTTACTCACACGGGTGACGCCGCGCCGCCCGTGGATCGCGTTTCACATTGCCCCGATGTCATTCATACGGAGCCCAAAGAGGATTATGTTGCAGTTCGCCCCGAATTATAAGAATTCACTCTTGCCTCACTAACCCTTGCCCCTCCCCCCACTTCTTTCCTCTAGTGTAAATTCAGCAAATTATTGCCAAAGTAGGAAAAAGGTGAGTCTGTCCACAGTGCTGACGCGACGCTTGAACTAGCTCATCGCATCTACAAAACAACATCGTCAAAAGTGGAGCGTTAGTTACCTTTAAGTCCTTGGCTCAGGTCATAAAAACCCGCTTGGCCCAGAGCCCACATGATGGTTAAACACCTGATGGGATGATTCTGCACTGACCGTAGCAACTCCAAATACTGAGGAGACAACAGTGACTTGTTATTTTAATTTCCTGAAAAAATAAAATAAAAATCAAGATAAAGGAGCACACTCTCATAATTCGCTAACTTATCTATCTGGCTATCTGGCTATTTAGCTAGCTATCTGGCTAGCTATCTAATTTTCTAACTCACTAGCTATCTATTAGATATCTGGCTAGCTAACTATTAGAAAGGAAAAATAAAAACTTATCCTGTGACTGTAAAGAACTTATCTAGCTGGCTATCTGGCTGGCTATCTGGCTAGCTATCTAATTTTCTAACTCACTAGCTATCTATTAGATATCTGGCTAGCTAACTATCAGAAAGGAAACAGAAAAACTTATCCTGTGACTGTAAAGTGACCTTGAGAGTTTTGAAAGGCGCTTATAAATGAAATGTATTATTATTATTATTATTATTAAATGTACTTTCATGCAATTTTTTTAGCTCTAGCTACAGCTAAGTGTCTATTAGCTATCTATTAGCACTAGCTAGCTATCTATGAGCTATCTAGCTAGCTTTTTGTCTATTTGAGTTACTTCCGGGTGGAGTGAACGCTGGCGCGTGTGGCTGCCGCTGCTCACCCACAGAAAAACATATCCTGTGACTGTCAAGTGACCTTGAGAGTTTTGAAAGGCGCTTATAAATGAAATGTATTATTATTATTATTATTATTATTATTATTAGCTATCTATCTAGATGGGTGGCTAGCGATCTGACTAGCTGTTAGCTATCTATTGGCTAGCTAGCTAGCTTCCTATCTATTTGAGTTACTTCCGGGTTGAGTGAGCGCTGGCGCGTGTAGCTGTTGCCGCTGTTTACTTCAAGATGGCGCTGCCTTTTCAGCAGCTTATTTATTAATTTTTTTCTACTTCTTTCATTCCTTTCATCTTCCTTTCATAACTTTGCTGCTGTGAAATGTAAATATCTCCACTGCGAGACTAATAAAGGCAAATCCAATCCAATCCAAGAAAGATGTTACACAATACAGACTGACGCATCAAAATATTAGTCGTGGGTGTTTTAATAAATACATAAATAAATAAATAAATAAAAAGACGCATGACTCACCTCAGGCAAATTCTGAGTTGCTAGTTTGGGTTTGTCTTGCAGGACCGCTTGAATGCAAATTCTGTAACCATGTAGTGGCTCACCTGGAAAATAAACGGGCGGAAATATCATCCCAATGCACAGTTGACTGATTAAGACAGATAACGGACGATTTTTCCAAGCTCCGCCCCCTTACCCGAGTTCTTCTCCAGTTCTCGGAGCATGGTGTAAATGCAGTGGTCCAAGAAATCCGGGAGGGAGTCACCGCAGTTGCTGAGAATACCTTTGATGACCGTTCTCAGCTCCTTACTGGTAAGACAGTATGGGTAGTCTGAGGAGCCAGCAAAAAAGAAATGAAAATACAGTGATACTTTAGCTTACAAAGTTAATTGGTTCCCAGAAAGTGTGTGTAAGGCGAAAAGTGTGTATTCCAAACATTAATTTCCCATTGGAAACCATCAAAATGAGAATAATCTGTTCCCAGGTCCCCATTAAACATAATTTTCAACTAAATAAGCCTTAAAACTACACACAATATACCTTATTTTGTGTATAATAAATGTGATATGGTGTTGTAATTAAAGAAATAAACTGTACTATATAATAAAGTCATTTTATTTACCTTTGTGATGGTCGTTAAAGGCTTGATGGTATGGATAGTGTTTTGCATTGTCTCAAGGAGCTCTGGGTTGTACATCTTAGAAGTTGTGATCTTGTAACAGCAACAGATGCAGGCAGACACACTAGACTTCATTAATAGCTGGTTCCCTTGCTTGTATGTTCTCTTCAAATTGTACAGATGGCTTGTGCCGGTTATTTGTTGAGCCTGATTGATGGGATATTTTAACCTTGCAGTCTACACTTGCCCTTTGAACTATCAATAAAGTTGAAACGAGTCCAAATTTCACTTGTGTTTTTTTTTTCACTTTTGTTTTTTTTTTTTGTTTCAAGCTCTGTCATCTCCCTTTCGTGTGTGTGTTTCTGTTTCTGTAACCCCTCGCCCTGCATACTGCTGCATGTGTCCCCTCCCGCCTCTACCACGGATCTTGACCAATCATGTGCGGCTTTAACCGAAGACTGGGGGCGGGGAATCGAGGGAAAAAAAGCCGTTTGCCATTTCAGGAGCAGCAAGAACCGGCTCGTTCGCAAACGACACATCACTCATTGTGGCGCTCCGTATGTTTCCCGAAAAATAGTTTGTATGCCTAGATTCCCGCGAATTTGACATTTATAAGGTGAATAGTTCGTTAGCTAAAGCGTTCGTAAACACTGTATTGACATACTTCATAAACAGTTATGTACACATAAAAAAACACACACACACACACACACACACACACACACACACACACACACACACACACACACACACACACACACACACACACACACACACACACACACACACACACACACACACCGTGAGCATAGCTGCTGAGTGTCGGCTCAGCCGCCGGCGCCGTTAGCTTGAAGTTGAGGTATCCTGCCAGATCTTTGGACCACACCGACGGGTTTTTGGGGAACATCGACTGACTCTTCGCCATCTGTTCTTTCAGATCAGCGAGATCCAGCTAACGGCAGACATGAATAGAGCACATTAAACAAAGAGCCATTTGAGCAAAAAGCTCAACTGGGATGCAGCATGTGATCGCGTGCTTCACAGCCTCTTGCGGGACAGTTTTTTTTTTGCTAGTTGCTCAATAGGAAAACGGTTCCACAACGGTACACGTTATCCAAGCATTATAATAATACATTTCATTTATAAGCACCTTTCAAAACTCTCAAGGTCACTTTACAGTCACAGGATACGTTTTTTTCTGTGGGTGAGCAGCGGAAGCCACACACGCCAGCGTTCACTCAACCCAGAAGTAACTCAAATAGATAGCAAGGTAGTTAGCGAATACATAGCTAATAGCTAGCGAATAGATAACTATTAGCTAGGGAATAGATAGCTAATACCTAGCGAGTAGATAGCTCATACCGAGCAAATAGATAGCTCATACCGAGCGAATAGATAGCTAATAACGAGCGGATAGCTAATACCGAGCGAATATAGCTGATACCGAGGGAATAGATAGGTGATACCTAGCGAATAGATAGCTAATACCTAGAGAATAGATAGTTAATAGCTACCTAGCTATAGAGCTCATATATATGGTAGCCAGCTAAATAGCTATATAGCCAGCTAGACAACAAGATAGCCAGCTAATAGATTTTCAAGACGTCTTGAATGAGGTCAACAGGAAGGAGATAGATAGACAAAGCCATCATATTATATTAACAACTTTAAAATTTGGTGTGGTGTTTCTCAAGTTTATCATAATATTTAGGGCACTCACCACTTTAAATGCCTCCTGCAGGGTTACTCAAACCAGAAGTAACTCAAATAGATAGCAAGCTAGCCAGCGAATAGATAGCTATTAGCTAGTGAATAGATAGCTAATACCTAGCGAATAGATAGCTAATAGATGGCTAGCTAAATAGCCGATAGATACGGTAGCTAGCTAAATAGCTAGATAGCCAGCTAGATAACAAGATAGCCAGCTAATAGATTTTCAAGACGTCTTAAATGAGGTCAACATATTAACTTTAAAACGTGGTATGGTATTCTGAAACACTTCAAAGTTCCATTAAAAACAAAAAAAGCTCAAAATGACTCAAGTTTATCATAATATTTCGGGTACTCACCACTTTAAATGCCTCTTGCAGGGTCTTGTGAGTGGCAGAGGTGGGCACACTTTTAAGGGAGAGTTTCTTCGATGGTTTTGTCGAAGACGGCTTCTTGTTTTCAGGCTGGCTGGGTGGAACTTGTTCCTTATTCTGTTGCTTTGAAATCTTCTCAAAAGCTTCAAATAAAGTGTCCGACATCACGGAGGGTTCTGGGATGGGGGACACAAGGCAGTGGTGATCGGGTCACACTCAAAACTTGCAAAAATATCCGACTGTGGTATTTTAGAGTCATGAGCGTGTTGGAATCCCTGCCCACTTTCTTCCTCCCGCCCCTCACACGTCTGATTTTATCCTCATAATGACGTTGGATTATTCAGGACAAAATACACTATCTCTTGTTTCTATTTATAATTGTATTTTATCTAGTGTATTCTAATTATAATTGCATTTTATTTATTATTGTATCTATGCTTGTCTGTGACTGTAAAGCAGAGGTGTCAAACATACGGCCCGTGGGCCGGAATCGGACCCCAATGAGGTTTAATCAGTTGTATTACGTTCATCCTGTCTACTTGATATCTAATTTAAACCAGATTATTTTCTTACAGACAGTATATTTTAAATGTTCCATTAACTGACATGTTTCGGCGTATACTTCCGCCTTCGTCAGTGTCAAAAATCACCCTATTTCTTTCTTTTAGTTGGTGGATGAGAGGCGACAATCAGCGCCATGATGAATGGATGTCGCCATTTTGTGCCACAGGAACCAAAATGGGGGCAAGTTGACACTGACGAAGTATACGCCGAAACGTGTCAGGTAATTGAACACTGTTAGAAAAGAATCTGTTTTAAATTAGAGGTTTAATCAGGCCCGCGGGATTTTAAAAGTGGCAAAAATGCACAAACGACATGGAATTCATATATTGAATGAGGTGCGATTTAAGGATTGTCCACTGCAGGTTGTACTGTTACAAATATCCGGAACAAAAACAACGGTTTGAAAATCCATTTCGTTATAAATATTATTTAATCTTAAAGTGCATTATTATATTATTTAGACACCAATTTATTGTTATACAGTTTTACGCTGTTGTAGAATCATTGGGATCGGTTGCAATGCATATGTGTGAATGATAAAAGTAAATTGCACATTTGTTCACGAAAGGAAATGTTGTGTAAAAGGAATGGATGGATTGGATTTTATTAGTCTCACAGTGGAGAAATTTACATTTCACAGCAGCAAGGTGATGAAAGGAATGAAAGTAGAAAAACAAAATACATGAGCTACTGGAAAGGCAGCCACTCTCGCGGCGCCGTCTTGAAGTCAAAAGAACAAAAAAAAACGAAATAACAAATAATATGACAGCATAGAGACAATATGACAAATCAAAGACACAGAGAGACATTCATTCTTCAGGACTTGCTGTACCCTCTTTGTGATGACATGAAGCAGTTCTAGATGAAAGAGGAGAGGATCAAAGCGTCTTTCCACCAGTGGATCAGGGACAGCATGGTGGAATGTGAACGTCGACTACAAGCTAAATGTTGAAAGCAAACACGCAGCAGAAAAGAGATTGTCTCACATCTCCTGTTCCACATAAATCTGCTTCAATTCCAAGCCGCAACAGTTCCACATACGCATCGCGCTCTGCGCTGATGCTCCTTTCTTCTTATCGCGGGTTCCTCAAGCCATGCATCCATCCAGCCGCAGACTGTCCAACAGCACTGACCTTTCCGCTAAACAAAGCGGGGCTGTGAAGATGCTGCCCATTACAGGCGCAAAAAAGCACAACGGCCCCTTTGGTGTCCAGCGATGGCAGTCGAATGGCTTCCTCACATTCCTCACATTCAAAAACAGTACTGGCATATTCATGCTGCCGAAAAGGCGCAACCGCTCAGCATAGTCTCCTCCTTGATGAATGTCGTGGTCAAATGTAGTAGTTTCCTAACATTCTTGTACTTGTTTACACCAAAAACTAATGAAATACGTGATATTTTGGTTATTTATAGCACGTATGGTATAACTTGGCCCCTGCTGTAAAGTGTCATTGAGCGCTTTGAAAGCCGCTTGAAATAAAATGTATTATTATTACATAGAGATTGGCTGCATCGTGTACTTTTTTTTAAGATTATACTTATTTTTTTGCAGGGAAAACATTTTTAGATTAACTATTCTGAAAATAAACCAACGCATTTTCAATGTAAAAAAAACAGGCTTAACAGATGCAAACTGGGAACGATGACGTTGCCTCTCTCGACACATCACGTCGATGCTAGCTGCACAAAATGGAGATGCTGTGCAAAACGCGATGAATTTCGAAAAGTTATGAACTCGAGTATTATTTAGAGAGTAAATTGTTCCCGTGGGTGGTAAAACAACATGAAATCGTGAATAGATAATAAGTACGACATGACGCTAAGCAAGCTAGTTCGCTTGCTAACAGGCTAACTAGTTAGCTAATGTGCAGGGGTAGATCTATAACAGTATTTTCGTTCATCTTTAATCGACAGCTTTTGGTCGTAGGAATCGAATGCACTGCAAAGGCAGATTAATCGCTACGAATTGCAATTCGAGACGACTCTGCTCAGATTGTGAACTAAGGGCCATAGCGGGCCGTGGTGAACTTACGTCTGGATGGCATGTTGGACTCCCCCAGAGCTTTCCTGTTCCCGGAGTTGCCTTTCTTTTCCGCGGAGATTTTAACACCTCCCGCATTGCTTTTCTTGCCTTTCTTCACCACTTCCCATTTGCCGATCGCTCCATTACTCGAGGCCATGATCCCGATCGCAATCAATGCCCGAACTGCGCACCGTGTCAGTGAATGAAAAGAAGCTGGGAGATGCAAGGAGCAGTTTGGGGTCATATGAACGTCAACGTGCCACGTCCCCTTTACGCACGTGACGGCTGTTTACAATGACGTTGCCATTTTTGTAATTAAAGGTGTCATTGTTGTCAGGATAATATCTAACAATATTTATATTTGACATCGTTGAAGGCCGAATCATTACATCGTGAGATTCGATTTGTAAAATTTAAGCAATTAAATTCGTCATACAATTTTCGCTCACATTGTTGTCATTTATGAAGTGTGTTGCAAAGCGAAACTTGGTTTCTTTTCATAGTTAAAAAAAAGTTTTTTATTTTAAGATACAATAATTCAAGTGACGCAAAATGTGTCAGGGAAAATAGTCAAGTAAAAAAAAAAAAAACGAATTCTTTTTGCACAACAAAAATAATTCAAGAGACCCAAAATGCATCAGTGTAAATAGTTAAAAAAAAATGATTATAAAAAAAATACAATAATTCAATAGAACCAAAACACATGGGTGAAACTAGCCAACTATCTGCATGCCCTTAAACAATTGGGATGCATATATTGTGTTCTACCTGTTTGATCACAACATCCCTTTGTTAAAAGCATGCTAAATTATATTGCTGTCACACAGTATGTACGACTTCATCATTTATTGTAATATTACAAAATGCAAAGACAACGGCTGATTGCTTTTCACCTACTCAAATGCTTTATTTCATTCCAACAATTTTGTGACCACAATCACTTGGGAGAAAAACCGAGCAAAGAAAAGGCCCGACTCATTTAGACCACTCAGCCAGGCTGCCAGTGATGACATACCACACTATGGCATTTTAGTGCTGTGGATTAACATGAAAACTCCATTAAATACATAAAAAAAAAAAACAGATAGCAGCTAAAATGTAGTGCTTAAAGGACAACCGACACCATTTTTTTGTTTCCTAACTGACATCAGAAAAACGTTTTTTAGCATCTAAAATAACCAAAACATGTGGGCTGATATTTTTTGTCAAATGCAAAACACCAATAAAAATGACTTAAAGTGTCCCAAAACTACTTCAAAATGACCCCGGAAATTCCGAGTTTCAGAAGGTCCCGCCCCCTTGTTCATGACATCACACCAGGACGTCTTGCCTTGCTTGAGAATCAAAACAACGGCGTCAGATTCGGAGAAGATGCTTTCTTGTTACTCATCCAGTTATGAATATGATTCAAATAGTTCTGAAAGCATAAACGTTTGCAATCGATTAAAGAAGTCCTTCCGTCTCATTTTGAGGCGTCTGGACTCCAATGTAGCGTCCCAGAAAATGCACAAGATGGCGCCCAAGCTCCGTTGGAAATGGGCTGATTTGTCTGCTGGGAATTTGTGTCAACTAGTATCAAATAGTAGTCTTGGTGCAACACACGATTCACCATGGCGTTATTTTTGTGTTTTCCTTCTAATTTCGCCATCAACACAAAGTTTTCAGACCAAACAAAGTACCCAAAATGCATTGTGTGTCGCTTTCTCGGTCAGGGGCGTTCCTTTAGTGACATCACATACGGACTCGTCACAACTCAAAAACAAGACTTCCTGAATATTCAGCGCGAGTCTTAAAACGTAAAATATAGCTAGCTAGATGCGGTGGAATCTTTATAAAATACGCTCAGTAGAAGTCATTTGAAGTGATTTTACAAATTATGGACACAACTTGTCCGGAGGCGTCGCTTGTCCTTTTAAAAGTCAACCATTAGTCATTTAGTAGTGTCTTTGACCCGGCCGGGTTGGTCGCCATTAATACAATTAAAACCCTGACATGTGTTCCGTTAAAATAAAATTCACTATGACAACTTAGACTTGGCCTTTTTTTTAAGGAATCCAATGCAATTATACATTAAAAAAAAGAAACCTCAACTACAAAATTGCATCTTGTATTGTTCTGGTTGGCAATTCAGATCACATATGTGGGCTTCTCTTGCTACTTTTAGTGCAAATTTACAATCCCAAACCATCTTTTTTTTTTTCAAAAAAGTGACCAAGCTGATTAAAAAGAAAAATAAATAAAATCATAAATACATCAGGCTTTCTTAAAAACAAGCTAACTTTTTTTTTTAATCCACCAAGGCTTATTAGTCTTTAAATTGAAATTACAGCTTTTTTATGTCGGTGCATGTGAGCTTGTTTTGATATGTCTGCAGGCTACTTATACATCTTCACGATGCAAAAATGTGCACCACTTAATTGTCTCACCTACATTGCTACCGTCGACACAGAAGATTCTCCAACTTGAGAAACTTTGTATAGAAAACATGTGCTTCCATAAAATAGCAAAAAAAAATGCAGCAATTCAAATGAATGCTACTGCTAGCTATCTATTAGCTATATGCATATGGTGACAATTAAAGTGCACGGTGAAAGAAAAAAATGCCGCCTGCATATTCCACCCTCAACTACTATTTACACACACACACACGCACGCGCACACACACAACTTGCAATGTTGGGCCAGGTGCTATCAGTGTTGTAATCCCGACGCTATCCAATGAATGACAGTTTTAACCGAGCAAGCACACCCAACCGCCGGCGACATCTCAGGTTATGAACCAAACAGGCCCCAACATTGCAGACTCGACTGTTAGAAAAATGTGATCATGAACAGCCACTAAAACAAAAAACAAAAAAAACAATGGAAGTAAAGGGAATCTTGTAAAAATGTGATTTTTTTCTCTGATTAGGATTTATGTTAGCTTGGTTAGACAAGGTCGGGGGGGTTAAAAAAAAAAAAAAAAGCTCAGAAGTCCTCCTGGTCTGCTTGTGCGCCTTCTTCAACATCGTCGTCGTCGTCCGGCGGTGCAAACCCCTCCTGCAAAAAAAAAAAAAACAAGTGGAAATGTTTCCACATGCTTGTGCACGTTGTTTCTTTCGGATTTCCAATTACGGTGAGTCACTTTTAAAGGAGAACCGACACCATTTTTTTGTTTCCTAACTGACATCAGAAAAACGTTTTATAGCATCTAAAATACCCAAAACACATAGGCTGATATTTTTAGTCAAATGCAAAACACACAAAAAAAATGACTTCCAGTGTCCCAAAACTGCCACAAAATGAGCTCGAAAAATGGGCAGATTGAGAAAGTCCCGCCCCCTTGTTCATGACGTCACTATTGGACACACACTGCCTTGCTCCAGAATCAAAACGATGGCTTCAGAGAGTTCAGATTCGGAGAAGATGTTTTCTTGTTACTCATCCAGTTATGAAGATGATTCGAATAGTTCTGAAGAGGAAAGCATACATGTTTGCAATCGATTAAAGAAGTCCTTCCGTATCAATTCGAGCCGTCTGGACGCCAATGTAGCGCCCAGAAAATGCACAAGATGGCGCACAAGCTCCGTTGGAAATGGGCTGATTTGTCTGCTGGGAAATGTAAATTTCTCCACTGTGAGACGAATACAGGTACATCCAATCCATTAATTCGTCTGTTTATTCATTTATTCATCTGTGTTTATTTACTTATTCATGTGTTTGTTTATTTATATATTCATTCATCTGTGTTTATCAATTTATTTATCCGTATTTCTTTATCCATTTATTTATTGATGTATTTATTGACGCATTTATTTACTCTGTTTATTTATTTACATATTCCGTTATTTATGTGTGTATTTATTTGTTTACTGCGTTTATTTATTTAGGTTGGTTTTTATTTATTTATGTATTGATTTTTTTTTATTTATGTATTTATTTATGTATTCATCTGTGTTAGTGTTTATTCATTCATTCATTCATCTGTGGGTTTATTTATGTATTTATTGATGTATTTATTGATTGATTTATTGATTAATGTATTATTTATTCATCTGTGTGTGTGTTTATTCATTCATTCGTCTGTTTTTATTTATTTATTCATTCGTCTGTGTGTTTATGTGTTTACTTATTCAGTTATTTATCTGTGTATTTGTTTATTTATTTATTCATTTGTGTGTATCAATTTATTCATATGTGTTTATTTATGTATTTGTTTGTTTATTTATGTATGTATTGATGTATTGATTTATTCATTCATCTGTGTGTTTGTTTATTTATTTACTTATTCAGTTATTTATCTGTGTATTTGTTTATTTATTTATTCATTTGTGTGTATCAATTTATTTGTATGTGTTTCATCTGTGCTGTATGTCATGCATATTAGCATATTTGACAATAAAGCTGACTTTGACTTTGACTATGTATTCATCTGTGTGTGTGTTTATTTATTCATTCATCTGTGTGTTTATTTATTATTTCTATTTGTTTGACATGTATCTATTTATTTGTGTTTGTTTGTTTGTTTGTTTGTTTACCTCAGTGGCATAGAGTATCTCCATGATTTTGTTGAGGACCGGGTTGCTTTCATTCTCTCCGTCCTGGCAGATCAATTCAATGTTTCTCAGTTTGTCAAAGTAAAAGTCCCTCTCCTTCTCGAGTCCATCCAAGGTCAGCTTCATATCCAATAGCTGCATTGTGCAGAGAAGATGAAAAAAAAAAATGCATAAAATGATCATCAAATTCGAGTCGGGTTGCGACTGGAATTTAATTCTTTAATTATGTTGGACCCCGGACGAGGAAAATCTTTGGCCACTACCTGCTGGTTGAGCTCCATCATCTCAGAGTCTCCCCCGTTGCGCATCATGGCGGGGTTCCTGCGGGCTGCCGGCGCATTGATCTGCCTTTGCGGGGCGGGGACAATTTTGGCTGCGGTGGGAGATGTTCTGATGGGGCCTTCAAAGACACAAACAAAGAGCTTTGAGGATCCCTTCGCACTTGCCGGGATATCAAGAGGAAAAAGTTGCCATCACCCTGGAAAATGCCAACCTTATTTTTTAGAGCAGACAAGATATTAATTTCCAGAAGTTGCACTTGGAGAAATTATTCAGGAACAGATAATTATTGTTAGATAAGGAGACGGGAGCGGGGGCAACCACAAGAAAAAACACAGATACAGTGATACCTCGGTTTACGAACGCTGTAGCTAACGAACTTTTTGCCTTATGAACATTAAGTTCGCGACAATATAATCTTAGCATACAAACTACTTTTCAGGAAACACATGGAGCGCCACAATGGCTGGCGGACTAGTTTTTGGCGGAAGAACGCCAAACCACACGGCCGAAAAGCGCCACTGTGGCTGCCGGACTACTTTTCCACACCCACTTTCTTTGAGTGCACTCAGTGCAGACATGGTTTGTAATGGAGTGGATACAGTCCAGTTTATTTCTTTAATTACAAGCACATTTATTATTCATAAAATAAGGTATATTTTGTGTAGTTTTAATGCTTTAGTAGAAAATTAGGTTTTATGGGGACCTGGAAATGGATTCTTCTCATTTTTAATGGTTTCCTATGGGAAATTAATGTTTGGAAGACACACTTTTCGCCTTACACACACTTTCTGGGAACCAATTAAGTTCGTTAGCTGAGGTATCGCTGTACTGATAATTGTGGGAGGATCTTCTTCCTTTGAGTGCAGACGTGGTTTGCTATCGAGAAGAGTACTTTTACTTTTTTGGGACAAAAAAAAAGACCTCACCACAGGCTAGTGTTAAGCCGAAGAAGACACCAAAGAAAATTACAGTCGGCAGCAATAGCAGAGGTTGAAAAACTTCTGTTGATTTGGATTAACGAAAAGCAGCTAGCAGGGGACAGTGAGTGAGGGTATTATCGCCGAGAAAGCACGGCAACTTCACTCGGATATCAGCAAGAGGCAACGACATCAACGGCCATCACAAAGGTAAATAAAACGACTTTCTTATACAGTACAGTTTATATTTTTAATTATAATACAATAGCACATTTATTATACATAAAATAAGGTATATTTTGTGTAGTTTTAAATGTTATTTAGTAGTAAATTATGTTTAATCGGGAATTGGAAAGATTATTCTCATTTTTAATGGTTTCCTATGGGAAATTAATGTTTGGAAGACACACATTTCGCCGTACACACACTTTCTGGGAACCAATTAATTTCGTAAGCTGAGGTATCACTGTATTAAGAAAGCCTCAATGCACTACAGCAAACATTAGGACAGACCAATCCAGGTTGAGAGCAAAGATGGTGAGGAAAGTGAGTAACACACGCTGCCATGAAATGGGCGTTACCTGAGCGAGCAGGTCTGTTGGGTTTGTGGACAATGGGGTGACCTGTGTTGGAGGTGGGGATGTGGTTGCGTCGAGAGGAAGAAAGGTGAAATGAACATTTTTTTTTTTCTTCCCCCCACATGCACGCAACAAACACACACAACAAACCGCACTGCACCTGAATTGGGCGGCGGCGTTCCCTCGAGGCTCTGGCGTAACAGGAGAGGGTCGTATTCTTTGCCGTCGTCGTTAGCATCAAAAAACTTCTTAAACCACTGAAGGAATTCAAAGTTGTCTTGGAATTTGCCTTTGACCAGCCTCTCGACGGGAATTATCTAAGGGAGGAAGGAGGGGGACAGTTTGAAGACGTGGCGAAATCCGGCGACAATCGTCCATCTTGGCTAACCTTATCGACGGACATGGTCTTGAACGACGCCTGCAAGACTTTGAAATTGTGAATGTATTCGTGTTCCAGTTTGGCGTTGAATTTGACTTTTTTCAATAAAATGCTACTCGGAAACAGCATGTCCATGAACTGACAATACGCAGCACCTGTGAAGAAAACATCATCACGTCAACACCGGATTGCGCGTACGTATCCGAACGAACGCTCGCTTACCTGAGCCGAGTTGCTCGATTTTGGTGTACGTGAGCTGTAAGGAGTCGTTGACCCACGCCAGCATGTCGTGGCGACTCAGGTTCTCAATGGTCATCGAGGTGGAGTAGACATTCACCGCCATCCTCCCGCTTCACATCAAGTCAACACTGTTGACTTGAAAAAAGATTATGTTTAATCGGGAATTGGAAACGGATTATTCTCATTTTTAATGGTTTCCGATGGGAAGTTAAAGTTTGGAAGACACACTTTTCGCCTGACACAAATTTTCTTGGAACCAATTAATTTTGTAATCAGAGATATCACTGTATTAAAGGACAACGGACGCCTCCGAAAAAAACAAGTTTGCCATTCAGATATTTTTAGGCCAGCAGAGAAGGCCTTGCAGGCCCTGACGACCCACCACTACATTTGTATTGGCATTTTCCCCTTCCTCATTGCTGCGTGTTTGCTTTCAACATTAAGTTTGTAGTAGACGTGCAAATCCCACCATGACGACCCTGATCCACTGCGGAAAAGGATGCTTTAATCCTCTCCTCTTTCATCTAGAACTGCTTCATGTCACAAAGAGGGTACAGCAAGTGCTGAAGAATGAATAATAATGATAATACATTTCATTTATAAGCGCCTTTCCAAATCTCAAGGTCACTTTACAGTCACAGGATAAGTTTTTTTCTATAGGTGAGAAGCGGCAACCACACGCGCCAGCGTTCACTCAACCCGGAAGTAACTCAAATAGATAGGACGCTAGTTCGCTAGCTAATGGATAGCAAACAAATAGCTAAGATAGCTAATAGACAGTCAGTAGCTAGCTAATAAATAGTACAAACAGGACTTATGAGGATGTGCTAAAAATAAATATATTTTGGCTATCTGGCTGGCTAGCTTTTAGCTATCTAGCAGGCTTATATAAAACAATACAATAAAGCTGACCTTGAAAAACACTGTCAGAATTGCAGCGCCTTAAGGAGGCGGGGCCGGGTAGTGCGGAGTGCTCGCCTCCGTGTGAAGGTTTGGGTGTGAACCGTCGCTAAGTGCGTGCTCGCCACATTAATGTATTTCATTGTCATACCGACATTTAATCGAGGGCCGGAAAGTACTGCGGTCAACAGCTCATCTAGCCGAAGCACCGAGTGTGTCATTTAAAATCGATAGCAAACTATAAAGCACCCCTATATCATGAGTATTAAAAGGAAAAGTACATGGAGAAGCTCAACTGTCGTGGTTAAAATAAATAATCATCCATGTAATCATATTGCTCACCTTCACCGGGTGTGTCGTGGTGTAAACCGCCTCCGAGCAGATTAATCTTGATCACCTTCAAACAAGTACTTGGGCACATAAAAAAAAAAAGGGAACATGAATGAAGACAGTCACGCACTCAATTACTTAAAGGACAACCGACGCCCCCAGACAAGTTGTGTCCATAATTTGTAAAATGGCTTCAAATGACTTCTACTGAGCGTATTTTACAAAGATTCCACCGCATATAGCTATATTTTATCTTTTAAGACTCGCGCTGAATATTCCGGAAGTCTTGTTTTGAGTTGGTGACGAGTCCTCACCCTACGTCACTGAAGGAACGCCCCTGACCGAAAAAGGACACATTGTCGGAGTCCTTGCATCACGTCATTGCATTTTGCTGTATACCGCGTTTGGTCTAAAAACTTCGTGTAGAACCAAAAAGAGGAAGAAGATGGCGACAAAGCCTCGTGATTTATTCCTTACACGGAGCTTTGTCGCCATTTTCTGACTCTTTTTAGTGCTAAATTTCCCGCCCCCAGATACCTCAGCGTTTTAAGTCATTTTTAATTGGTGTTTTGTATTTGACTAAAAATATCATACTGCGTGTTTTGAGTATTTTAGATGCTATCAAACGTTTTTCTGATGTCAGTAAGGAAACAAAAAAGTGATGTCGGTTGTCCTTTAACAGTTTTGCTTAATCCCCAATTAACGGTTTAACCAAAGCTAGTTAACAAAGGCAGCTGTGATAATAGGGGACGGGGAGGAAAAATAAAATAAAAACAGACAGCACCAAAACATTTCCCGTCATCTAAAATAACACCGGATGTTGCGCCGAATAATCATTTCCTGACAGGAGAGACTCACAGAGACAATTTGCATGACCGTGAAGAAAAACTTTATAGTAAACAATCTAAATTTAAATGAAATGAAGCATGACTATTCACAGCAAAGTGAAATCTGGAAAATAGATTCACATTTCAAATATTATTTTTCCGATTGGCAACACAGAGAAACACATCCTGTCCGACGGGAATACCAGGTGTCCACCTGAATAAATAAATGCAGCACCTGAAATAGACACCTCTTCTTTCTTTCAGGACAAAAAAAATACATAATTATGGGTTTAACTTATGGGCGGTTCATTAATATCATGCTGCACGAGTTGTGACATTTGCGTGGCGGAAAGTAAATATGTCATCTGTGCCAACTACACCGCCGGCATGTGTCACCGTAAACGTTCTTAGTAGCAAATCAGACATGGCATCTGTAAAGCTGAAAATAAAGAGTGTCATTTTGGAAATGGACGCTAAATAACAAGTTACATTTCGATTGCATGACAATTTCTTTCCAATAAACTTATTTTGTCAATGGGTCAAGGAGGCAACTTTGACACACCAGTCACTCCATTTGTTCGTGTTTCGTCAGGCGTGATAAAATGAATACAGATTCTTACACTGAATTCCCGAGAAAAAAAGAGAGTGTCTACCTGCTGCTCTGCAAAATATATTTCGGGTGTGATGCAATTGAATTTAATTGCATCGTTATTAAAAAACGTTTCTAACTCGTCATCAACCCGATCAGAACGCATTTTATGTTTCGCCACAGCAACAGAACGTCGGAAGCGTACACGGGAGCTGCAAATACAATCAAAGCAGTGACAAGTCATTCATAATGCACGTAAATGTTGTTTGGATGCAAGGGGGACGCGTTTCGGCGAGTTGACAGTACAACCCCGCTACTGCTAGCGCCTTGCTAACTTCTGCTAACATCGATCGGACAACTAAATTGGGATTTGGGGGGGGGGGGGGGGTGTCGGGTCGTGGCGAGTGCAAACGTCGCTTTGGCCTCAGATCAAAGTGGAAATATACAGACGAGTCGTTAAAACGTAAACTTGCTCTGCGTCAAGTTAACGTTACCCCCTCTGGAGGCCCGAACGAAGACGCACATTACGAAAAGAAAGGAGGACTGTCACCCCGTGTGACGCTGCGGCAATTAGCCCGTCCACCCGACAATAAAGACCAGACATAGCACTAAATGTCCACATGCTGACGCGAAAACGATTACAATGCCGTTGAAGTGAAGTATGAACTTACTTACAGGCGATCAAGTCCCTTTGGCCGCAGTCGGTGCTGATGATCGAGATGAGGTGCTTTTCCGTTGCTCTAAACCGAGTGCTCTGCCTGCGAAACGCTTAATTCCCGGTGCCCATTGCGCATGTGCAGCTCAGTTGCACTATTTTCTCGTTGGATTTGGTGAAACTGTTGTACGCACGGGCTCCATGTCGGTTCCTGCAAAACCACCGAAGCCCAATTTGAGTCATTAACACTTTTTTTCATCGAACGGCTTCCTTGAAGTCATTGTGAAAGTTTAATATTGTACAATAAGGGTATTGGGGCGGGCGGGTTTATGTTAAATATATTTGACTGCATTTTCCATGTTCGAGTCAGATCCACTTTTTAGTCGTTGGAATAAACACGTGTCTGCGTTCAGTCTTGTGTGCTCCTTCCTCAACGGCTACAGTATATTCCTACGATGATGGTCCTCCTTTTAAATGTGTCGCCTCAGTTTCATTGACGTGCATCTTCGGTCATGCTTGGGTTTAAATAACCGCTGCACTTATTCGACATCAAACAAATTGGCACTTATTCGACAACAAAAAAGTCACGTTATGATCGATAACGATGATTTAATAGGTAGGCTGTCGTTAATTCGAGAGTTAAAACGTGGTCTTCGGGTGCAAGAAAGCTACGATGACATATATCCGGATGTTAATGTATTTGGATCAAATCGCTCAGGGCTACAACATCCGGATGTGATTGCCATCCTTCAAAATAAAATGACGGGACTTTACATCGAATCATCAAGATACATTTTTAAATGCTTTTATTGTTTGATCAATACTTTGTGGTAAGAAACAAGCAGTCAAAGTACATTTTCAACAGGTTCACTTTCCAAACAGTAACAATTCACAAACTTGACAACTCACAGTCACTGACAATTCACAGTGCCTTTGAAACAACGATCATCCACAATAAAATGAACACCCTTTGACACCATTGTAAAAAAACAAACAAACAAACAATCAGCACCACTTGTGAACCTTTGGCCATCCATCTGTCTCGACGTGGTTCTTTTCATGCAAGGTGTGTGCAGTAATAGGAGTGACTCACTCACATTGGCACATTTCTTCATTTAACTAAGAGAAAACATCCTAAATGTACAGTAACGTGAACAAAAAATGGTCATGAATAAAAACGGAATAAACATGGAATGGAATGACACATTTCTGAGGAGGTGAGGGGGATCTGTGCTTCAGTAGCGTGTGTAGCTCAATCTTCCTGCCCTGCGGAGTCTCTCTTTAAAGGATAACCGACGTCTCCGGACAAGTTGTGTCCATAATTTGTGAAATCACTTCAAATGACTTCTACTGAGCGTATTTTACAAAGATTCCACCGCGTATAGCTATATTTTGCGTTTTAAGACTCGCGCTGAATATTCCGGAAGTCTTGTTTTTGAGTTGGTGACGAGTCCATACGTGACGTCACTGAAGGAACGCTCCTGACCGAAAAAAGGACACATTGTAGCAGTCCTTCCATCACGTCAATATATTTTGCTGTACTTGTTTGGTCTGAAAACATCATGTTGCACCAAAAAGAGCCAGAAGAGGGCGACCAAGCTCCATGGAAGGAATTTATCAGCCTGTGGAAACGCGCTGATTAATTCCTTACACGGAGCTTTGTCACCATTTCTGCCTCTTTTTTAGTGCTACACCCCCCCCCCCTTATTGCCTCAAAATGGCACAGAATAAATTCTTTAATCGATTACAAACATGTATGCTTTCCTCTTCAGAACTATTTGAATCATATTCATAACTGGAGGAGTAACAAGAAAGCATATTCTACGAATCTGAATCCATTGTTTTGATTCTCCAGCAATGCAAGACGTCCTGGTGTGACGTCACGAACTGGGGGCGGGACTTTCTGAAACCGGCTACTTCCGGGTTCTTTTTTTTTTTCAGATTTTGGACACTTTTATTGGTGTTTTGCATTTGACTATAAATATCATACTGCGTGTTTTGGGTATTTTAGATGCTATAAAACATTTTTCTGATGTCAGTTAGGAAACAAAAAAGTGACGTCGGTTGTCCTTTAAATGACAATTTTCATAACTTGTATTGGACTTGTGTCGTGTGTTATGAATAATTCAGAACGTTACAGTAAATTTTCTAACAGGAACTACACTGGCATATTTTGTATTTCTCACTAAGAGGCAACGTGTGACTGTTAGGGGCGGAGAATCGCAGAAAATATCGCACAGTTGGATGTCATCACCACACAACACAGTCCATCCGTTGGAAACAAAAACACAGGAACAGCCAAGGAATGACGCTGGGGGGGGGTCACTACAGTGTATATACTAACGCTTTGTGTGTGATCGAGATGCTCTACTGAATCCACTTGTACTTGTTTTAAATATTTAAAGTCAACATCATTTCATTTGTTTGAAATTTTGGGGTGAAAAAAAAAATTAGCAAGTTAGCAAGGCGCTAGCAGTAGCGTGGCCAGTAGCATGGCCAATCGCTGACAACAATCTCCCTTTTTACCGTTCAACTTGTGTTTTATAATCAGTGCACTTTTCTTGGTTATTTAGAAGAAAAAAAAAACAATGAGGTTCGGAAGGCTGATTTCCTTGGGGTAGAGTTTACCAGATTCCACTGGAACGACCACCTGGAGGGGCCAGGATCCTCGCTGAGGACCTCTTGGGGATGTGGTCATCAACTTGAGAACCTATGGGGAGAGAACATCCATTATTATTATTATTATTATTATTATTATTATTATTATTATTATTATTATAAGGGCTACAGAGGTCGGATGTTAGTTGAGAAGCGCACACAAAGTGGCTTCATGAAAACTACTCGCCCCCTACCGGCAGTAAAATACAATCTTCTTGTGTTCGAGCCTTTGTTCCAAGTGCCCGAGTGACAACATCACGAATGAATGTTTTTTTTTTTTTTTATTGAACAATGCTAGTTTGTGCAAATATGGTAGAATTTGTTTCTTTGAACATACCCGAGAGGCTAAAGGAGCTCTCGTGGAGATCCCGAACCCCCTGTTGGATCCTCACCACACCTTTATTAGTGCCATCTCCATCGATGGGGCTCAAACCAAGCTCCTTCTTCACGGCGTTAGCAACTTTGACCACATCGCCAGAGTAGGGATCCCTGTCAACCCCTTTATACGCCTGAGCCTGTCCAGAAGTCCAAAAAAGATCACGTCAGAAGACTTTGAGGAGATCCGAGCTGATTTAGATGCTTACTGAGCACACATACTTTTTCCCTCTGCACCATCTTCTTGTATAGATAATCGGGGAAGGTCCGTTGCGGGTAGAATTTTCCGGAACCTTCCGCGCACATGAAGGTGGCATTCTCACACACCAAACGTCCCCGGCTGATGATGACCAGAGGAACGCCGTGGCAGCGCATTCCCTCGTAAAGGTTAAAGTCGCCCCCTTGGACCTGAGTTCCAACGGAGATGGTCCTGGACAAAAGAGCGACATGAGTCACAGGTCACTAGTTTTCAAAATGGAATCATTTTAGTGACTGCAAGTTACTCGCCGGGCACTGTATTAGCTAACTGGCCGGCTAGCTAGCTATCTGGCTGGCTATTTATTAGTTATATATCTAGTTGAATAGCTGGCTATCTATTAGCTATCTATTAGCTAACTGGCCGGCTAGTTAGCTATCTGGCTGGCTATCTATTAGTTATATAGCTAGTTGAATAGCTGGCTATCTATTAGCTATCTATTAGCTAACTGGCCGGCTAGCTAGCTATCTGGCTGGCTATTTATTAGTTATATATCTAGTTGAATAGCTGGCTATCTATTAGCTATCTATTAGCTAACTGGCCGGCTAGTTAGCTATCTGGCTGGCTATCTATTAGTTATATAGCTAGTTGTCTATCTACTGGCTATCAATTAGCTTTCTATTAGCTATATATTAGCTAACTGGCCGGCTAGCTAGCTATCTGGCTGGTTGTCTATTAAATATATAGCTAGTTGTGGAGCCGGCTATCTATTAGCTTTCTATTAGCTATCTATTTGCAATCTATTAGCTAACTGGCTAGGTATCTAGCTATCTGGCTGGCTATCTATTAGCTTTCTATTAGCTATATATTTGCTATCTATTAGCTAACTGGCCAGCTAGATAGCTATCTGGCTGGTTATCTATTAGTTATATAGCTAGTTGCCTACCTGGCTATCTATCGGCTATCTATTAGTTTTTTATTAGCTATCTATTTGCTACCTATTAGAGAACTGACCGGCTAACTAGCTGTCTGGCTATCGATTAGTTTTATCGCGAGTTGTCTAGCTGGATATCTCTTGGCTATCTAATAGTTAGCTAGCTTTCTATCTATTTACTTCCGGGTTGAGTGAACGCTGGTGCGTGTTTTCTGCCACTGCTCACCCACAGAAAAACCTACCCTGTAACTGCAAAGTGACCTTGAGAGTTTTGAAAGGCACTTAGAAGTGAAATGTATTATTATTATATAACACAAGATGGGGGAAGGGTGGGGTTGAATCTGACATGAAGTCACCTGGTCGCATCTGGATCCCACACCACCACGTCAGCGTCCGCTCCGGGGATGATGCGACCTTTCCGCGGATACATGTTGTAGATTTTGGCGGCGTTGGCGCTTGTCACAGCCACAAAACGATTTTCGTCCATCTTTCCTGTCACCTAAATATGGACGGACAAAGACATTTTTTGATTGTGTGAGAGGGGCTTTGGTAGGTGACAGTGAAGGCGACACATATCAATGGCAGCGATTGTATTTGCGTACCACCCCTCGCTCCCAAATGACGCTCATCCGGTCCTGGACTCCAGGGACCCCGTGGGGGATCTTGGTGAAGTCCTCCTTCCCTAAGGCCCTCTGCTTGGTGCTAAACGGACGGTGCTCGGATGCCACAACGCTCAGCGTGTCACTGGAACAAAAAAGGTTGTGGGATGCCCGTGAAACATTTAGAAAGACATCACGGCAGTCAAATCGCCTAGTCATCTAGAACTGCTTCATGTCACAAAGAGGGTAAAGCAAGAGGGTACAGCAAGTGTTGAAGAATGAATGACTCTCTGTGTCTTTGTGTCGTCATGTTATTTGTTACAGTGATACCTTGGCTTACGAATTTAATTGGTTCCCAGACAGAGTGTGCAAGGCGAAAAGTGTGTATCCCAAAACTTAATTTCCCATAGGAAACCATTAAAATGAGTATAATCCGTTCGCGGGTCCCCAAAAAACATAATTTTCTACTTTCTAAATTTGTAAGCCTTAAAACTACACAAAACACGCCTTATTTTATGTATAATAAATGTGCTATGGTATTATAACTAAAGAAATAAACTATCCTGTATTATAAAGTATTTTTATTTAGCTTTGTGATGGTCGTTGATGGCTTGATGGAATGAATAGCTTTTTGCATAAAGTGTCTCAAGGAGCTCTGCGTTGTTAGAAGTTGTGATATTGCAACAGCAACAGATGCAGGCAGACACACTAGAAACTTCATTGATAGCTGGTTCCCTTGCTTGTATTTTCTCTTCAAATTGAACTGATGGCTAGTCCGGGTTATTTGTGGAGACTGATTCATGGGAATTTTAACCTTGCAGTCTACACTCTGCCTATGAATTATCAAAGTTGAAACTCTCTCACTGTCTTCTGCCTGTCTCGTTAATGTTTAAACCACCTCCACTCAATGCTGCGTTTTTGACCAATCACGTGGCTTTAGCCGACGACTGGGGGCGGGGAATAGAGAACCAAAAATAGCCGGCTGCCATTTTCTTTTAGAACGGGCTCGTTCGCGACCGACACATCACTCATTGTGGAAGCTCTGTGTGTCTCCCGAAAAATAGTTCATCTGCAAAGGGGTTCGTAAACCGAGGTATCACTGTATTTCATTTTTTGTACTTCAAGATGGCGCCGCGAGAGTGGCTGCCTTTTCAGCAGCTCCTGTATTTTCTTTTTCTACTTCTTCCTTTCCTTTCCTGTGCCTTTCATAACTTTGCTGCTGTGAAATGTAAATTTCTCCACTGCGAGACGAATAAAGGTATATCCAATCCAAATCGTTTTTTTTCGCGCCGATTGTTTCCAAAACATTCTCAACGGTACTGCACACGTACTTGCCCAAAAGTCCCATAAGATAACCGGCCGTGTTGGGATCGAGGCGGAGAGGAGGTACGATGACGTGGGCGGCAGCGTGAGCCCAATCCTGGTGGTAATACTGCATGCCGTTTAACACCGCGTGAGCCACTGTGGTCTCGGCGTGGACCACCTTACCTTTAAAAAATAAATAAAGGAAAAAAAAAAAAGACAATAAAGAAAATCAGCTAACTCACTACATAGCCATATAACTAATAAATAAATTATTTTAATTATTATTATTCTATGGAGTGGATACATATTTGCACATCGTCTGGCAGTCAATGAGTTAATGGTGCTGTGACAAACCCTGCATCTTGGCAGCTGCAATCATATCCCCAGCAGGCATACTGGAAACATTGACCAGGTAGATCGGGCAGTGAGCCTGAAAACCAACCAAAAACATAATCAATCGGTGAGATCGATCACATCATCTTCATTCACGTCGAAAAGGCCGTCCGTCAGTGACGATTTACCCGATTGGCGATTGTGACCGCTCTGTGCGTGGCTTCTGACTCCAGCTATGAAAAAAAAAGTCATTCAGAAGGTATTTAGACAAAATATGTTTGATGGGTATGTGGCGCAAACCCAGTGATGTGAGTCTCATTGAAAAGAATAGAAGACTTTACCTCTTCTGGACGGCTGACCTCAATGCCTTCGGGTCCACTGATACCCAGATCCAGAACCTCTTTCGCACCCTATAGATGACAGGTGTCAAAGTCAAGGCCCGGGGGCCAAATCTGGCCCGCCACATAATTTCTTTCGGCCCGCGAAAGCAAATCAAACATGATGGTTGCTAATATCCGAACCTAAATTTCAAATTGTTGGAAGTAAACCACAATGAGTCATTATTTTTTACTTCAAATTTGAAAACTAGTTCATCATTAATTTGTTTAGCGCTCTATATGGAATATCTGGAGTGGATGAAACATTGTAATGTCTTCCCAAATTCAAAATGGCCCTCAAGAGGAAACCATAACTACAATGTGGCCCGTGGCAAAAAAATGACTTTGAAACCCCTGACTCAGAGCTTAAAATACAAATTTGTATTCGTTCCGCAGTATATGATTATGTCACGTACCTCCGCTACCAACTCTCCATTCTCAGCATGGACACGTGCGATGGCGCCGATATCCTTACAAGTCTGCAAGGCCTGATACATTTCCGAGTCCCTCAGCATCATCATATCCTTGTAGGCCATGAACATCTGGAAGGAGTTGACCCCGTGTTCCCTCACCAGCGTCTCCATCTCGTTACGTACCTGAGCGGGCAGCAGATCGAGGCACAGCGAATGAGCGCGTTTGCTATATGGGGCGTGAAAAAAAGCTTTGAAGAGCGGTCAGAATGCGATCGCATCGCGGCTATGTGTGCATTGCATTGTATTTTAGGCAGCTGCCCTCATTTCAAGCTGATATAACTCCAGATGCATATCATTTAGAAATTAACATTTTTTTTTTCTGATGAAAGAAGATATTTTTAAGGTTTCTAACGCTGTATTGAATGTTTATGTCGTCCTAAAACTCAATATTCGATGGGTCCTGGAATTCAAGTGACGATGACAAAAACCCTGGCACTGGAGTGGACACATTTTTGTCGTCTGGAAGTGAATGAGTGAAAAATGAAAAAATATCCCTCTTTAATTGCTCGTGTGCAAATACTACGGTCAATGGTGTGAAATTTAACAGTAAAGCAAATCCCTCTTTTTTTAATCGGAATTTTATTTTGGATCTCAGACAGTGGTGGCATGCCTCCGATTGCCTTATACTATTAATAGGTGTCAAAGTCAAGGCCCGGGGGCTGAATGTGGCCCGCCACACCATTTTATTCGGCCCGTGAAAGCAAATCAAACTTGAACACGAGATGAGATATTTAGCTCCTGGATTACCTGATATGTGTATAATGTAAGGTACAGTGATACCTTGGCTTCCGAACTTAATTGGTTCCCAGAAATTGTGTGTAAGGCGAAAAGTGTGTATTCCAAACATTAATTTCCCATAGGAAACCATTAAAATATGAATAATCCGCTCTGTGTTTCAGTAACCCCTAACCCCATCATTGCTGCGTGTGTCCCCTGCCTCCTCTACCACGGATCTTGACCAATCACGTGCGGCTGTAACCAAAGACTGGGGGCGGGGAATGGAGGACAAAAAAAAGTCGGCTGCCATTTCCAGATTAGGAGCTCCAAGAACCGGCTCGTTCGCGAACGACATTGTGGCGCTCCGTGTGTTTCCCGAAAAATCGAAGATTATATTCTCACGAATTTAACGTTCATAAGGCAAAAAGTTCGTTAGCTAAAGCGTTCGTAAGCCGTGGTATCACTGTATGTGGAAAACTGTAACGACAAAGTGGCCCGTGGCAAAAAGAGTTTTACCCCCTTTCCTTATATGCACTCTCTCACTAGAAGATATGGCACGGTTGCCACCGCTAAAGGCAGAAAAAAAAAGATGGTGACTCACAGTATGTGTCTAATGTGCTCAATGAATATATGCGTTAACCTACTTTGCGTGGGCTTTGTAATCTGGGTCATGACACATTCACCCATGTGCGTATTTTTTTTTTTTTTGGTTCGGTGGGTTCAAAGCTCGAGAGGTGTTTCCCGAGCGATATCACGTCATCTTCAACTTTACCTTCGGACCCCACCAGGTCAAGCCAACATGCAGAGAGTAGTCGCAGCACGCCTTGGCGTCGGCGAGAGCTCGGCAGTTCTCGTAGGCGTCCACTAGGGAGCAGTGTTGCTCGGGAAGGACCAACGCCATCACCATTGTGGTACCGCCCATCAGAGCCGCCTGGGTCGAGCGGACAAAAAGAAAATGAAAGACATTTAATATTTGGAACGTAATATAGCGACAAGGCGAGGAAACCGGGATGAAAAAACACATGAGGACAAAGCGCCGCTTAGCCGTGACTCACCTCCGCGAGCGCAGGAGTAAAGGCAGTATGTTGCGTAACCATGACAACAGACACTGCTCGACTATGACATTCGCGTTCCAATCACTGCACGCTTTTGATCGGTTATTTCAGTTCAGACGGTGCTAGAATGGAATATATTACAATGGCTAACTTATTGTATAGCCATTAACTCATTCACTGCCAGACAATGTCCAAAAATGTGGCCACTCCAGTGCCAGGGTTTTTGTCATTGTCACTCAAATTCCAGGACCCACAGACTATTGAGTTTTGAAACTACATAAATATTCAATTCAGTGTAAGTAACCTTTGTCACTCTTATTTCATCAGAAAAAAAGAGTTAATTCCTAAGTTTTATGAGTCTGGAGTTATAAGAGCTTGAAATGAGGGCGGCTGTCCAAAATACAATGCAATACATACATATTGGTTTATATAGCAACAGCTAAAGTTGGAAGAAAGCGCTAAAATGGAAAAAAAGGGATATGCTACCCCCTTGTGGAAGCGAAAAAAACCATTACCAGAGGTCTGACCAGTGCTTTGAAAAAACAAAACCCGAACAAATTCGGTAACGGCGCTCTACGTCATATTTTAAATTTCGGAATAAATTTGTGAATGGCAATGAATGAGTTAATAATATAAAATGCGATAGAAAAAAAATAATATTTATTTATTTATCTATCTGGCTGGCGAGCTAGCTAATTAGCTCGCTGGCTATCTAGCTAGGTATCTGTTGGCTATCGATTGGCTAGCTAGCTAGTTTTCTATCTATTTGAGTTACTTCTGGGTTGAGTGAACGCTTGGCCCGTGTGGGTGCCTCTGCTCACCTGCAGAAGAATTTATCCTGTGACTGGAAAGTGACCTTGACAGTTTTGAAAGGTGCTTATAAATGTATTATTATTATTATTATTATTATTATTATTATTATTATTATAAACCCGATTATTGTCCTTATATATTTTCCATTTTAGAAGTTGAAGAGCTTCCTGGAAATGATTACGTTTGACCTTTGAAGTAATTGCATATGTCACCTGGCGTGTAGGCAACACCCATATAATATGCAAATAATATTTACATATTAAGCTGTACTAACTGAATAGAAATAATAATAATAATAATAATAATAATAATAATAATAATAATAATAATAATAGATGAAATGCGCTCTTTCCTTGGAAAGACCCCCTACTGTGAAAATAATCTCCATGTAAGAAACATAAAAGAGACAAACAGGGACATCAAATTGGGTAAAAACAAGATCAATAGTATAATTTTTAATATCAAAAAGAAATTGGAACGTTTCCCACCATATTTGTGCTAAATAATGAGTGCGTTAAAGCTGAAACGAGTAGCTACGCGTTTCGATGAGGGTCGTCGGGTGGGGGAGGGAGTTGACACGCAAAGAACCCGATGCCGAGAAAATGGCGGCAAAAGAGTGTGAGAAGACGCGTTACACACACAAACACAATCCAGATTGTTTTTTTTTCTTCCCCCCAAGAAGCTGGTTGCCATGGTAGCAAGGTCAGTGGGTAGAAAGATGGTGATTAGGGGACTGCTGGGGCGAGGCGGCATGTGGCGGATTGGGTATGCCCCCCAAAAAGATTCCTCTCACCCTATATCACTCTGCATTCCGTTAAGCTAGTGGATGCGCTAAGTCGCAGTGGTGCCTGTTTGCTGCTTATCTATAGCTATCTAGCTAGAGAGCTAGCTAGATAGCTAATAGATAGTTAACTAGGTAGAGAGCTAATAGATAGCAACACGAGCCAGCGTTCACTCAACCCGGAATAACTCAAATAGATAGAAAGTTAGCTGGCTACCTAATAGATAATTAATAGATATCTTGCTAAATAGCTGATAGATAGCAAATAGATAGCTAGCTAGGTAGAGAGCTAATAGATAGCAACACGACCCAGCGTTCACTTAACCCGGAGTAACTCAAATAGATGGAAAGTTAGCTAGCTAGCTAATAGATAACTAATAGATCGCCCACTAGATAGCTAATAGGAAGCAAATAGATAGCTAGCTAGGTAGAGAGCTAATAGATAGCAACACGAGCCAGCGTTCACCCAACCCGGAGTAACTCAAATAGATAGAAAGTTAGCTATCTAGCTAACAGATAAGTAATAGATAGCTAGCTAGATATCTAATAGATAGCAAATAGATCGTTAGCTAGGTAGAGAGCTAATAGATAGCAACACAAGCCAGCGTTCACCCAACCCGGAGTAACTCAAATAGATAGAAAGTTAGCTATGTAGCTAACAGATAAGTAATAGATAGCTAGCTAGATATCTAATAGATAGCAAATAGATCGTTAGCTAGGTAGAGAGCTAATAGATAGCAACACGAGCCAGCGTTCACTTAACCAGGAGTAACTCAAATAGATGGAAAGTTAGCTAGCTAGCTAATAGATAACTAATAGATCGACCACTAGCTAGCTAATAGGAAGCAAATAGATAGCTAACTAGGTAGAGAGCTAATATATAGTAACACGAGCGAGCGTTCACTCAACCCGAAATAACTCAAATAGATAGAAAGTTAGCTCGCTAACTAATAGATAATTCATAGATAGCTAGCTAGATAGCTAGTAGATAGCAAATAGATATATAGATAGCTAGATATCTAATAGATAGGGAATGGATAATAATAATAATAATAATAATAATACATTTAATTTCGACACGCGCCAGCGTTCACTCAACCAGGAAGTAACTCAAATAGATAGCAAGCTAGCTAGCTCGCGAATAGCTAGCTAATAATTAGAGAATAGACAGGTAATAGCTAGGGAATAGATATCTAATAGCTAGCGAATAGATAGCTATTCGCTAGCGAATAGATAACTCATAGCTAGCGAATAGATAGCTATTAGCTAGCAATTAGATAGCTAGCTAGATAGAAACGATAAAATATACTCGACCGTTCGACATTACAAGACTGCTTAATACCGTTTGTCTGTAATTTGTACCTTAGTGCCACTGTAAAAATCATCCTGGATGGCGGCATTCATGAAAGTCTGCTGCAGATGGACGGAGGTGTCGATCCCGCCGGGTAACACCAGTTTTCCAGAGGCGTCGATAACCTTGGCTCCACCCGGAATCATCAACTCCTTCCCAACCTATAACGCATGTCACACGTATTGTGAAACAAAAAATGGAGTCACCATGCAGCTTGGGGCACATTTGTTGTTTATAGCCTGCATAGTCGCGGACCGTCAAGGCCTGCAAAGCCTTCCCTGCTGGCCTAAAAATATCTGAATCACAGAGTGATGTTAATTCTATTTTGTCCATGAATTCTTATTAAATAATTGCAAATTATTTTTGAGCTTCCATTTATTACTTTTCGCTGCTTCCAGATGTGTGTTTTTGCATTTAAGCAAGTAACCAATCACATTTCATTTGTTACCAGGGTCAGAAATCGACCTGGACGCCTTCACAATCAGTTCTGCAGGCCCTGGTGAATAAAAATAAATGTCAAAGAGATGCTTTAACCAATCACATTTTGAGTTGGCAATTGAAGGCACTGGAAATGTCAGTTTTCGCAAACTATGATTGGCTAGTCACAAGTAGCACTACTGAAGGCCTAGACGTACACGGTCCACCACTGTTCTCTGGATTGCATTGCCCACCATTGGAATGTGCAATTAAACAAAAAATAATAATCTTTTGTTGCTGGCCTGTTAGCGAGTTGCACTCTGGCCCAGTTTTACTGAACTATGTAATTTACATAATAACTAGTTCACACCGAGTTCCTCTGCCCGTAATTGGGCAATTTATGTTCCAATTAGCTTGCGGTGTCTTCACGCGACCGCCATTCATTTGCAGCCTGCACGCAGAGGTAAAACCGCTTCACATGCTCCTACGAGAAAGCCGAATTTTCCATCATGGCTGTCGGCGGATGGAGGTGAGGATTGAGCGGCCTGAATCCGAATACGTACTTTTGTTCAACGTACCTGCTGAATGATGCCGTTTTCAATGTAAACATCAGCTTCCTGGGTGAAGTCATCATTGACCACTTTGCCACCCTTAATAAGAATTCGCATGGACCCCATGTCGGCAGCCAGACTCCTGAACAACAAAAATAAATCAAAATAATTACGTTAATTATCATGCCGATGACATATGACAGGGGTGTCAAAGTCATTTTTTTCCGATATGAATTTGGAGAAGCCATTACAATGTTTAATCCCTTCCGCATATTCCATATAGAGCGCACAACAAATTAATGAATAACTAGTTTTCAAATCTGAAGTCAAGAATAATGACTGTTATTGTGGTTTACATTCAAAAATATGACATTTTGGTTAGGATTTTAGCAAGCATCGTGGAATTTCACAACTTTGATTTGCTTTCGTGGGCGAAAAAAAAAATGTTGTGGCAGGCCGGATTTGGCCCCCGGGCCTTCACTTTGACACCTGTGACGTATGATGACATTTATCACCAATACAGTGATTGTAAAGTGACCTTGAGAGTTTTGAAAGGTGCTTATAAATGAAATGTATAATTATTATTATTACTGTATCTATTAGCTAGCTAGCTTTCTATCTATTTGAGTTACTTCCGGGTTGAATGAACGCTGGCGCGTGTGACTGCCACTGCTCACCCACAGAAAAGCTTATCCTGTGACTGTAAAGTGACCTTGAGAGTTTTGAAAGGTGCTTATAAATGAAATGTATAATTATTATTATTACTGTATCTATTAGCTAGCTAGCTTTCTATCTGAGTTACTTCCGGGTTGAATGAACGCTGGCGCGTGTGGCTGCCACTGCTCACCCACAGAAAAGCTTATCCTGTGACTGTAAAGTGACCTTGAGAGTTTTGAAATGTATAATTATCATTATTACTGTATCTATTAGCTAGCTAGCTTTCTATCTATTTGAGTTACTTCCGGGTTGAATGAACGCTGGCGCGTGTGACTGCCACTGCTCACCCACAGAAAAGCTTATCCTGTGACTGTAAAGTGACCTTGAGAGTTTTGAAAGGCGCTTATGAGATGTATTATTATTATTATTATTATTATTATTATTATTATTAATTTGCAGCATGTGCTAAAAATCCTTTTCTGATATAAAACGATTGAAATGATGTAATTAAAGTTTTTAACATATCGGGGAAAACCTTTACCGGGTTCGAACAAACATTGTGTGTGTGTGTGTGTGTGTGTGTGTGTGTGTGTGTGTGTGTGTGTGTGTGTGTGTGTGTGTGTGTGTGTGTGTGTGTGTGTGTGTGCGTGTTCTTGCATGGATGCCTGTTTGCAAGCAGTAGACAATTGAGTCCCAGTCACACAGAATCAAGTCAAAGAGATGGATGAGAACAGAGGGGGAAGCAGAGCAGAGTGGATGGGGGCAGGGTGGTGGTGGGGGGTCGTCAACAAATGAAAATAAATAAACAAATAAATAAATAAAAAAGTCAAATGAGGAAAACAAAAAAGCAAATGTCACTCAGGTGGATCTTTAGCACAAACTGAACCTGACATCCGTGTCAATGCAGTTTATATGTCGGGATGTCTATGCTGGGAATATTTTGTGGTGGGGGGATGAGGGAGGGAGGGTATGGTAAGTAGTGTCCTTCGGGCTTGGCAGCCAGAATAAAAAGGTGGTTTCCCAGGAGATGGAAAGTGGCCTGCTTTCATTGGAAACAAGGCCCAAAACCCTGACACGCTCATAAACATGCAAACGTTCACATGACAGCGCCGCGGAAGGATAGCGGCGACACTGAGCTAGCTGCTGTCACAATGAGTCACGATTTAAGAATTTGGGGATCAAATGCATACAGTGAGACCTCAACTTACAAACACCTTAACTTACAAACTTTTCCTCTTACAAACGTCAAATTTATGAAAATTAAACCTTATAATAAGCACTATTTTCATAATACACACCCATCAACGACCATCAAAAAGGTAAATAAAACTTTATTTTACAGCACAGTTTATTTGTTTAATTACAGTCCTCATGTAATGCGCCTCTCTTTCCAAACAGCAATTCCCTTTGACCTTCGACCTCCAACACCATTCCATCACAAATGTAAATAAAGTGACTTCATGATACAATGCAGTGTATTTCTTTCATTACAATACAATAGCACATTTATTATACATAGAATAAGGTATGTTGTGTGTAGTTTTAAGGCTTATTTAGTTGAAAAGTATATTTTATGGAAACCCGGGAACGTATTATTCCCATTTTTATGGTTTCCTATGGGACATTTTTGTTTGAGATACACACTTTTTGCCTTACACACTCTGTCTGGGAACCAATTAAGTTCGTAAGTTGAGGTCTCACTGTACTTCATTCAAGCACAAGGCGACATTTCTCACTCACCCTCCCGGACCAGCTGCCTTTCAGTTCATGTGCATTCCGACATCCCCAGATGGACACAAATGGACACATGGTAAAATAAATCCGCCATGCAAAATATGACATGAATTATACACAGGGGGTCGTCGTTCAAGTGGCGTCGCCGTCTCCGCTATTAAAACTGAAGTAAACGCACGTGTTGGAGTCGTGAGCGAGAACTTGGCAGACAGCTGCTGATGTGGGGTTTAAAAACTGCTGCGGTGACAAGGCATGTCTTTGTTATTTTGCATGTGTGTGTGTGTGTGTGTGTGTGTGTGTGTGTGTGTGTGTGTGTAGGCTATGTATATATATATATATATATAAAAAGCCAGAATATCAGACAACGAGACAATTGGTGCTTAAAAATAGACATGGCATGTTTGGTTAACTATCTATGATAGTCACTTAAAGTGACAGGCAGAGCAATGCGATATGCTTCCACTAGATGGCAGTAACAACATAATAACCCGTGTGTCTACCTTTTTCATTTATAATAATAATAATAATAATAATAATAATAATAATATAATAATCATTATAATAATAATAATAATAATAATAATAATAATAATAATAATAATAATAATATAATATAATATAATATAATATAATATAATATAATAATCATTATATAATAATAATAATAATAATAATAATAATAATAATAATAATACATTTAATTTCTAAGTGCCTTTCAAAACTCATGTACACGTTACAGTCACTGGATTTTTTTTTGTGCGGGTAAGCAGCGGCAGCCATTTGTGCCAGCGTTCACTCTACCCGGTATTGTATACCTCATTTTGTTGAGTACAGTGTAATTTAGAATAATAATAACAATAATAATAATAATAATAATAATTATTATAATATTATTATTATTATTATTATTATACATTTCATTTATAAGCACCTTTCAAATTCTCAAGGACACTATAGCCACGGGATATTTTTTTCTGCGGGTGAGCAGCGGCAGCCATTCGCGCCAGCGTTCACTCAAAGTTGTCAATAAAACAGGGAACTCAATTGTGTCACCGTGTTCTTAATATTAGAAATCTTATAGAAATCTTATTAGAAATCTGATCCTTGACTAAGGAACTTTATACTCCTCAGTATTGAGCATTGATGATTGATTGACCTTTATATGAAAATATATCACGTTTATCAAAGATAATATTCACCCCATCAATGCATGGCATGTTTTTGCTAAAAAAAAAAGGCAACAAAATGTTTATTTTGCTTAATCATAACTCATGAAAACGCCTGCACTGTTTCCCCGAATTTAGATAGCGGCACAACCTCATTCATTCATCAAGAGGATTAATTAAATAAGAGATGACACAAGGTGGATTAAGACTTCTGTCAAGCAACGACCGGTGTGGAGAACTGATACATACAAATAGCGGATTTGTAACATTAGCATAACAGCAAAATGGCATCAAAGAAACATTAAAGCAGGGTTTGATGAAAATATCAAAGTCAGTTAGATTTGATTTAAGCTTCATCGAGATGAAATAATTCAGAAATAGACTGCAGGTGTAACCGCAACGTATCCCTATACCGAAAGACGTTTTATAGACATCACCTACAAAGGAGATTATGTCATCCTGATAGATGTGAATCACCATTTTAGACGTTAAATCACGAGAAACGAGACATTATAGCGCTAAGGCTGATATAAATAAAATAAAATCAGCAAATGCGCACATTTCCTATTGAAGGCGCATGACAAGACAAATCAGAATGCCGGTGAGCGTCCTCGTTGCATCATCACCGCTCACACACACATGATTAAAAAAAACAGTATTTGGTGCAAAAGAGAATACGAATCTTACATAATGGGTAATGCAGGTTTTATCATTGCAATGATGGCACGCCAACACGCACACACACACACACACAGTCGTCAGGGGGGGCATTTTGTGAACACGTTGTGAAACGCTAATGACCAATTCAGTGACACATTCCAATGAAATCATTAGATGAAAAAAACAAATAAACAATGAAAACGCGTCATAATGTAACCAATATGTATTTTTTTTCATAATTTTCACGGAAAATTGAGACGTTTACACCCCGGCTGTCAATCACGGTAATTTGGCTATATGAATAATCAATACGACAGGTGGTTGTCACTGAATTCTAATCAACGACGAATAACAAACATGGAATTGCCATTTTTATACGTATATATTTTTTAATTGTGCCTTACCGTTTATTTCCTTACGTTTTGTTGAGACTGCTCTCCTTGGTGAATACTTGCAGTGTGTGCGAGGAGGACAGCTGGGCACAACGCGAGGCACAGATGCTACCAACGGCGAGTCAGCAGCCAATAGGAAGCCTGGAAATCAACACTTGGGGACACAGTTGACCAATGGCGAACGAGATATGGCGGTCGACATGGGCGTGTCCATCATCTCGTATGTGATGTGTTCAAATGCCATCGGAATGTGGTCTTTCATGTGACGTCATGATTCCATCTACTGTATATTACATGGGTGCAACAATGAGCAACTAGCGCAATGAGTGGCCCAAGATTAATTAAACAAACAAATATATAAAAATATTATAGATAAATGATATGTAAAAAGAAATATATATTTTATACTTTGTTTATAACAGGAGTTGGTCCAGATTGTGTCACGATCTGGTTGGCGACCAACGGGTGGCGCTGTCGGCCCCGCCTTCACCGAATTAAAATGGAATTTTCCATTCATTTTAGATTATTGACCGGGTTGCATTCATTCCTGTGTTATAAGTGTATTGTATGAATAAGAGAAAATACGTTATGGAAAACACATTAAACCCATTGACCAAAATCACAAGAAACAACTTTTTTTTAATTCACGATTCTTTCCTTACATAGTTCAAGTACAAAGATAAAATGCCTTTTAATTCAATCATATTCATACAAGAGTAAAATAATAATAGTGCCTCTTCATTCCTACAACCAACTTAAATACAGTCATTGTCAAGACAAACTTTTTTTATACTCCTAGCAATATATTTTTGTTTCTTATTTTCAGGAGAAAAAAAAAACAAATGTAGCACCTTTTTGAAAACACCAGCAGTTCCACTTTTTAACCTAAAAGCTCATCTTCTTATTTAGTCCTTGAGATGAGTGTCGTCTGAATGCGCTGCGGCATCGTGTCTGTCGGTGTTGCGTTTGTGTATGTGAACAACTGTCATTTACATGTATTCTTATTCTTATTATTTGTGTGTGTGATTGAAAGTCTGATATCAGTGTTGAAAATTGTGCATAACTCAACCTCAAAGCTGTCAATAGGCAAACCGTCTACGCTGGCTTAAAGGACAACCGACGCCTCCGGACAAGTTGTGTCCATAATTTGTAAAATGGTTCCAAATGACTTCTACTGAGCGTATTTTACAAAGATTCCACCGCATATAGCTATATTTCACCTTTTAAGACTCGCACTGAATATTCCGGAAGTCTTGTTTTTGAGTTGGTGACGAGTCCGTACGTGACGTCACTGAACCGAAAAAAAGGACACATTGTAGCAGTCCTTCCACCACGTCAAAGCATTGTGCTCTACTTGTTTGGTCTGAAAACTTCGTGTTGCACCAAAAAGAGGCAGAAGAGGGCGACAAAGCTCAGTGTAAGGAATTAATCAGCCTATGGAAACGGGCTGATTAATTCCTTACATGGAGTTTTGTCGCCATTTTCTGCCTCTTTTTCAGTGCTACATTTACCCGCCCTATAGCCTCAAAATGGCACGTAATAAATTATTTAATCGATTGCAAACATGTATGCTTTCCTCTTCAGAACTATTTGAATCATATTCATAACTGGATGAGTAACAAGAAAGCATGTTCTCCGAATCTGAAGCCATTGTTTTGATTCTCCAGCAAGGCAAGACGTCTTGGGGTGACGCCATGATCAAGGGGGGCGGGACCTTCTGAAACTGACCACTTCCGGGTTCATTTTTTTGGCAGATTTTGGACACTTTAAGTCATTTTTATTGGTGTTTTGCATTTGAGTAAAAATATACTGCGTGTTTTGGGTATTTTAGATGCTATAAAATGTTTTTCTGATCAGTCAGTTAGGAAACAAAAAAATGGTGGCGGTTGTCATTTAAGCTGCAACAGAATGGAATGTAGTCCTGTCAGAAATCACCGCTAATTGTTTTTTTTACAAATAACAATGTCACCAGTTTCAATTTCAAGGTTGAATTCACCTCATTTGATGCAAGACTGCAACCGGGTGTCACTTGAACACGTTTCTTATTTGAGAGCTAGTTTCGCTATCACTCAAATTCTCCTTTACAAGACAAAGTCACGACAACTAACTGTAATTCGAGTTTTTACCTTAAACCTCCTTCCCTCTATTGGCTGAGATTGAACGGAATTGAGCACCGACCTGGAACAGTACACACGCACAAAAACGGATTATTGTTGTAATAAACACGACCATTATTATTATTATCGGCATCGTTATTCCTTAATCTAACATGAGATTACACGGACAGATTGACATGCGGTATCGGAATGGAAAGATCTGTCGGGGAGGGGTGAGGGTGGGGTCTTTAGCATCAAGGCGGCGCAGGGTTATGACGTCACAAACAGCAGTGCCATAGAAGGCCTGCTGGTGACGGTTGTCCTGCAGAAACACAGTGATTATGCGTGTTCTGTGCATTAACTCATTTGCAACGACTTCTACGGAGCGACACACAATGCATTTTGGGTATTTTGTTTGGTCTGAAAACTTCGTGTGATGGCGAAATTAGAAGGAAAACACATCAATAACGCAATGGTGAATCGTTGTGTTTTGCACCAAGACTACTATTTGATACTAGTTGACATATTTTCCCAGCAGACAAATCAACCCACGGAGCTTGGGCGCCATCTTGTGTATTTTCTGGGATGCTACATTGGAGTCCTGACGGCTCGAATTGATTCCGGAAGGACTCCTTTAATCGATTGCAAACATGTATGCTTTCCTCTTCAGAACTATTTGAATCATATTCATAACAGGATGAGTAACAAGAAAGCATTTTCTCCGAATCTGACGCCATTGTTTTGATTCTCGAGCAAGGCAAGACGTCCTTGGGTGACGTCACGAACAAGGGGGCGGGACCTTCTGAAACTAGCCACTTCCGGGTTCAATTTGAAGTAGTTTTGGGACACTTTAAGTCATTTTTATTGGTGTTTTGCATTTGACTAAAGATATCAGCCTGCGATTTTTGGGTATTTTAGATGCTATAAAACGTTTTTCTGATGTCAGTTAGGAAACAAAAAAATGGTGTCAGTTCTCCTTTAAATTATAAATTATATGGGTCTGGAGTTATATGAGCTTGAAATAAGGGTGGCTGTCCAAAATACAGTGAAATACACACATATAGCGCTTTAACAACAGCTAAAGCTGGAACGAAGCGCTAACATGGACAAAAGGGAAATGCTGCCTTGTGGAAAAGAAAAAACGTTTCCAGAGGCAATGTGCAGCGCTTTATCGGCACCCAAGCATGAAAAAAACAAAACCCGAACAAATTCGGGTATGGCGCTCTACGTCATACTTTCAATTCCCGAAAAAAAAATCGTGAATGGCAGTGAATGAGTTAACAGTAGATGTCGTTTAAGTAAACCAGCACTGCACTGAGGGTGTTTCCAGCAACTGTGTGTGTGTGTGTGTAACCTGCACTGTAGATAGCACTGTATAAAGAGTAGAGTTGAAAAAGCACCTGAAGGTTGGTTGAAAAAAAAGCACCTGAAGTTTGGTTGTACAAACGGAGAGTAAACATGATGGCCAAAAATAAAAAAACAAAACAATAAAATAAGCAAAACTGCTAGTTTACAGTTTCTGATTGTTTGCGTCCAACTATTAGCTGCTATCTTGAGGAAGATGGTCAACGTGAGACCGAAAGCACCAGACTGAAGATTTCTTAAGGTAACAAAATAAAGTCCCTGTTTTGTGTTCCATTCAATTTCAAGATGGCCGCCGCGCACCGACGATGCAATATTTTCAAAACGTAAACACAAGACAATCCGTTTCCACACTCCGACGGATGCAAAAGCCAGCGATGCTGTTGCTCGACAACGAGAGGCCATTTTGAAATCCCTGTGAACTAAAATAAGACAGTAGAGCTGCAACAACTGGTTAGCGATTTACAACCGAGCCTTCTTTTAGTTTGATGCCCGACAGCAGCGGAGCACACGAGGCCAAGGTACAAAATCTCAGAGAGCACCAAGAACAGTTCATCAAAATGTCACCTAAAAATGGCACCATTTTGACCTTGACGACATCCCGGCTAGCACCGCAGATTTTAGCTGGTGTATGTGGTGGATGGCATCGATACTGCAACGTTAGCACCTCTACCGTATTGTCATACATTTGTAATAATATGTTTTGGTGATGCTTTGAGAGGGATGTGATGTGTGCGAGTATGTAGCACCTGGGGACTAAGATTCGCCAGTCGGTGATACGGGATCGAGGGATGAAGTGGTGTGTCCTCTGTTTCATCTGCGTCAGCCAACCTTCATGTACAAGCCGTGTACATCGATGAAAAGGTTTCTTCAGCAGTCATCTTTACTTCTTTCAAGGTGTCAGACTTCTCATTGTGGCCCTATGTGGTAACAATCTCAGAAGTGTGTTGTAAGCACGATCCAAATTAAACCTCACACCACCGTGGCGATTTAGTGAAGGGTTTTGCTGTTTTCTAAAAATAGCTTCTTTTGCTCCCCTTTCAAACTATCTATTTTCTTTCGCTAAGATCTTAACCTCATTGTCGTCAAATGAGTGGTTGCTAGCTTTTAGGTGCATATGTACTGCCGATTGAGGCTCACTAGTATTATCCCTGCGATGTTGATAAAGTCCTTTTCTTGAGAATTTGTTTAGTCTCCCCAATGTATTGCTCTTTACAATCTTCATAATCAGTCAGGACAATAGAAGTAAATCAGTGTCGCTTTAGGAAATAGTCCTCTGCTCCCCCCAACCTTAGAGCAGGGACCTATCAGATCAGAGGTCTGGCACCGCCACTCTGGACAGGAGGGATATACAGATATCTATAGGGTCAGAGCTACCAGCAAATTTTTTGTTCGCTGACGAAGCCTCTTGGATGAAAAGCGAAACCTTCAAAGAAGTACAGATGACGGCTGAAGAAACCTTTTCATCGATGGACGACTCCTGTACGAATGAGAGCTTACACAGACGCAAGCTGTGTACAGTTACTGCATCTGTCGTGTGGGTATGCGAGAGGCGAGAGAGAGAGTTGTTGCGTGACTAGTTGCAAGCAAAATACTCCTTTAAAGGGGCAAAGAGGTGCCTGATGACAGGAACGCTCCACGAACGTCCCAGCAGCCTTTGCCTTGCCAGTCGGCTCATGTTGGACACGTCGGTGTAGTGGACAGGGAAACCAAATACCCTGGATGCACACATGCGTTATGATTTCGAGAATATTCACTATTTTCATGCTTATGTACACCGGGAGTGGATTACCTTTCCATCTCAGTGCACCAGAGGATGTCCTCCTTGTTGTCCATGTAGACGGGGAAATGCTCATCTTTCCCCTGCTTCACAGAGTTGGAGCGAGTCGTTATCGTACGTAACTTCTCAAACTGGAATTTGCATCCAGGACATACACACACAAACACACACACACACAAATATTTTGTTGTTTTTTTTAAATCCCAAATGTGTCTTGTGATATTGGGTATGAGCGACTGTTATGGTGGTTTTCATACGACAATGTGAAATTTTGGGTGCGGATTTTAGTAAGCATTGTGGAATTTCACACTTATGCGGGCCGAATAAAATGATGTGAAGGGCCAGATTTGGCCCCCGGACCTTGACTTGCACAACAGGCATAAATGCAATTTTAAGTACAGTGATCCCTCGGTTTACGAACGCTTTAGCTCACGAAGTTTTCGGCCTACAAACATTAAATTCGTGAGAATGTAATCTTGGCATACGAACTAGTTTTCGGGAAATACACGGAGCGCCATAATGGCTGGCGGACTTGTTTTTCGGCGGAAAAACACCAAACCACACGGTCGAACGGCGTCACCGGCACTCAGTGCAGACGTGGGTTGTTATCGAGTGGATGTGTTTGCTTTTTTTTGGGACTGAAAAAGACCCCACCACAGGCTAGTGGTCAGCCGAAGAGGACACAAAACAAAATTACCGTCGAGCAGTGAAACACGAACGAGGTGTGCGTTTGTGTGACTTAGCGTCCCAGTACCAGTATGCTAAGTCGACCATTGCTACGTCTAGCTAAAGGTGTTTCTGTCTTGTCTAAGCAACGGTCTCAGGCAATAGAAGAGATTGAAAAACTTCTGTTGATTTGGATTAATGAAAAACAGTGAGCAGGGGACAGTGTGAGTGAGGGTATTATCATCGAGAAAGCACGGTAACATCAAGAGGCCACTACATCAATGACAATCACAAAGGTAAATAAAACGACTTTATTATACAGTACATTTTATTTCTTTAATTACAATACAATAGCACATTTATTAAACATAAATTAAGGTATATTTTGTATACTTTTAAGGCTTATTTAGTAGAAAATTATGTTTTACGGAGACCTGTAAACGGGTTATTCTCATTTTGAATGGTTTCCTATGGGACATTAATGTTTGGAAGACACATTTTTCGCCGTTACACACACTTTCTGGGAACCAATTAAGTTCGTAAGCCAAGGTATCACTGTATTTACTTTGAACAAAAGAATGACAAAGACATGGATCGACGCACACGTTGATACCTTGGCGGTGCGACCGTGCTCGAGACACTCCTGCAGGTCCAGCCTGTCATTCGTCATGGGGCTCAGGGGTCTGTTTGTTGACGATATGTTCGACAAGCTGCTTTAAAATTATCATTATTTTCAAGCGGATTGAATTTGGTCCAATAGCGTGTGAGAGAGTCTTTTTCTCACCTTGACATGCCGGGTAGGTTCCCCCAGAAATATCGAGCGCGGTGGGCAGCAGAAACTTCCTTAGCATCGATCATCACCGGGTTGCACTGAAAAGTGAGTTATTTACTTTTCAATCGTCAATTCATTCACTGCCATTCCCGAATTTGTTATGGTTTGTTTTTTTTCATGCGAGAGAGGGTGCAGATAAAGCGCTGGTAAGAGCTCTGGCAATGTTTTTCCTTCCCACGCGTTTAACTTTTGTACAGCCGCCCCCATTTCATGCTCAGATAACTACAGACCCATCTCACTTAGGAATTAACTTTTTCTTTCTGATGAAAAAAGAGAGTCTAAGGTTTCTTAGGCTGCATTGAATGTTTATGTCATCCTAAAACTCAATAATAACGATAATAATAATAATAATAATAATAATAATAATAATAATAATAATAATAATAATATAATAATCATCATCATCATTATCATAATCACAATACTACTACTACTACTACTAATAATAATAATAATAATAATAATAATAATAATAATAATAATACATTTCATTTCTAAGCACATTTCAAGACTCTCAAGGACACTTTACAGTCACGGGAAAATATTTTTGATTTTTTTTTTTTTTGTGTGGGTGAGCAGCGGCAGCCATTCGCGCCAGCGTTCACTCTAACCGGAAGTAACACGGCAGCAAAGTTATGAAAGGAAGAGGAAAGGAAAGAAAGAAGTAGAAAATCAAAATACAGGAGCTGCTGGAAAGGCGGCCACTCTCGCGGCGCCATATTGAATAACAAAAAAAACCTACATAATAAATAATATGACAACACAAAGACACAGAGTCATTCATTCTTTCGCACTTGCTGTACCCCCTTTGTGACATGAAGCAGTTCTAAATGAAAGAGGAGAGGATCAAAGAATCCTTTTCAGCAGTGGATCAGGGACGTCATGGTGGAATGTGCATGTCTACTACAAGCTAAATGTTGAATGCTGTAGCATCCATATCTTCTGTGGGTACTGCAATTTGTGTGAAAATGACAAAAACCCTGGCACTGGAGTGGACATATTTTTGCACATGTCTACCATGTATGAGTGAGTTAATGTGATTTAATTTACTATTATTGCAGTTTTTGGCGGGGAAATGTAAAAAAAATATATATTTTCACCATACACACATTGAAGCTTTTACCTCTAAAAAGCGAGATATGTCCCGTTTGTCACTGACGCCCATGGCAACCACGTTCTCAAAGAGCCAGAAAAAAGGCCTCTCGTCACCTTCTTTCGGTCGAGCCTCGTGCAACAGACGGTAAAACTCGAAAAATAAGCGACCGGTTCCCTCTGCGGAAAATAACGTTTGATGTCATCAAAAATTTAGAGTAAAATGGTTGCTTTTAGTCCGAATTTTCAATATGTACCGTAAAGGCCTTTGCGTGCAGGGTTGACAATGGAGAGGTCATTGCAGGGACTTCCTCCTATCACCAAGTCAAACGGTCCCCACTCTTCGATCTGAATGACACATTTAACATCAATAAAAATGAAAATGACACAATACAGTTTAGAAATAACATAAAAAGATGCGACTTACATGTTTATGGGTTACGTTGCGTACGTCGCCCACGTACATGATGCGTCCTTGGTGTCGCACCATGCCCACAGTGATGGAGTCCTCACACACTTCGGACGCCACGTACTTATCAACCTGGATGCCCAGATCTTTTAGCACCAAAAGTCCTGATAAAATAACATTAAAATTTTGATTTGTAGTATGGGGGGATAAACATCGGATGCACGCTGCAACTGCATACCTGTGGCAATGCCGTCAAACAGTGATAAGACTCTGATTGGCTGCCTCTTTTCTGCTGCGACTGGAGCATATAACTTCGCTGGCTCCTAAAAGATAAAAACGACAAGATTGCGGTTACAATGATGAAAATCATTTAAGTACACTGCAAGGTGAAAAAAAAAATATCTATCTATCTATCGACCGACCTACCTACCTACCTAGCTATGTAGCTAGCTAGCTATCTTTGTAGTTCGCTAGCAAGCTAGCTATCTTTGTGGTTAGCTAGCAAGCTAGCAATGTAGATAGCTAATATATACACATATATATATATATATATATACACAGTAAAGTCTCGTTATATCGATATTCAAGGGAGTCCGAAAAAATATCGATATAACCGGGACTATCGATATATCCGACCCTGTTTGCATGTAATTTTCTCCATGCGCGCATAGAAATAGTATCGATATAACCGGGACTATCGATATATCCGATATCGATATAACGAGACTTTACTGTATATATATATATATATATATATATATATATATATATATATATATATATATATATATATATATATATATATATATATATATTAGCTAGCTAATAGATAGCTATTAAATAGCTAGCTTTCTATCTAATTGAGTTATTTTCGGGTTGAGTGAATGCTGGCGCGTGTGGCCGCCGCTGCTCACCCACAGAAAAACTTATCCTGTGACTGTAAAGTGACATTCAGAGTTTTAAAAGGCACTTATAAATGAAATGTGTTATTATTATTATTAATAATATTATTCTCATTATTATTATTACAAATTGGATAAAAATAGGCGACACTGTACGCGCCTTTGAAATAATGACAGGCTAAAATATTAGGCTAGCTAACTTGGGACAGGAAGTTAACACGCCAGACTCACAAAATCCTGTTCGTGATTGTTAGCGAAAAAATGCTGCAGTCGGCAAGGCCAGTCGTCCCGTCGCCGCAGTAAGCCGTAGGTGTTTCGGGGTCCGCACATGTAACAGTTCCACGGATCTTCTTTGATGGCCGCCGCCGCCGAGCCGATTCCCACTAGTAGATCCACACACTCCACGCAGAAACACCTAAGTGGAAAATGCGTATACAGTACATGGATTTTTTTTTTCTCAAGGTCAAAGAGATGCTAGATTGATATCTGTTGACTTCATGGGCACGCAAGATACACCAGCGAGAATTATTCATCACAATTTCCCATTAAACGAGATACAGTGATACTTTGGCTTACGAACGCTTTAGCGAAGGAAATTTTCACCTTACGAACATTAAATTCACGAGAATATAAATTTGGTTTACGAACTACTTTTCGGGAAACACATGGAGCGCCATGAAAATTACGGTCAAGAAGAAGAAGGAGATAATCAAAAAACACGAGGTGTGCGTTTGTGTTACTTAGCGTCCCAGTAGCAGTATGCTAAGTCGACCATTGCTACGTGTGGCTAAGGGTGTTTCTGTGTTATCTAAGCAACGGTCTCAGGCAATAGAAGAGGTTGAAAAACTTCTGTTGATTTGGATTAACGGAAAGCAGCTAGCAGGGGACTGTGTGAGTGAGGGTATTATCGCCGAGAAAGCACGGCAACTTCACTCGGATGTCATCAAGAGGCAACTACATCAACGGCCATCACAAAGGTAAATAAAACGACTTTATTATACACTACAGATTATTTCTTCAATTACAATATAATAGCTTGTTTCAACTTTATTGATAGTTCAAAGGCAGAGTGTAGACTGCAAGGTTAAATTATCCCATCAATCAGACTCCACAAATAACCCGCACAAGTCATCTGTACAATTTGAAGAGAAAATACAAGCAAGGGAACCAGCTATCAATGAAGTTTCTAGTGTGTTGCAATGTCACAACTTCTAAGATGTACAACCCATAGCACCTTGAGACACGTTATGCAAAAAGCTATCCATTCCATCAAGCCATCAACGACCATCACAAAGGTAAATAAAACGACTTTATTATACAGTAAAGTTTTATTTCTTTAATTACAATCCCATAGCACATTTATTATACATAAAATAAGGTATATTTTGTGTAGTTTTAGGGCTTACTTAGGATAAAATTATGTTTTATGGGGACTTGGAAACAGATTATTCTCATTTCTAATGGTTTCCTATGGGAAAATAATGTTTGGAAGACACACTTTTCGCCTTACACACACTTTCCGGGAACCAATTACTGACCTGCAGCAGTTGTTGTTGCCGCACATGAGCACCTCCCTGCCTCCGCAGCAGATGGTGCAGTAGGACTGATAGCCGTCGTCGTCATACTGGTAGGCACATTCTAAAAAAGAATTCTATGGGAGAAGAATAGAGGATGAAATTACGGTATTCAATGTTTCATTTGAATACTTTACTGACCCAAAAATGAAAATCGATATTATTCACAAGATAACGAAACATATTGTCTTGAATTGGTCAAATATGTTGATTGATGTTACCCTGACAACAATTGCATCTTACTTTGCAGCCCACACACATGGCCCCCATGAAGAGAGGATGCTCCAAAGAGACGTTGAGGCTTCCACAAGAGATGCAGATATCTATCGGGGGGGTGAAATGGGTGTTTTGGGGTACACACACCCACATAGAATAATCACACATTGTGTTCACTTCAATATTAGAACCGAAATTCAATTTAAAATACTGTTATTTTTTTTACTTCTGCATACTGTAATCAAAGAAATAAATGGAGATGATACCTTCTATGTTGCGCGTTTTCTTTTTGATCTCCTGTATAAGTCTCTCTGGGGGAACAAAAAAAAAGTGTGATTAACTCATTCACAAGTGGCAGACAATGTGCAAAAATATGTTCACTCCGGTGCCAGGGTTTTTGTCATTTTTTGTAAAAATTGCAGGACCCACAGAATATTGAGTTTTAGGACTATATACGTAAACATTCAGTGTTAGAAACCTTAGATTATCTTCTTTCATCCAAAAAAAAGTTAATTGCTAAGTTATATGGTTCTGGAGTTATTTGAGCTTGAAATGGGGGTGGATGTGAAAAATACAATGAAATGTATACATATTGATTTATATAGCGCTTTAACAACAGCTGAAGCTGGAACAAAGTGCTAACATGGAAAAAAAGGGGAAATGTTGCCCACTTGTGTAACATTGCTAATAATAATAATAATAATAATAATAATAATAATAATAATCATCATCATCATCATCGTAATACATTTGATTTCTAAGTGCCTTTCAAAACTCCCATGGTCGCTTTACAGTCACAGGATCAGTCATTCTGCGGGTGAGCAGCGGCAGCCACACGCGCCAGCGTTCACTCAACCCGGAAGTCACTGAAATAGATAGAAAGTAATAATAATGTATTACGTTAATCCAATATCCTCCAATGTCATACAACTGTTCAAATCTCCATTTAAGTATATCCACATTTGAGAACGAATAGTAGGCTATTGCCCGCGTCATATCATCCGCAAGGGTGAATCCTGCGGAAGAAATATTGGCTATCTGGCTGGCTACCGAGATTACTACCTAGCTGGCTATCTATTTGCTGTCTATTAGTTATATATCTGGCAAGCTGGCTATCTAGCTAGCGATTTATTAGCTAACTAGCCAGCTAGCTATTAAATATCTCGCTAGTTATCTATTAGCTATCTAGCTAGCTTTTGATCTATTTGAGTTATTCCGGGTTGAGTGAACGGGTTGCTGCTCACCCTCAGAAAAAAAGGCGCTTAGAAATCAAATGTATTATTATTATTGTTATAAAACCATTTTTTTTTAATTCCCAGATGAGCTGATTTGATTGGCGGGGTCACCCACCCAGCAGCCAATCAAAGAATGCCGGTTCATTTCAGAGTTAACTCCGATTCACCTCTGGTTCCTTCATCGATCACTTCTCTGATCTTGGGCTTTTCCGCGGCGTTCTTGCGAGGTTTCTTGGCCGGGGGAGGAGTATACGCTGCCTCCGGTTCCGCCCACATCTCAGAGTAAACGTCTTTATACGGGTTCTGTTCCTCTGTGGAGATCAGCGAGGAATGAAATATCCATGTAGATCCACAGAAATTAAAGTGCGTGTAGGTGTATGAAGATACCTTCGGGGGGGTCCAGTGATTGGGGGCCGTTGGGTAAGAAGCCCGTCATGGCCCATTCTATCATCTGTCTGGTCTGAGGCTCCACACCTTCGGCGTCATCGCTCGGGTCACAGGAAGGGGTTGGACGTCCTGCTCGCACACTTGCCACCTTGATACAGAACAAAAATATGGCCAAAATGACATGAGCACACAGTATGTGTTTTGTACAGTGGTGGACAATCAGGGCCTGCAAGGCCTTCTCTGTGAGCCTGAAAATATCTGCATTACAGACTGATGTTAATTATATTTTGTCCATGAATGCCTCTGAAATAATTCTAAATTGTCTCTTAGCTTCCTTTCATTGCTTTTGCCCTGTTGCGCTGCTTCGGGATGCGTGTTTTTGTATTTAAGCATTTAACCAATCATATTTAAGCCATTATTTTGCTATCTATTAGCTGGCTCGTTAGCTATGAGTGGGTTGAGTGAACGCTGGCGCGTAACGGTACCCTCTAGTGGCCATGTAGTAAATCACACCACACTTTTTATGAGTCACAGTGACAGCTGCAATCAATTTTGTGTAGTCATAAAATAGATTTTAAGGGCTGGATTGATTCAGGCATAGCACTACTGAAGGCCTAGGTGTGAAATGCACAAATTGCTACTGGTTTTATCTCTATATTTTCATATTTAACAATGACAACATTGCTAAATCAATTTTCTCCAGTAACAGACATAAGTGCTAGTTTTAAGATATGAACGTGACAAGCGGCCATTTTCCTTTGTTTATTATGAAAGAGGAGAAGCAAATGCGCTAACCTGAAGAGCCTCAAAGATGGCTTTCCGGTACATTGGCTGTTTGTTGTAGGTGGGTTGGTGAAAGGCAGACGAGAAAGAACTCAGCGGCATGAGTTTCTCCACGCAAACCTGGAAAAAGGGTGAAAAAGAAAGTTGTGGATGCTTTTGGGATGGATCAGGAATAAAATGGAACCTCTGTTTGATCAATTTACTCACCACAGAGAATTTGCCGTCTCCAAACCACATGACCCAACGAGTCCCGTCGGCGGCTCGGCTACGGCCGCTCATCCACCAGGAAACGATCCTGCCGGGCCACCAGGAGAAACCTCGTAGCTTGCCAAACACCAGCGTGCCGATGCCAAAACCTCTGCCATCCTACATGCAGGAATTTCAAAATAATAATAATAATAATAATACATTTCATTTCTAAGTGCCTTTCAAAACTCTCAAGGTCACTTTACAGTCACAGGATACGTTTTTCTGTGGGTGAGCAGTGGCAGCCCCACGAGCTAGCGTTCGCTCAACCAGGAAATAACTCAAACAGATAGAAGGCTAGCCAGCTAGCTCAAATTTGTTTTTTTTTCTCTGTTTCATGGCTAAAATGACAACAAGAAAAAAAAAATGGCTGAGTTTTCACCTGGTACTCAATCTCGCGGGGCGTGGCCTGGTCGCCTCTGGCAACCGGTTCTGGCGTTACGGCAACGGTTGGCGAGGCGGGATCTGTTTGCGGCTGGGATGGCAAAGGGTCGGGACTGGCTGGCTCCTCCTCTTTTTGAAATTCGCCTTCCGACGTGAGGTCATCCATCATGCACATCTCAGCTTCCCTGTAAGCCCGTCGCTCCGCCTGAAATGGTTAAAATGGAGGCCGGTGTGAAACAAAATGGCCACTTGGGAGGAACACTGTGAAAAACGTAACCCAAACGTCAAGCAACATAACCAAAAATATTTGTTTTCCGAAAGTAATGCTGCCCAAGTCAGACAAAACTTCCTGATCTGCATTTGCTATTGCGCTCGTCACGTTAGAATAATTTACGAAGCACATTGTTCACGACTCCAGATGGCCTGTAAACAATGTTTAAAGGAATGAATGTGTGAAACACGCAACAGTAAAACCACGGCATAAATTACTCACTGAAAAAGACAGTAAAAGTTAGAGTGACCGCCATTCACTCTCCCCCCAATTTGACCCCAAAACTCTTCTCGGTTGATGTTGACCTTTGACCTTACAAACTTCGAATCGTCCGGTTCTGTGGGCCAAATGCGGACAATACACTGACACAAAAAAGTAGATCATGAAAATATATGTAAAAGCTATTTGGTTGAATTTGTATTGTATTGTATTGTATTGTATTGTATTAAACTGCAGGATTCACCCTTGCGGATGAAGTCACATGGGCAATTGGAAACTGGCGTCACACAGAAGGCCCAGCGAGGCAAAGTACATCAACCTTATCTCATTTTTTGAACATCACAAAAACTTGACATTTGAACTGGGAGGGGCTAATGATGCTACTTCAAATAATCCCAAAATGACAACAACAAAAAAAAAAAATGGCGTCCATCGAGTATTTCCAAACAAAGACGCGAAGAAGGTTGCCATGAGTTACAGCTTTGAACTTTAACGAACCCTACGACCTGGCCAGTGTGTTCACCCCCCCTTGATCTGTGACCCCCTGACCACACCCCGTGACCTCACCAGTAAACCGTTTTCAAAACCACACCCCCCATTTAACGCCCGTGACTGACCCTGACCTCCAAGTGAACTCACACACACACACACACACACACACACACACACACACACACACACACACACACACGCACACACGCACACACGTTCAGGACCATTAAAACAGGAGTGAATACCCCCCCTGAAACCCCCTTTCACACTGTCAACAGGCAAAATGACTTTCATTCTTGAACATCTTGTGACTTCATGCAAGAGGAAACACGGAGGTGGCTGTTTCGGAATGATATTTGGAAATACAACAGTTTTAGCTAGCTAGCTATTAGCTATCTATTCGCTAGGTATTAGCTATCTATTCGCTAGCTATTCGCTAGCTAGCTTGCTATCTATTCGCTAGATAGCTTGCTATCTATTCACTAGCTAGCTTGCTATCTATTCGCTAGCTAACCTGCTATCTATTCACTAGCTAGCTTGCTATCTATTCGCTAGCTAACTTGATATCTATTCACTAGCTAGTTTGCTATCTATTCGCTCGCTATTAACTATCTATTGGCTAGCTATTAGCTATCTATTCGCTAGCTAGTTTGCTATCTATTTGAGTTACTTCCAGGTTGAGTGAACGCTGCCGCATGTGGGTGCCGCTGCTCACCCACAGAAAAAAAAAACTTATCCTGTGACTGTAAAGTGACAGAGTTTTGAAAGGCACTTATATATGAAATGTATTATTATTATTTTTCTGTCCAATTAAAAATAGATGCTATTTTTTTACTTCCTGCACAACAGATCCTTTCAAAATACGAGTCGTCATGAGTTTCATCTTTGACTCGCCAATATGCTGCAAAACAACAACAACGACAAAGAATAACTCCTTGATTGCGAGGTTCGCATCTGGTAAGAGTCACGAGGCAAAAAAAAATAAAAAAGTGGCTAACCCCAGCTAGCCCAAAGCACAAACAACCAAAACTAGAAATCCGGCAGATTTCAACAGAAGCTGCAATCGAAAACACTAAATCTTAAACTAAAACTGTTATCTGCAAATAACGGCCATCTTGTTTTTTCATTGATGTTTTTCTGAACCAACTAGAAAAAACACCAATGGATGTTTCATATCAAATCAAAAGTGCTCCCCCAAAAAAATACGTCATTAGATTTTCTGAACTAAATCGACAATCACGGAAAATAATACTGAACATTTTAAATTCTGCCCAAAAAAAAAAAATCAATGAAAACTTACAGATAGGATATGGCATTGTTCCTCCCTGGCTCTCTTTCTCTCTGTCATTTTCTTCAATGTCTTTTTTCCTCTCTGGTCGTCTCCTTGACTGTGGTACTCAAACATTCTTGGGGCTTAACGCTCCGCTGATTGGCTAGCCGTGAACGTAGCGATTGATTTACAAGGCTTCCTCACCTCACACACGATGAGGTGAACTCCCACAATGTGCGGAAGGAAGCCTGATGGGAATTTATGTGTGATGATGACAACATGGCTACTGAATAACAGATCCTAAATTAAATGCGCTCATGTGATGCGCGATCTTATGAGAAATAGGATGGGATTGTTTTAACCTAGCATGCTAATAAATCGCGCCTTTTCGGCAGCACAAATACACCAGCATGGCTTGAGGAGCCCGCCATGAGAAGAAAGGAGCGTCAGCGCAAAGCGCCGATGCGTATGTGGAAGTGTCGCGGCTTGGAATTGAAGCGGATTTAGGTGAGACGGGAGTTTTCAGAAAATCCATATTTGAGTAGCGTGCTAGAAAGATTTTTTTTTTTTATGACAGAAAACCAAGCAGTCCCATTCTGTTGAAGACGCTATGGGGGTGACTTCCGTTTCTGTGCTACAGACAAAACCACAACTTCCTGCAACTTACTCGGGTTCACGTCTGAGCCCAAAACGAACATCCTGACAACGCCTCAATGACCAAAAAGACTCCTTGATCATATTTCTGTTTATGATTTAAAGGACAACCGACACCACTTTTTTGTTTCCTAACTGACATCAGAAACACGTTTTATAGCATCTAAAATACCCAAAACACGCAGTATGATATTTTTAGTCAAATGCAAAACACCAATAAAAATGACTTAAAGTGTCGAAAAACTACTTCAATTTGAAACCGGAAGTGGCCAGTTTCAGAAGGTCCCGCCCCCTTGTTCGTGGTGTCACGCCAAGACGTCTTGCATTGCTCGAGAATCAAAACAATGGCTTCGGATTCGGACAAGATGCTTTCTTGTTACTCATCCAATTATGAATATGATTCAAATAGTTCTGAAGAGGAAAGCATACATGTTTTCAATCGATTAAAGAATTTATTCCGTGCCATTTCGAGGTATCTGGGGGCGGGAAATTTAGCACTAAAAAGAGGCAGAAAATGGCGACAAAGCTCCGTGTAAGGAATAAATCACGGGGCTTTGTCGCCATCTTCTGTCTCTTTTTGGTGCTACACGAAGTTTTCAGACCAAACAAGGTACAGCAAAATGCATTGACGTGATGGAAGGACTGCTACAATGTGTCCTTTTTTCGGTCAGGGGCGTTCCTTCAGTGACGTGACGAATCGTCACCAACTCAAAAACAAGACTACCGGAGTCTTAAAACATAAAATATAGCTATATGCGGTGGAATCTTTGTAAAATACGCTCAGTTGAAGTCATTTGAAGGGATGTTACAAATTATGGACACAACTTGTCCGGATGCGTCGGTTGTCCTTTAAATTGAACAAAAATATGTCGAGAAAATCTTTCTTATGACTGCATCTCACACCTCCATTTTCCAGCGGCTGAGCCATTCTTCTTTCTGTCTCCTGCTGATGTAGTACGGGTCTCCAGCCTGGAAAGTCACTCTGGGGACCGGCTTCCTACGCAACCTCCCTGTCTCACCCTGCACACACAGCCACAAAAGCTTGGTAGATCCTGAACTGACTACATAACCGTCTTGTACTGTGAGAGTATTTCACTTTATTTTGGGGGAGTATAGAGGAAAAATAAAATAAAATAAAATAAAATAAAGGAATGGGTAAGGAACAATTTTACTCACCTCTCTGGGGGAGTCGCAGCTTCTGTCGTCGGCTTCATCTAAAAAAAGGACAGGAAATGGGCCATTTGTACTGAATTAACAAGGGGCTTAATAAGGATCCATACTTTTATGACTTTTCTCTGGCGCACACATTACAAGTCCAAAAGTCTTCAAAGACTGCCATCTGGAAGTTATTTTAGCTGCAGCCATTACCCCCCCCCCCCAACACCCTACCCCAGCTACTTCAGTACTCAGAATAACATTAACACATTCACCGCCATTCACAAATGTATTAAAGGAATTGAAAATATGATGTAAAACGCCATTCCTAAATGTGTTCGGGTTTTGTTTTTTCTTGTTTGGGTGCTGATAAAGCGCTGTTCATGGCCTCTGGCAATGTTTTTAATTTCAACAAGGGGGCAGCATTTCCATTTTTTCCACGTTAGCGCTTTGTTCCAGCGTCAGCTGTTGTTAAAGCGGTACATAAAACAATATGTATGTATTACATTGTATTTTGAACAGCCACCCTCATTTCAAGCTCATATAACTCCAGATCTATATACAGTAAAGTCTCGTTATATCGATATCGGTTATATCGATAGTACTGCTTATTACGATAATATTTCTATGAACGCAAGGAGAAAATTTAAATGCCGCAGGATCGGATATATCGATAGTCCAGTTATATCGATATTTTTTCCGACTCCCGAGAATATCGATATAACGAGACTTTACTGTAATTTAGGAATTAACTCTTTTTTTTATGTTGAAAAAAGAGAGTCTACGATTTCTTAAGCTGCGTTGAATGTTGATGTAGTCCCAAAACTCAATATTCTGTGAGTCCTGGAATTCGAGTGATAATGACAAAAACCCTGGCATTGTCGTGGACACATTTTTGCACATATATAAACCAATATGTATGTATTGCATTGTATTGTATTTTAAACAGCCACCCTCATTTCAAGCTCATATAACTCCAGACCCATACAATTTAGGAATTAACATTTTTTCTGATTTCTTACACTGAATTGAATGTTTATGTAGTCCTAAAACTCAATAAACTGTGGGTCCTGGAATTCGAGTGATAATGACAAAACCCTGGCACTGGAGTGGACACATTTTTGCACACCGTCTGCCAGTGAATGAGTTTAAACAACTGTTTCATTTTCAGTTGATTTTTTTTGCCAAGATCTTTCAAAATGAATAGAATTATATCTTCATTCTAATGAATGCATAAATTGGCAACAGGCATCAAAATGTACGTATGGGCATGTTCAAGGTACAGTGGAACCTTAAACTCGGCATTAAAAGTCACATAAAAAGCTATGAAAAACGCCACGTTGCATGCATGACGCCATCCTAAACGTAAGCATATATCGGGAGACTTCATGCATCATACGAATTAACTTATTCTGATACCGTCTCATGCATGTGTCATCAGAAGGGAAAATAGTGTTTTAATCTATTTGTTTTTCGCACTTGAGTGGCAGGTCAGAAAGTTAAAGTGTCACTTTTAACATTGCCTGCAAGGTTAAAAGGTAATCAGAATTTTATTTTTTTACGCTTGTCATGGGAACGTTTATATTAAAATAGAAAGTGAAATAATTGTTCAAGTACCTTTGTTAGGCTTCTCAGGTTCCACCGTATCCCCAGATGACTTGGCGCTAAAAACAATCCCCTTATTCCCGTCGTTATGCTCCAGTTTCCGACGCCCGCGTTTCTTGCGAGGGGAAGGGGAGTGTTCCAACTCCCCCGGCTGAGTCGAGGGGGCAGAGGGGTCAGACGTTGCCATCTCCTGGAAAACAGATGGTGCAATCTGCTTGAGTAACCTACTGTCAGTCAGGATTTAATCATTTAACATCTAACTGGAATAATAATAATATACGCACAATACAACAACAACAATAATAATAATACATTTCATTTCTAAGCTCCTTTCAAAACTCTCAAGGTCACTTTACAGTCACAGGATTAGTTTTTCTGTGGGTGAGCAGCGGCAGCCACGTGCGCCTGCGTTCGCTCAACCCCGAATAACTCAAATAGATAGAAAGTTAGCTAGCTAGCTAATAGATAACTAATGGATAGCTAGCTAGCTAGCTTATAGATAGTGTATAGATAAAGATGATTCTGATTCTGATAGTAAATACAGTATATAGCTAGCGAGATAGCCAGCTAGCTAGCTAATAGATAGCAAATAGATAGCTAGCTAGGTAGCCAGCTAGATCGCTAAATAAAATCACACGGTAAAGAACAAATCTATTAGCCAATTGTTTTTTTTCCCCCCATTAGCACTCTAATTGTGTGGCCAGAAGCTGTTTTATGTGCAAAAAGCGGATGAGTTTGACAAACACATCGTTTAAATTAAAGGAAAAGACAAAAAACGGAAAGGAGGCAAAGTACTTCAATGCTGGCAAGTGCTAACAAGCTGAAAGAGGCCGTAATGAGCAGGTGAAAGGAGGCATTATATGTCGACGAAAAGAGCCTGGGGACTTCCCCAGCTCATATGGAGTCTAAAAATGAGTTATAAAAAAATAATTGACATAGTCCGGACATGCAATTGACTTTCATGGAAAGAGCTGCAAATGGATAGGAGTCAAATGTTTTGTCATTTGCTTCGAAATGAGTCGAATAGTATCAAGTGCCTTTGTTGTGAGCACACAGCAATTATTGTTTGAAACCCCCCCAGGGGGCCATTAAAGCGGCATTAAGCAATTTCCCCGCGAATCATAAACTCAGCAGTAGGTTGCTGGAGCACGTGAGCAAGTATGGCGAATACTGTAGTGTTGCAAATATCACATTATTTACTCATTTGGCAGAAAGAGAGGAAGCATTCGTGAAATAAAAGTACATGGCAAATGGTGGGCCTAGTTCCCACCCTGCAAGGTTAAAAATCTTGGTTTGTTTGTACTTCTATATGATCCGACGGTCTTCCCTTTGTGGGAAGGCAAATTTTGTTGAAAGAAAAAAAACCTTTGAAACAACTGTTACAATATACTCCAAAGTTGTATTTATATGATATGATATAATATAGCATTATATTGCATTATATATTACATTATATTACCTTACATCACCCTCTCACACGATATAAAAAAAAAATCGTACTGTAAAGTGTCCTCGAGTTTTAAAAGGCGCTTAGAAATAAAATGTATTATTATTATTATTATTATTATTATTATTATTATTATTATTATCATTATTATTATTATTGTTATTATTATTATTATTATTATTATATTATTATTACTGTTGTTATTATAGTTATTATTATGATGATAATTAATATTATTATGATTATTACAGCAAAGTCTCGTTATATCGATATTCAAGGGAGTCCGAAAAAATATCGATATAACCGGGACTATCGATATATCCGATATCGATATAACGAGACTTTACTGTATTTTTAATGGATGCATGCGTTGTCTGCATGTGAGTGTGTTTGTGTGTGCATGTTTTACTCAAATGTTACTCAAATTATATACTTCTATCCAAAAAGAACTACAACAATAAAACAGAGAAATGACGCATCATGGTGATACAATATATGGTAACCACTAAACTAGAAAGATTGATTCATAGATAGCCAGATATCAAATATCAGGCAAAATATATAAAGGCAAATGCAACCCTCTATTGTCACAGATATTAAAGTCATATGAACTCACCGCAAGTACGCTTGAATAAACTGCAACAATGTGTGCAGGATTGTGAGAGACAAGCCCTCCCACTCAGTTCGACAGCCAAACATGCTCAAACCTGCCCTCCCACCCCCCACCCCTCGCACATGACTGCACATGACGCGTACATGGATGACGGCTTAGCTCCATCTTTCTTTTTGACTGCTAGCGTTTGATCGGTCGGATTGATTAGCGACACATAAAAGGGTTGATGAACGACCCAATGTCGTTTGCGTGTAACTCATAAAATGGCGATGGGCATTTATTTAGTCAATTGTATTATTTGTACATATGCACATTTTGACTATCACTTTCACTATGATATATTATCACGGCCATGTTTTTTTTTCCCACTTAAATCATAATGCTGTTTGCTTAAAGGACAACCGACGTCTCCGGACAAGTTGTGTCCATAATTTGTAAAATGGCTTCAAATGACTTCTACTGAGCGTATTTTACAAAGATTCCACTGCATATAGCTATACAGTAAAGTCTCGTTATATCGATATCGGATATATCGATAGTCCCGGTTATATCGATACTATTTCTATGCACGCACGGAGAAAATTACATGCAAACAGGGTCGGATATATCGATAGTCCCGGTTATATCGATATTTTTTCGGACTCCCTTGAATATCGATATAACGAGACTTTACTGTATTTTACATTTTAAGACTCGCGCTGAATATTCCGGAAGTCTTGTTTTGGAGTTGGTGACGAGTCCTCACGTTACGTCACTGAAGGAACGCCCCTGACCGAAAAAAGGACACATTGTAGCAGTCCTTCCATCACGTCAATGCATTTTGCTGTACATTGTTTGGTCTGAAAACTTTGTGTAGCACCAAAAAGAGGCAGAAGAGGGCGACAAAGCTCCGTGTAAGGAATTAATCAGCCCGTTCATTTTCTGCCTCTTTTTGGTGCTACATTTCCCGCCCCCAGATACCTCAAAACGGCACGGAATAAATTCTTTAATCGATTGCAAACATGTATGCTTTCCTCTTCAGAACTATTTTAATCATATTCATAACTGGATGAGTAACAAGAACGCATCTTTTCTGAATCTGAAGCTATTGTTTTGATTCTCCAGCAAGGCAAGACGTCCTGCCATGATGTCACTAAGAAGGGGGCGGGACCTTCAGAAATTGGCCACTTCCGGGTTCATTTTTTTTGTAGATTTTGGACACTTTAAGTCATTTTTATTGGGGTTTTGCATTTGACTAAAAATATCATACTGCGTGTTTTGGGTATTTTAGATGCTATAAAACGTTTTTCTGATGTCAGTTAGGAAACAAAAAAGTGATGTCGGTTGTCCTTTAATGTTCACCAGAATCACTTTCGACTTCCGTCACTTTAATCAGGATCTTTTTTTCTGCCCTCAGGCGGAAATTCTTTGTGGTGTGTCATCTTTTGGAGAGGGGGAGGCCAAATTCTGGAGGATATTTGGCATTTGGATGAGAGGCTGACGTCAGGCATTGAGATGAAAAAGACACTTGATCTAACATGAGTCTTATGAGGAGATTATTCAAGAGGAAAAGCAACATCGAGGGCTGAAACGTGGACCTTGACTTTAAAAAGTAAAAAAAAAACAAAAACGGACGTTGTTTGGGGGTCTATAAAACATTTTTACTGTCTTGATGTTTTCATAAGATATATTTTAGGTACTCAGCGGTGTATAGTGGGGAGTCTTTCAAACTTCATGCCTTTGATTATACAGTGTTATTTCATTGCTTGATGCAGCTGTAAAATGTAACTCAAGTAATATCTATATACATATATAGATATATAAATACATATACAGTGATACCAAAAAGTGTGTATTCCAAACCTTAATTTCGCATAGGAAACCATTCAAATGAAAATAATCCGTTCCCAGGTCCCCATAAAACATAATTTTCAAGTAAATAAGCCTTAAAAGTACACAAAATATACCTTATTTTTGTATAATAAATGCGTGTTCTTCTTGTCTTGCCGAAAAAGCTCAATGATTGACTGTTTTGCGGCTATTTTAGACAATCAGGCGATGAAAAAGAGAAAGAAGCGGCGTCTGTTTTGGCTTTTTAGTAAAGATGGAGTCTTATTGCTGATGCTCAGGAATGCAGGAAATGCATTCACGCTAATTACAAGTTTCAACCGGTCTAATGCCAAAGACGCAATTTGTCACAGAGTGACAGCGATCTTTCGCAACTGCGTAAGACGGGAAAGCATGAGAATGTCAATCAAAGTGGTCGTTATGGAGTAAAATTGACTTTCGAGGCCGAATATCCTAAACCGACGTGTACTCAGGGGGAAGAAACTGTTTCCTGCTAGGACAACCCACTCGCCGCTTGTCATTTGAAGTGATTTTACAAATTATGGACACAACTGGTCCGCAGTTGTCCTTTAATGTTATTCAGGAGAACGGTTGCTAAGGTGCAGAAACTGCTTAGCAACTGTCTCCGACTGGACCGCCGTGCTGACTAAATGCGCCGGTGCCACTTCCTGGATGATCGTACGGTACAGCAAACAGGAAGTACTGGCTCCAAAGCCTGCTTAGCTGTCGAGAAGACGGAATATTCCGATCTTGAAACAGCTGTTGGAGCAGCATATTGAAAAACCCACTCAGCCATATGCATATCAGCAAGTGTCCAAACATACAGGTTGGTCAATCTGTTCCTATATCTTTAGTCTATTTCTGACTCCTGGCGGGTTATTTTAGGCCACTGCAGTTGCTAAGCGACCAGACTGCAAGCCAGGAGGGATGAGGAGGATCCCATCAGCATCAGACAGCTCGTCCTCTCGCTTTCTCTTTCCATATCCGCACCCAACTGGCTCTTATTCTCTCTACTTTCTCTCTCGCTGTGTGAGCCAACGGAGCATTTTGCGATTCAAAGATGGTTGCCAAATGGGGGGGAGAAGGTAGGCTTTAATTTGTCTATGTTACGTTATGTTACAATGTTAGTCAAATACGATTTATGTTACTTTAGTACAATGGGACTCGTGGAAAAATTAAAAGCAGCCGTTGAAAAAAAAAAGTACAGAGTTTAAATAAATAAATAAATAAGGGATGGGTGAATGCATGAATGGATGGGTGGATAAATTAAAATATAAAAATAATAAATAAATAAATGCATGAATGAATAAATAAATACATACATACATACATACATACATACATACATACATACATACATACATACATACATACATACATACATACATAAGGGGTGGGTGAATGCATGAATGGATGGGTGGATAGATAAATAAAAAATAAAAATAACTAATAAATAAATACACGAATTGATAAATAAATAAATAAATAAATAAATAAATAAATAAATAAATACAAAAATAAATAATAAATTAATAGAGAAATACACAAATGGATAAATAAATAACTAATTACATAACTAAATACATACATAAATACAGAAGTAAATAAATGCATGAATGGATGCATAAATACAAAAATAATTAATAAATAAATAGAGAAATTGAGAAATGGACAAATAAATAAACAAACAAATAAATAAATAAATTATATATATACAACAATTCAGGGATTGCTTAATTTCTTTTTGACTTTTTTTTAAAGAATTTCTACAAGGATGTTTAATAGCTCAAAATATAAAATAGGAATGTGCAAAATTTGCCCAACTCGACTTTAAATAAAACCAAAAGTAACCAATGCAAGACAAAGTCCTTCTAAAAACACTACATTCAATGAACGTCTTTGTTCACGTTAGTTGAAGCAGCAGAGGACGATAACAAAAAAAAATATCCTACGACTAGAATATAACTTGATTATACGTTTGTTAATTATACAGCTATAATATAATTTCCACTGCCAAATTCATCCATATTGATCTACAACAACGCTGACATCCGTTTCATTTGTCATCCAACGACAAGAACAAAAACAATCAACTTACCACATCATTGGAGCTTTTGTTTTCGGGTGTCCGAGACACTTCGGTGACTGCGGGACTGTTGGACGGCATGACCAAAGCAATTTTACAAAATCGAATTGCCAAAAAAAATGGAGAAAAATCAAAGTCCCCTCTGAATCAGCCGGTGCGCCGTCATTCAAACTGCCCGACAATCACTCGGTCCTCCCCCTTTCCTAAAAGCGCAGAGGAAATATGCAAAACATGAATGAATTAAAACAGGAAGCTTGCATAGGAGATATTTGGACAATGCGAGACTAAAAAAGGCAAGTCTATCTCTCTCTATGTGTGTATGTATGTATGTATGTATGTATGTATGTATGTATGTATGTATGTATGTATGTATGTATGTATGTATGTATGTATGTATGTATGTATGTATGTATGTATGTGTGTGTGTGTGTGTGTGTGTGTGTGTGCGTGTATGTATGTATGTATGTATGTATTTATTTGTTTATTTATTATATAGTTATTTTTTTTACATTGGGATTTGCTCCACACATGAAAATTAATGACAACAATTCTGCCTAGCAACAACTGGTCATGTGAAAGTGTGACATAACCATCAAGGGGCGGAAGGCGTGGATTTTTTATTTTTTTTAGGGAGGGGACTGCACCTATTCAAGCGCACACAAAAAAAAATACATGTTTGAATGTAACCTCACCTGATCTGGCGCCATGGATAAATCTCATTTCTATCCATCCATTTTCTGACGTGCTTTGCCTCCTTAGGGGATAAGCTGGAGCCTACGAGGATGACATAGCGGGTGATCATTTGTGAGAAAACGCTTCACTTTGCCACATTTCACTCAGTCCGCCCATTTTCTATTCCATAACACACAATTCCATCTAACTATCACTTTTCCAGAATACCGCTCGGCTAGTTGAGGCTAACCGGATAATCACACTCACATTCATGCTATCGGTGAGCGGAAAGTAGACACACAAAACAAATCATTCGTTAAACAATTTGTAGATAGTGAAAAATGGAACCTGACACTCATCGCCAGCCAATTGCAAGACACACAGAGACAAACAATCAATCATTGACGTTCACAAGTCTATAATTAACCAAGCATGCTTTTTTTTTTTTAGAATGTGTGTGGGGGAGTATGTGGAAAAAGTCCATAGTGGGCGTCAATCGGCAGTACATATGCACCTAAAAGCTAGCGACCACTCATTTGACGACAATGAGGTTAAAATCTTAGCGAAAGAACATAGATGGTTTGAAAGTGGAGTAAAAGAAGCGATGTTCATAAAACAGCTAAATCCTTCACGAAACCGATATGGTGGGGTGAGGTTCGATTTGGATCGTTCGTACAACAGCCTGCTTAGGCGATGCAAGCAAAATCAATGGCGGACTTTTTAACATGGAAACCAAGATGAGATCGAAAGGCTTAGAAATCATCACAACAAAAGGAAACCACCATCTTGATTTAAAAATCCTGCACGGCTCAATTTGCAGGCCAATTCCTTCTAAGTCAGTTGGATGTAGGTCTCTCACACACACATACACACACCCACTCACACATTCAGAGCCTACATTCCTATAGAAAGTGTATATAGCAAAAATTGTTCCAGCTGTTTTGCCAGCTGGTTTTTAAATTTGTCTCCATTCAAAGGTCCAAAGAAAAAGCCTGCTTGCGCCACTGAGGGGGGAGATGAAAATTGTTGCCAAATGGAGAGCAAAATCCTGCATTGATAAATCAACTTATGGAGATTGTTAGGTGACACATATTACAAGCTAATATTAGCAAGATGTAGCGAGTTATGGAAATGTCTCTTGAAAATCATTTCCGGGGTGCTATTTCTACAATCCGTCTTGTTACATGTAAAAGCATAGAGGTGCAAATGTAAAACAAATGTGGCAGATAGAGGACTAAAGTCAACGAAAGGAGATATAAGGAGAATAAACTTTTATTTTAGAAACAAGCAGAGGGGAGAGGGGGTTAGTCCTGAAGCTAACATGACTAGCTAACATTGTATTGTATTTATTGTGTTGTATTTATAATTGTATTTTATTGATTATTGTATCTTGTCTGCGACTGTCAAGTGTCATTGAGAGCGTTGAAAGGCGCTTGAAAGAAAATGTAGTATTATGATGACATACCTCCAATTTGTGACAATCAGCATTTAGGAGGGACCTCAGGTGGCCTTCTTCGGGTGACATGTCCCCCAATAAATAAATAAAAAATAAAGGAGTGTCTAATCCGACAGTCGTAAACACGGAGTTGTTTGTGCGTCTGGAAGAGCGATAATCTTTGCTAGGTCAGGTAAAAGACGCACCCAATCACCCCGGAGGCTCGTCCCCAAGTGCCCGCTCTGCCCCCACCGCCGCCGCCGCCGTGGAGTCGACGGTGCAACGCGCCGATGCGTCCCCGTTGATCTGCCATCCAAAAAAAAAAAAACGCACGTCGATCGTTCCGGTTTCACGTCACCTGGCGGTGTCACTTGGAGGCGGTGAAGCAGCGTTGCAATATGTTTGCATTACGGCCAACCCGCCCCCCCATATTGGATTTGACATTCCTCCCACCCTAGTCAAAAAAAAAACTCCCAAGTTCACTCACGGGCTTCGCGAATAGCTCCAAGCTCCCTTCCTCAACCCCCGTTTCGCAACGATCGCCATCCGAAGCGGTGTGTTTGCAAGCGAAACGCAAAGAGCTGCAAAAGTCAAATGCAATCTTTGTATTTACCGTATTGTCCGACCTGATGGCCGTCGTTCTCCCCTCCTCGCGATCACTCCCGACCTCTCTTTCTCCCTCCCTTCCTCGCTCAACCGGGTCTTCTCAGTCCGCTGCCCCCTCCAAGCCTCCCCCCCGCTTCCGTCTCTCTCTGTCATTCGCTGCAGACGCTGGTACACCAGCGAAAGTTTCCACCGGGTCCTAAAGCCGACCAAGTTATTGCTGATAATAATAATAATAATAATAATAATAATAATAATAATAATAATAATAATAATAATAATAATAATAACCATCATCAGCATCACAATAATAATAATAATCATCATCATCACAAAAACACTAATAATAATAATAATAATAATAATAATATTAATAACAAATTTCATTTATAAGCGCCTTTCAAAACTCTCAAGGTCACTATACAGTCACAGGATCAGTTTTTCTGCGGGTGAGCAGCGGCAGCCACATGCGCCAGCGTTCACTCAACCTGAAATAACTCAAATACATTAGATAGAAAGTTAGCTAACTACCTAATAGATAGCTAGCTAGCTAGTTAGATAGCGAATATAGCAAATAGATAGCTAGCTTGGTAGCAGCTAGCTAGTTAGATAGTGAAAAGATAGCAAATAGATAGCTAGCGAGGTAGCCAGCTAGCTAGCTAGATAGCGAATAGAAGGCAAATAGATAGCAAATAGCTAGCTCGGTAATACTAACATAAATAATAATGAATTCATATTAATAATGACATTAACAACAATACTACTATTACTACTACTACTTCTAATAAAAATAATAAATTAAAATGAATGAAATTCAAAATACTACTAACATTGATAATACTAATTTAATATTAATACTGAAATTAACAATACTAACACAAATAATGAAATAATAATAATATATTGTTAAAATCTCATCAAAAATAAAATTGGTTAGTGTCCATACGGCAACTTCCCATTTATGGTCCCGCCATGTTGTAGGCGCTAAGAAGAAACACTGGATCCAGTTTGATCATGCGTAGAATTTATTGCGGATTCGAACACATCGCTCACATAAGTTGTTGTTGCTCGCCGCTCCTCATTGAGGCCATTTGAACTTGCCACGCGTGTTTCTTTGGTTCAGCTTTTGCACATGCAGCCATTTTGTTTCTAATGGATTAAAGCAGTTTGAGGCAGCATTGTAACCTCCATGCTAACACAATGAATTGACTTCACTTCTGTGTTTATGTCTCCTCTCACTTTGGTTTTACATAAAAACAATTTGCGGTAATAATATTTATTTAAAGGACAACCAACGTCACTTTTTTGTTTCCTAACTGACATCAGAAAAACGTTTTATAGCATCTAAAATACCCAAAACGGCAGTATGATATTTTTAGTCAAATGCAAAACACCAATAAAAATGACTTATAGTGTCCAAAATCTGCAAAAAAAATGAACCTGGAAGTGGCCAGTTTCAGAAAGTCCCGCCCCCTACATACATGTTTGCAATCGATTAAAGAATTTATTCCGTGCCATTTTGAGGTATCTGGGTGGGGGGGGAAATGTAGCACCAAAAAGAGGCAGAAAATGGCGACAAAGCTCCGTGTAAGAAATTAATCAGCCCGTTTCCACAGGCTGATTAATTCCTTACACGGAGCTTTGTCGCCCTCTTCTGCCTCTTTTTGGTTCTACACGAAATTTTCAGACCAAACAAAGTACAGCAAAATGCATTGACGTGACGGAAAGACTGCTACAATGTGTCCTTTTTTCGGTCAGGGGCGTTCCTTCAGTGACGTCACGTACGGACTCGTCACCAACTCAAAAACAAGACTTCCGGAATATTCAGCGCGAGTCTTAAAACGTCAAATATAGCTATATGCCGTGGCATCTTTGTAAAATACGCTCAGTAGAAGTCATTTGAAGCCATTTTACAAATTATGGACACAACTTGTCCGGAGACGTCGGTTGTCCTTTAACCTTTGTCACACTCTCACACACACACAGATTGTACACTCTCAGTTCAATTCAGCACCAGAACAGCCACGCCGAGATGCTATAATACGAGCACCTGTGGCATCGTTCACATGATGGCAAAAAAAAAAAAAACAAATAAAAATGCAGATTCAAGATTTATGTCTCAGCAGGGCTTGACTGACCACTTCTTTATATGCATATTGACTTTCACAACAAACGACTAGCTGGCAAAAAAATCAATCAAACCGAAGCAAAAATTAATAAATACATAGCACACAGTGCTGAAAGGTTATCATTTCATCTCTTCGCACTTTGTTTGTTTTTTTTTTCCTTTTAACAGTTGACCTACTTTCTTTGTTCTTTCATCCGCTACATCCGCTACAACACAGGTGTCAAAGTCAAGGCCCGCGGGCCAAATCTGGCCCGCCACATTATTTTTTTTTTCGGCCCGCGAAAGCAAATCAAACTTGTTAAATTTCATGACGATTGCTAAAATCTGAGCCAAAATTTCATATTTTTGGATGTCAACCACAATAAAAGTCATTATTCTTGACTTCACATTTGAAAACGAGTTATTCATTAATTTGCTGTGTGCTCTATATGGAATATTTGAAGGAATTTAAACATTCTAAAGGGTTCCCCAAATTCATAACGGCCCTCGAGAGGAAACCATAACTACAATGTGGCCCGCGGCAAAAAATGACTGACACCCCTGCGCTACAAGAATTAAAGCTTCACATCTGCGTCCTCTCTCTTACTTACTTTTAACCCTCATTTAAAATAAAACACACACATTTGAATAAAAACAAGGCTTTGGCTTCCTTAGCTATGCTCACATATGTCACAGTGACAAGACAAACATTGATTCAGAGGTCGACATCAGTAAATTCGACTCAAGTTTGGTATCCAGCATGATGATTGCTTCCTTGGCTTTTAACATTCCGATTCTAACTAATGAGGAAGTTTCTTGTCTCCGCTTTTGCGTTCTTCTTTTGGAGATGGGATGAGGAAACCACACTGGCTGAGAAGAGTGGAATTGTGGTTATTTGATTTCAAAGATCGGCTTGGGTGTTAATCCCCCGCTTTCTCCACTTTAGAGTGCCTCGTTGTCAGTCGAGTGACTGTGTTTATTTATGTATTTATTTATGTATTTATTTATGTACTTATTGATCGATTTATTGATTTATTTATTTATTTATTTATTTTTATTTATCTATTTATCTGTGTATTTATTTGTGTGTATTTATGCATTTTTTATGTATGTATTTATTTATTTATTTTTTGTTTATCTGTGTATTTATTTATTTATTTATCTGTGTATTTATTTGTGTGTGTATTTATGCATTTTTTATGTATGTATTTATTTATTTATTTATTTTTTTGTTTATCTGTGTATTTATTCATTTATTTATCTGTGTATTTATTTGTGTGTGTATTTATGCATCTTTTATTTATGTATTTATTTATACATTCATACATTCATATATATATATATATATATATATATATATATATATATTTATGGATGTATTTATTTATTGATACATTTATTCATGTGTTTATGTATGTGTTTATATATTTGTTTATTTATGTATGTATTTGTTCATATGTGTATTTATGTTTTTATTTATTTATGTATTTATCTGTTTATTTAGCATATCCATATATTTATTTACGGATGTATTTATTTATTGATGTTTATTCATGTGTTTATGTATGTGTTTATATATTTGTTTATATGGCATATACATATATTTATTAATGGATGTATTTATTTATTGATCTTTATTCATGTGTTTATATATTTATTTCTTTATTTATGTATGTATTTATTTATTTATATGTGTATTTGTTTGTATTCATTTATGTATTTATTCATTTATGCATACATGTATTTATTTATTTATATTTATGTATTTGTATATTTTTCTATTTATCTACTTATTTATGTATTTATTTATTTATTTATTTGGGACTGCCAAAACCGGCGTTTTGCACTGATGCGGACACTTTAGAGTGCCTCGTTGTCACGACAAAGACCCGGTGGGATGTATTTCGAGCTACTAGGGGATTAAAGGGGGTCTGTTTGAACAGCTTTAAGCACTGTATGCATGCACTGCATCAATTACATTATTAGTTTTTTTGTTTTTTTACGTGAGCATTTATCAGATATAATCAAGTGCATCGTTCATTGGAGAAAAAAAGGTGTGGATACACTCACACGATGGAAAAGTAGCATTTTTGTCTCTTGCCACTCGTAAATGACATCTTTCCTTCCGGTGTATTCGCATGAATATTATTTTGAAAAAAAAAAAAGGGATCATACGTACCATTTTTATTTGCCCCGTAGTGAAATTTAACCTGTCGAATAGAAAAAAAAAATGCTTTATGAGAAAACCAGGAGGAAAAAAAAAATCCACAGACAACAAAAGCGCTCATGTGAAAATATGTTGCTACCACAAAAAACTTCATAAGAACCACATGGGCCTCAAGAGATGCAGATGCATGATCACAGCGGGATTCCCTAATGTGCCCATGAAAAGTATTATTTCATAAAAATCTGAAAATCAAAACCAGGTGGAATAATGTCGAGCTGGAACGCTTGTTATGTGTAAAGGTCATCGGGTTAAAGTGTTAGCGTCCTAATGAGCGTTCAGGCTTAACCCTGAGGGACTCCAGGAAGTAGTCCGTACATTACAGAGGACGGTTAATGAGGAAAATATATTTATGGTCTGTCTGTAACAGATTTTTTTGGTTGGGGAACATTTCCTTCACAATAAAAGACGGTTGGTGTTATTTGATGCTGGAAAACACAACCGAACGATATTACCTCTGTCCTTCCCGTTGATCAATCGCTCCTCTTCCTCTCGGCCTTCATCTGCGGAGAAAAAAAAGGGGGAGAGGGATGTAAATAGCTTATCCATGTTTTAATTTATTTTATTTTGAAAACCGAGCAATAATCAGCCTATGCGTACCAGAATGAAGCTCTTTAACCAATGAGGACACAGTGTTGGTAATGGAGTCGGCTGCTACCAGAAGATCATTCCTCAAGTTTCTCCTGCTGCCTGAAAACATTGAACGACATGGAAAATTCAAAGCGGTAAAGTGACCGCGGAATCATTTTTTGACGACGTTACCTTGGGCGAAAGCCTCTCGGACATCTCCGCCCACGCCGGCGAGGGAGTCTTGGGGAGAATACATCTGAGGCGAAGCCGTACCGAGCGAGCGGGAAGGAGAAGGGCTCGGTCGTGACGGATAAGCGTGAGGGGATCCCGCGGCTTGAGCCTAAAAGAAAGATTTGCAATGACTTATCACTATTGAGTGAGTGAGTATGCTCTATTTCAATACAACTGCCATAAAAGCTGGCTATCTAGCTAGCTACCTAGCTCGCTGGCTATCTAGCTAGATAGCCAGCTACCAACCTGTCTATCTATCTATCTATCTATCTATCTATCTATCTATCTATCTATCGGCTATCCATTAGCTATCTGTTAGCAAGCTAGCTTTCTATCTATTTGAGTTACTTGTGCGTTGCCCTCACCCACAGAAAAAACTTATCCTGTGACTGAAAAGTGACCTTGAGCGTTTGGAAAGGCGCTTAAAAATGATTGTTATGAATTATTGAATAAAATGATTATTATGAATTATCATTATTATTATTATTTATTCTTGATGGAAAAAAAAACGTTAACCATTTCCCAATGTCTATTTGCTATCTATTTGCTATCTAGCTGGCTATCTATTAGCTATATATCTATTTTGCTAACTAGCTATGTAGCTGGCTAGCTGTATATCTTTCTAGTTGGCTGGCTAGATATCTAGCTAGCTTTCTATTGGCTATCTATTAGCTTAGATAGCAAGTTTTCTATGTATTTGAGTTACTTTCGGGTTGAGTGAACGCTGGCGCGTGTGGCAGCCACTGCTCACCCGCAGAAAAACTTATCCTGTGACTGTAAAGTGACCTTGAGAGTTTTGAAAGGCGCTTATAAATGAAATGTATTTTTTATTATTATTTGGGGGAAATATGTAACGATTGTGATCATGGAGTATTTGTATTATAAGGGGGGGTTGACACTTACTGCCTGTCGCTGTTCCTCATCCTGCCAGATCAGAGCACGAGCAGGTGGAAACGAATGCAGAAAAGGTGAAAAGAAAGATGTTAGATATGAGGAGCGATAGAACAAGTGAGACCTTCAAGGTGGAACAAGAAAACGAAGCAAGGTGAATTTTAGCGAAAATTAATAGCAGCGAGTAAAGCAAGGCTGTCAAAGTCTTTTTTTTTTGGTCGGCGGCCATTTTAAATTTGGGGAACTTTTTTCAATGCTTCATCCCCTCCACATACTATTACATACAGTATAGAGTACGTAACAAAATAACTCATTCACTGCCACACATACAAAAATGTGTCCACTCCAATGCCAGGGTTTTTGTCATCGTCACTCGAATTCCAGGACGACATAAACATGAAAAAAACTCTCTTCTTTCATCAGAAGAAACGAGTGAATTCGTAAATTATATGGATCTGGAGTTATATGAGCTTGAAATGGGGTTGGATGTCCAAAATACAATACAACACAATACATACATATTGATTTATATAGCATATTTTCAATTTCCAAATTAATAAATAACTACTTTTCAAATCTGAAGTAAAAAAAAAATAAAGACTGTTATGAAATTTTGATTCGGACTTTAGAAAGCATCATGGAAGCTACTTTTGTAGGCCGAATAAAATCATGTGGCAGACCAGATTTGGCCCACAGGCCTTGACTTTGACACCTGTGGAGTAGAGAGAATATGTGTGTTTGTATGACCGGTCTTGTGAGGACCACTAACATTTTATACCATACGTAGTGAGGACATTTTGACAATTGGGGACATTTTGGCCGGTCCTCACAAGTTTTTCATTCGAAAGGCTTCTAGAGGGCTTGTATATGCATCTGTTAAAGTTTCAGAGAGGTCCTCACAAATTCACCCAGAATGATTTTTGGGTGTGTGTAATTTCATTTCACTTGGATACACACACTTTTTACTCACTGTGTGTGTGTATGTGTGTGTGTGCGTTATTAATGAGAAGAACAAGTTCATACCACAAAAAGTAAAATATTTTAACCAAATTCACAACAGGGGTGAGGACTTTGAATGTAGCCATTCAGAAACCTCACTCCTGCTGTTATTTCAGTTTCAAGTCCACTTTTTATTGCTTTGTTTTTAAAGAAGATGAAGTGGGAAATGGCATGGTGACATTTAGTGTTTAAATGTAACACTTGTTTTTTCTCTAAACTCATCAGCAACGGTGGTCCTCACTCCTTTATCTGGAGTTATCCGGTCCTCACAAAACCATTGGAACAGAAATGTGTGTTTGTGTGTGTGTGTGTGTATATGTGTGAAATGACAAGCTTCCCGCTTTCCAATGAAGGCGTGTCACCTTGAGCAGCTTCATCAGTCCCTCCAACTGGACCATCAGTTCTCTCCTGCTTTCCTGCAGAGACGACATCCTCTGCTCTAGCTCGTCTTTCCTCTGTCTAAAACGCAGAATGGAGTCGTGACAAAGTAAAATCAGTGTCTCGTAACACCCCAAACAACATAGAACCCCTTCTTCCACCCCCTGCTTGGTTTGTTGTTGTTACATTAGTTGAATTTTCCGTGTTTTTTTTTGTGTGTGTTTCCAAACATCAATCTGTCATCTCCATCTGCTACGAAGGCCCCCCCACGGACACGTTTCAGCGTCGCACCTCAGTAGCCGAAGCTCAGCCAGGAGAGTCGGGTTGGTACCGCCCTTTTCAGAACCGGATTGGCATACGGCGTCGTGTTCTGATCGGAGTCGCTTGATTTCGGCCAAAATCTCTCTGCGTGATGACAAAACAACAATGGGTCAAGGTCAAAGGGTAACTCAACATGACCCGGGGTGATTTTTTTTTGTACCTGTTTTTGGATTCCAGCTGAGCGATGAGCTCTCGCTTCTGTTTGTTGACATCGAAGTTGATGCTACGAGTGGGTATCACCTAAACGCACAAAACCAATCAATCACTCTGTGTGTGATTAACTCATTCACTGCCAGACGATGTGCAAAAATGTGTCCACACCAGTGCCAGGGTTTTTGTCATTGTCACTTGAATTCCAGGAACCGCAGAATATTCAGTTTTAGGACTACGTAAGCATTCAATACAGTGCAAGAAACCTGAGACTATCTTCTTTCATTAGAAAAAAAAGTTATTTTTTAAAGTACAAGTAACATCCGACTTATGACCAGCTCGACTTACGACCACCCGGACTTATGACCACGAACTCCAGATCCTATTTTTTGTATTTTAATTCTACGCCAGGCACCGCAACGCGCTAGCAGGCCGGCAACGTGTATGACAATTTTAGCCAGCCAGCCAGCATGTCACTCTCGCACAGCAATCGACCGCGTGATGGCACCAGAGGGGGGGGGGTGCGAGTCGTTTAGCCTCCAAGTCTCTATTCAACATTTTGAAATGATTTCGACTTACGACCATTTTGACTTACGACCGTTTGGTCAGAATGGAACTCGGTCGTAAGTCGGATGTTATGTGTATATGGGTCTGGAGTTATCTGAGCTTAAAATGGGGGCGGATGTACAAAATACAATATAATATTGGTATATATAGCGCTTTAACAACAGCTGAAGCTGGAACAATGCACTAACATGGAAAATGCTGCCCCTTGTGGAAGGGAAAAAAAACATTGCCAGAGGCCATGACCAGTGCTTTATCAGCACCCACGCATGAAAACACAAAACCCGAAAAAATTCGGGAATGGCGTTCTATGTGACATTTTCAAATGCCGAATAAATTCGTGAATGAGTTAAAAATAATGAAAATAGTAAATGGAAGGATGACCTCACCCCTGAGCTTTCAGTCTCTGCCAGTCGGGAAGTGTAGCGGGCGATAAGTTTGTGCTCTTCGTCTTGTCTGTGAACGCCGCTTTAAAAACGAGAACAGATTGAGTCCGAATTTAACATCGCTTTCCAAAACACATTTTTAGGCACATCATGCTATTTATTAGCTATGTGGCGCTCTAGCTAGTTAGCTAACGGTCTAGCTCGCTATGTATTTGCTATCTGTCTAGCTGGCTAGCTATGTAGCTTGCTATTTATTAGCTATATAGATATCTAGCTGGTAAGCTAACTGTCTAGCTGGCTATTTATTAGCCATCTGTTAGCTAGCTTTCTATCTATTTGAGTTATTTCCGGGTTGAGTGACGTATGCGGCTGCCGCTTCTCACCCGCAGAAAAACCGATCCTGTGACTGTAAAGTGACCTTGAGAGTTTTGAAAGGCGCTTTCAAATAAAATGTATTATTATTATTAATATTAAAATCAAACGTGTTCAAAAGCAGCCGGTTAGCGCATTTGTTAAAGTTAAAAAAAACAAACAACGAACTAGCAGAACCTTCGGTTCCGACGAGTTTTCGAGTCGGATTTCGCTAGCCGCTAGCTGAAGCCTCTCACCGTGGGCTACTTTGAAGACGGTTGACATATGCGGCGATCAAAGCGTGCTCCTCATTCATGCGCTGAGCCGCCGCCAAACTGCTGACAAAAATCCCACACGGCAAAGTTAAGCATGGCGTGTGGACGCTCCACGGGCAAAAGTTTCGGGACACTCCGTAATATGAAGTTACAGTGATACCTCGGTTTACAAACCCCTCGGCTAACGAACTTTTTGGTTGACGAACGTTACATTCATGAAAATTTTACCTTGGCATACAAACTATTTTTCGGGATACACACGGAGCTGTCACAATGAGTGATGTGTCGTTCGCGAACGAGCCCGTTCTCTTAAAAGAAAATGGCAGCCGGCTTGTTTTGGTCCTCTATTCCCCGCCCCCAGTCATCGGTTAAAGCCACGTGATTGGTCAGGAATGCAGCAGTGAGGGGAGGTGGTTTAAACATTCAAGAGACAGGCAGACGACAGAGAGAGAGAGTGACAAAATGGGTAGAAAACAGTGGAATTTGGACTTGTTACAACTTTGATAGTTCAAAGGCAGAGTGTAGACTGCAAGGTTAAAATTTCCATCAATCAGGCTCCACAAATAACCCGCACAAGCCATACAGTACACTTGATGCAAAAAAGCTATCAACCAGAGCTAAACAGAACACAATTGATGAGGAACAAGGTAAAATTATCACAGAGAAAGCGCCTACAAGGGATCATTCCTCAAGATGGTGAAAGAAGAAGGCTACGTTCCTCATCAAGTGTTTAATGCTGATGAAACCGGCCACCCCATTCCATCAAGTCATCAACGAACATCACAAAGGTCAATAAAACGACTTTATTCTACAGTACAATTTATTTCTTTAATTATAATACCACAGCACATTTATTATACATAAAATAAGGTATATGTTGTGCAGTGTTAAGGCTTGTAAAATTTAAAAATTATGTTTTATGTGGACCTGGGAACGGTTTATTCTCATTGTAATGGTTTCCTATGGGAAATAAATTTTTGGGATACACACTTTTTGCCTTAAACACTCTGTCTGGGAATCAATTAAGTTCGTAAGCCAAGGTATCACTGTATTCGCATGCGGGTAAGACAAAACAATTCGAATCACGCATCTGATGCATATACGACACAAATGCTACGCAAACGTTACCTCTTGGAGGACTCTGGTGCGGATGTTGACAGCAGCATGACTGGACTCGGCTTGGCGACGGGTCGAGAAGGGCTGCGTGTACAATGACAATGATCACGTTGAAAAACTATATAAAAAATAACTACAAAAGTGAATATTCATCAACTGGTGAAGAGCAACGTTCAAGCTAACCTCATTCAAGGCTCACATTGTCACACACTTCGGGGTAGTCATGCAACGCTGAATGATTCGAGTCAGTGTAAACACAGACTGGGCAAAGATCACAAGGTACCACGCCACGCCCCACCCAAAAAAAAATGGCAGAAAGGGGGCGTGGTTAGCACACCAACTTCACAGCGCAGAGGTCGTGAGTTCAAATCCCGCTCCAAACTCCATGTGCGGAGTTTGCATGTTCTCCTCGGGCTCGCGTGGGTTTTTCCCCGGGTTATCCGGTTTCCACCCACATTCAAAAAATATGCACGGAAGGCTGATTGAACACTTTAAATAGTCCCGAGGTGTGATGATGAGCATGAATTTGTTTGTTTGGCTATATGTGTGGGCTACGATTAGCTGGCAAGCGGTTCAGGGTGTCCCCTGCCTAGTGCCCGAAGATGGATGGGATAGGCTCCAGCACCACCCCCCCATGACCCTATTGAGGATAAAGCGGTATTGAAGTTCAATGAATGAATGAATGAATGAATGAATGAATGAATGAATGAATGAATGAAAGACAAAGAAGTCCAAGATGGCGCCTGACTAGGGCCATTTTGAACTGCTTCATACAACAAAAATGGTCTTTTGCGTTGTGTTAGATTATGTATTATTTAGTTTTTGTTGTTGTTGACTTCAAAATGGCGCCGCGAGAGTGGCTGCCTTTACAGCAGCTCCTGTATTTTGTTTTTCTACTTCTTCCTTTCCTTTCCTCTTAACTTTCATCACTTTGCTGCTGTGAAATGTAAATTTCTCCACTGCAAGACTAATAAAGGCTAATCCAAGACAATGAATGAATGAATGAATGAATGAATGAATGAATGAAAGGCAGTTTTTTTAATGCGACTTCTGTGGGAAAAGAGACACTTTGTTAAAGGTGTGTGTGTGTGGAGTCTTACACAATATTAGCAAGATTAAGTGTCTTCTCAGGTTCTTCCGGGTAAACAGGGTGGGGGGCTTCCCTGGACGATACACAACCCAGCGTTTTCCCCAAAGCTCGGCCCAGCTTGGTTGCAGGCGACTTCTACATTCAAGACAAACCAAAAACGGGTCAAAAGTACACAAAGGTTGACTTCCTTGTGACCGTCGAGACTCACCCAGGACGAGTGTTCCTTCATCTGATGCTGGCTGTTGTGGGAACCGTTGGCATTTCCACGCCAGAAGCAGTTTTGGCACAGCTGGTAACTACGGCAACGGAGGCAACGATAGCGGAAGCCCGTCATACCGTCGCTACGGCAGTAGGAACATGAGACGGGATGGTGGACTGAGAGACAAAAAATAAAAAAATGGATAAAAAGATTACATTGGGGATGCGTGCGGGGATTTCTTTATTTTTGCCATTTACCGTTTTCGACATTGGCGAGACGATGCATGAGGGGTAACCAGACAAGACATGGAGGAGGCTCAGATACAATGTCCAGGAAGGTGTTGAGCATCACTTTCTTCTATAAAAACAATTATATGCAAATTCTTCATTCGGAAATAATACCCAAAAAAAAAATCATAAAAGAGGATAAAGAATCCATACAAAATCACTCCGGTGAATCTAAATATCTCAATAAAAAACACACTTTTACCTGTTGGGGGAAGCAAGAGTGAGCAACGTTGTTGGTGTAGCCAAAAGACGGTCGTTCTTGCACGGCGCAAGGCAAATTGAGAGCCTCCATGAGAAATTGGTCAAATTTGGACGTCACCATTTCGCCGCGGGAATTTGAGACCTGAGAAAAGACATCTTGCGCACCAAACGCCGGTTAGGGGGGGGTGAACATCGGCGCTAACGGGACGCTTTTCAGGATAAATGATGGTCAGCAAATTTATTAGATCCATTTTAAATGGGTTCAGTTTTGAAAGGGAGGAAGGCATTGCCATTTCCAAACACCGGCTCGCGGGCCAAATGTGGCCCTTGGTCAATTTTCATTCGGCCCACAGTCTCTGTTATGATATTAATAACGTCTGGCCTGCATGTAAAATTCATTGGGCAGTAGCGCTGTTAGCATGTGCTAAGTGCTGCTATCTAGAGGCTCAATCAGGAACAGCAAATTAGTATAATAATAATAATAACAATAATAACAATAATAACAATAATAACAATAATAATAATAATAATAATAATAATAATAATAATAATAATAATAATAATAATAACAATAACAATACATTTAATTTATAAGCGCTTTTCAAAACTCTCAAAGTCACTTTACAGTCACAGGATAGGTTTTTCTGTGGGTGAGCAGCGGCAGCCACACGCGCCAGCGTTCACTCAACCTGGAAGTAAGCCAAATACTGTAGATAGAAAGTGAGCCACCAAGCTAATAGATAGCTAATAAATAGCCAACACATAGCTAGCCAGCCTGCCAGATAGCTAACAGATAGCTAACCGAGAGCTAGCTAGAAAGCCTGCCAGCTAGATAATAATAATAATAATAATAATAATAATAATAATAATAATAATAATAAATTTAATTTCTAAGCGCCTATCAAAACTCTCAAGGACACTTTACAGTCACAGGATTTTTTTGTGTGGGTGAGCAGCGGCAGCCATTCGCGCCAGCGTTCACTCTACCTGGAAGTAAGACAGTATATGAGTCATTCCCTGAATGAAACCATTTCAATTTTCTATTTTTTATCCATAAAATAATGAAAATCAACAAAGCAACAATTACTTCTGTTCAACTGTTATTAAAAAAAGTTTAATTATTAACTAAATAATTCAGGAATGGATAATATGACATGGAGTGCCATTCCTGAATTCATTTTTTTTCTTGTTTGGGTGCCGATAAAGCACTGGTCAGACCTGTGGCAATGTTCATCTGTTTCCGCGAGGGGGCAGCATTTCCCTTTTTTTCATGTTAGCGCTTTGTTACAGCTTTAGTCGTTGTTAAAGCACTATATAAATCAAGATGCATGTGTTGTATTGTATTTTGTACACCCCATTTCAAGCTCAGATAACTCCATACCCATAGAACTTAGGAATTAACTACTTTTACCTGATGAAAGAAGAGAGACTAAGGGTTTTTTTACGCTCAATTGAATGTTTATGTAGTCTGAAAACTCAATATTCTATGGGTCTTGCAATTCGGGTGAAAATGACAAAAACCCTGGCACTGGAGTGGACACATTCTTGCACATTGTCTGGCAATGAATGAGTTAACACACCAAATCTGGGCCCAAAGTGGCTTATAAATGACCACCAAAAATGAAAATTTGCGGAACTTACAGCGAAGTTTGTCCACTAGTTTCCCTCCACATAGCACGGCCAGAATCGCCTTGACCGAGAACGCTGTTAGGCGGCTCTGCGGTTCACTGAAACAAATTAGATGCCAAATTTACCTGCAAGTTTCTAGGAAAAGTTATTTTTTAACAATTTTTTGGGCGTTATTTACCTTTCAACGGCAGCCAGTACGAAATCAACAAACAGTCTGGTACTCTCATGTGGCTTGATTGGATGCGTGGTAGGCAGACGCTTGCTTAACTGGTTGAACAAGGAGGACACCAAGTTCTCCAGCCTGGTCACAGAAATGCCAGCGTTCAATTCTACGGCATTCAAACCGGCGTCGCGCACCGCTTCGATGACGTTGTAGATGTCGATCAGATGCACTGCAAAAGGGGGGAAATGAAAGTTTGAATGATAATACAGGTAACATCCAACTTACGACCAATATTCGACTCGACTTATGACCACGACCTCCAGACCCTATATGTAAATTTTTTAATTCTACGCCTGGCACCGCACCGAGACTAATAAAGGCAAATCCAATCCAATCCGCTCGCTAGTAGCAACGCGTACGACAATTTTGGCCAGCCAGTCTGCATCTTACTCTCGCACAGCAATCGACCGTGTGATGGCACCAGAGTGGGAACCCATTCACATTGTGAATGGGTTTCAACTTACGACCATTCTGACTTAAGACCGTTTTGTCGGAATGGAACTCGGTCGTAAGTCGGATGTTACCTGTATGCACAGTGATACCTCGGTTTACGAACCCCTTGGCTTACGACCTTTTCGGTTTACGAACGTTAAATTAATGAAAAATTAACCTTGGAATACGAACCATTTTCGGGATACACACGCAGCGCCACAATGAGTGATGTGTCGTTCGCGAACGAGCCCGGTCTTCTAACAATAAAATGGCAGCCAACTTGTTTTTGTCCTCTATTATTTTGTCCTTGACACACTTGCAAAAAGCTATGCATGCCATTAAGCCATCTCCGACCATCACCAACGTAAATAAAACAACTTTATTATACAGTACATTTCTTTCATTACAATACAATAGCACATTTATTATATGTACAATAAGGTATATTTTGTGTAGTTTTAAGGCTTATTTTGTAGAAAATAATGTTTTATGGGGACCTGGGAACGGATTATTCTCATTTTAATGGTTTCCTATGGAAAATTAATTTTTGGGATAAACACTTTTCGCCTTACACACTCTGTCTGGGAACCAATTAAGTTCGTAAGCCAATGTATCACTGTATATATATTTATATATTCGAATAATATATATAAAGACTTACAGTTACATCTCTTCTGTATGAATCTCAGCTTGCAAGCTGTTCGATATGTGGAGAGACAGATGGCATCCAGGTTCTGATCCGCTGTAACGCAGAAGTGACATTCATTTGACGAAAGCTTCAATCAAAAGGCCAAACAAACGCGCCACTCACCGAGTTCCGCCAGGATCTGCCTTCTGGATGCTCCCACGGCAAGTGGATCCGCCCTCCTTCTATCGAATCGGCCCCGCTCCTCCATCACCATCTTGCATCAAACACCTACAACACAATCAGGGAATGCGCTTAGTAGTTTGCTTACTTTGACACTTGTGTGATCAGGTTTCTTAAAAAAAAAAAAATCACTCGCCATTTATACACAGCTGAGACAAAAATAAACAAAGAAACATATATAAATATTAAATAAATAAATAACACTGACATGTGATATTATTTAATCTATTTATAAACAAATAAAAAAAGAACAATAAATACATAAATGAATAAAAATACATACATAAAGAAATTAAAATACATAGGCAAATAAATAGACAAATAAATAAATACGCAAATAAATAGACAAATAAATAACATTGACATGTGATATTATTTAATCTACTTATAACCGAATAAATAAATAATAAATACATAAATAAATACATAAATGAAATATGAATACATAAATAAATAGGAAAATAAATAGATGGACAAATAAATAAATACAAATAACATTGATATGTGATATTATTTAATCTACTTCTAACGAATAAATACATAAATGAATGAATAAATAAATAAATTAATAAATACATGAAATATGAATACATAAATAAATAGACACACAAATAAATAAATAATAAATAAATAGGAAAATAAAGACACACAAATAAATAAACAAATAAATAAATAAGCAAAAAATAGACAAATAAACACGTAACATAAATAAATAAATAAACACATTAAATAAATAAATAAATAAATTGAGATGTGATATTATTTAATCTATTTTTCTATATTATGTGAGCTATTTTCTGTATGTGAGTAAAGAGACGTGGAGCTAAAACTAGTAGACAAACTCCGGGAAGTAATTCAAATGATAAGCAAGATGAAGTTAATAAAAAAAAATGTTTTGATGTCTTTTTTTTTTTTTTTTTAGAAAATCTGTTTGGAAAAGGAAGCAAGAAATGTGAAATGGACACCAATATTAGCATTCCTTCCTTGTGGAAAGATGGTGACAGGCTAAGCCCCGCCCCCATTCACACACCACCACCACCACCCCACGGGCACATTCCAGAGAGGATTTGAACACTTCCCAGGAGGCCTCGTGCTGCTTCTGTCAGACAAAAGACAGATTCTGGCTTTCGCTCAACGCACACGCACAAACTTTAGTTTTTAATCCCGGTTAGTCCAGTGTAATTTGTTCAGCGGCGCAACTACGGTGGGACTACTTGACGTGTAGGAGCTTGGTATTCAAGGTCCTCCCATTTCTTTTTTTTTTTTATTTAGAAGTTTAAAACCGTCCTTGCCTTGATGACACCCAACTAGGTCACGACAGGAATAGTGTCGTTGCTACCAGCGGTTTCTCTGAAATGACACGAAACAAAATGTCGGCGGGCTCGTGGGACATTAAAATGGACTGCGATATTTTAGCCCGTTTTCAGATGGAAAATCCTTTTAAAGCGTAAACAAATGCACGGATGACGACGTGTGTGTTGCTCTTTTTTTTCCCACTATGGTGTTTTATGATGGTTTACATTTACCAAGCTGTGTTGGAAACAAATACACTTTGGCCAACCAATGTTTGGTCAATCCTAATTCAAGCCACAGTTACCCACCCACTAAATTCAGTACAGTAAGTAAGCGCGCCATGACTGTCATCTGAAATAGCTGCAACGGGCACACAGTAAATACAACTACATTAAAAAAAGTATATATATACAGTAAAGTCTCGTTATATCGATATTCAAGGGAGTCCGAAAAAATATCGATATAACCGGGACTATCGATATATCCGACCCTGTTTGCATGTAATTTTCTCCGTGCGTGCATAGAAATAGTATCGATATAACCAGGACTATCGATATATCCGATATCGATATAACGAGACTTTACTGTATATATATATATATATATATATATATATATATATATATATATATATATATATATATATATATATATATATATATATATATATTAACTGCAGGTCGCAGACAACCACACGTGCAAATAAATACATAAATAAATAAACAAATAAATAAATAGCTAAAAAAACTAATAAGCAACTAAATAAACAACTAAATAAACAACGAAATAAATAAATAAATAAATAAATAAATAAATACATGCATACATACATAAATGTATAGCTAAAAAAACAAATAAATGAACCAACAACTAAATAAATGAATAAACAAATAAACGAATGACTAAAAAAAAAAACAAATACATAAACAAACAACTAAATACATAAATAAATAAACCAAACAGGTGAATGAATAAATACAAGATAAATACATAAATGAATAACTAAAAAAACAAAATAAATAAACAACCAACAAACAAATAAAAAAAAACAATAAATAAATAAATGCAATTAAAATGGAGACTTTAACAAATTCACCTCAATGCAACCTCCAAAGTGGCATTTGCAACTAAATAAATAAATACACAAATAAATACACAAATAAATAAATAAATAAATAAATAAACCAAACAGGTGAATGAATAAATAAAAAATAAGTACATACATGAATGACTAAAAACTAAATAAATAAACAACCAACAAACAAATAAACAAATCAAAAAATAAATAAATAAATAAATGCAATTAAAATGGAGACTTCAACAAATTCAACTCAATGCAAACTCCAATGTGTCATTTGCACACCCAAATAAACCCACACACACACCTGTTGGCAGTGGCGCCCGGCTTAAAACAGACACGCAAACTACTGAACTGGCGGCCCAAAAAGAATTCCCCACAACGGTTGAAGGCGAAGCAAACTCACAGAAGAACCGTTGGAAGACTCGGACAAGAAGAAAGAGGCGTCAAGCAGGCGAAGGCGGACTAAAGAGGGTGTTTACTACCCTTTGGGACGCCACACGCACAAATACAGAGACGTACACTAGCAAACCACATGAGCACATAGCCATTTGCAGCTGCTCCGTATTCTCATGTGTACCCTGACAGGTTCTTCGCTGGGCGTGCGTGCACGATGCATGATGCGCTCGCCATCAGAATAACTCTGGACAGACGTGCCAGAAATACACACGACGGTTACAGTATATCTTTGCTCCACGGCGCTTTAACCCTCATACAGTAAATAGATCAAATAAAAAAATGAAAAATAAAAAGTTCTTATTCCGTGACTGTAAAGTGTCCTGGAGAGTTTTGAAAGGCGCATAGAAATTAAATGTATTATTATTATTATTATTATTATTATCATTATTATCATTATTATTATTATTATTGGGATGATGATTATCATTACCATTAATTATTATCATTATTATTATTATCATTATTATTATTATTATCACTATTATTATCATCATTATTATTATCATTATTATTTAGATAGATTAAGTAATATGAAATTTTAATTTAATGTATACATGGATATATGTATATATGTATTTATTTATTTTGTGTATTTATGTATTTATTTTGTGTATTTCTTTATTTATTTTGTGTATTTATTTATTTATTTTGTGTATGTTTTTCTTTCTTTACTTTGTGTATTTATTTATTTATTTATTTTGTGTGTGTATTTCTTTCTTTATTTTGTGTATTTATTTATTTATTTTGTGTATTTATTTATTTATTTTGTGTATTTATTTATTTTGTGTATTTATGTATGTATTTATTCATTTGTGTATTTAATTATTCATTTTGTGTATTTATGTATTTATTTTGTGTATTTCTTTCTTTATTTATTTTGTGTATTTATTTATTTTGTGTATTTATTTATTTTGTGGATGTTTTTCTTTCTTTACTTTGTGTATTTATTTATTTATTTATTTATTTATTTATGTATTTTGTGTATGTATTTATTTTGTGTATTTCTTTCTTTATTTTGTGTATTTATTTATTTATTTTGTGTATTTATTTATTTTGTGTATGTCTTTATTTATTTTGTGTATTTATTTATTTATTTATAGTATTTCTTTGTTTATTTATTTTGTGTATTTATTTATGTATTTATTTACTTAGTGTATGTGTTCCAGAATGACTAGCGCAACACTGAGATGTGCAATAAATATATGAAAAGCAAAAAGATGCTTCGCCCATCAACGTTATAATAATAAAAAAAATCATTGCATGACACAGATGTGGACTTGAAACTTTCACACTTTGAGTCTATTTCTGGATTGGGGTCCGTTTTTTTGGCCGGTGGGGGTAAAATAGAGCACTACTAACAAGAGCAAAGTCAAACAGTGGTCCTGATGTTTAAAAAAAAGGGGAACAAAAGTGGGCACGAGTCTCGAGTAATATGACACACAAGGAAGGGTGGGACGCCGCTGTGGACAAAACAAAACTGTTTAAAAACACACAACTCTTCTAAAGATGATTTAAACTACCATAACATAAAAAAAAGTTCATTTTAATCAATGTAGTGACTTGCGTGCTTATGACGTCAGCAACTATTGTTGATTAAAGTCGCTCACCACAAACAAACACACAAGGTGACAACAAAAACAACCAAGTGTTGATTTAACCGACTTTTACACGCATTGGAGTGGAAATAAAAACTTAAATTTAACTCACCGACGGGTATTCCTTGAAGCTCTGCAGATATCAACAAACCAACACGAGGCTCGACTTGTACTCCTCCAACTTTTCTTGCCTTCTTTGCACGATGATCGCAGCGCCCCTCACAATGTCTCTTCTTGGCCTCGTTTATTGTTTAAAACATTTCATGGACGTCCAGTTTGAGATTGTCGTCGTTGCTCGCCATGATCGTGCAGCCTGCGGGTCGACGGCGTCCCACTTCCAGCCCGCCTTGTACGGGCGGGTGACCGCTGACTGACTGCACGGAAAGGAGCTTTTTTTTTCTCATTTTTTTTGAAAGAAGACACTCCTCTTTGCAGTTTGTTCCCTCCCATTCTCGTGATTTCCTGCTTAAGCTTCGCCTCGATTGCACACTGCACAATTTGGAGTTGTACGACACTTACGCAATCGTGATAATAACAATTTTGATTTCAAGATGGAAGTGGCTGCCTTTCCAGCAGCTCCTGTATTTTGTTTTTCTACTACTACTTTTTTCTTTCTTTTCCTCTACCTTTCATAAATTTGCTGATGTGGAATGTAAAATTCTCCACTGCGAGACGAATAAAGGTATAGTACATCCAATCCGATCGACAATAAACCGGAAATGCTTCTTTTTACGTCATCCGCCATTGGTCTGCAGTCAATACAAACTGCAACCAACGCATCCTGTTGCATGACGTGCATGTTTCCACAACAATTTCCAAAACTGTGAGGGTCTATTTCAAATATTGAGTTGGCCTTGTGGTTGGGGGGGGGGGGGGGGGGGGGGGGTTGTATGTTTCAAGTGCCCCTTTAACTAGCTTCCATTGTCCAATCGTGAAATTCATCAGCAATGTGTGATCAAATGGCACACAAACACTTGCAGACACCAAAACATTTGGGGAGATTAAAATCCTTGGAGTGTTATATTTACTGTTTTTTTAATAATCCGAAATACACATGCATTTTTATGACTGACTGTGAAAACCACTGGTTTGTATTTGTAAGAAGACCAGTAGTGTTTTGAATATTCATTAATTGGAACGTACTGTAGTTTATGCTAACAAGCGAGACGAAACAAAAATGAATTTGCCAAGCTAATTTTCATTTTGGAATACCAGGCATTTTTCCTCCTGTCGCAAAACCAGAATCTATAAATGAAAGGGGGAAAATTCAGTTTGAAGTCATATTTTGGATTCACCAAACTGTGAAGAAAACTCATTAGCTCGCTAGATTAGATATATAGCGAGATAGCTAGCTCGCTAGATTAGATATATAGCTAGCTAGATAGCTAGATTAGATATACAGTATAGCTAGATAGCTAGCTCGCTAGATTAGATATACAGTATAGCAAGATAGCTATCTTGCTAGATTAGATATACAGTATAGATAGCTATCTTGCTAGATTAGATATACAGTTTAGATAGCTAGATAGATAGCTAGCTCGCTAGATTAGATATACAGTATAGCTAGATAGCTAGCTTGCTAGATTAGATATACAGTATAGCAAGATAGCTAGCTTGCTAGATTAGATATACAGTATAGATAGCTAGATAGATAGCTAGCTTGCTAGATTAGATATACAGTATAGCAAGATAGCTATCTTGCTAGATTAGATATACAGTATAGATAGCTAGATAGATAGCTAGCTTGCTAGATTAGATATACAGTATAGATAGCTACATAGCTAGATAGCTAGATAGATAGTACAATAAAATAACAAAATAAATGCAAGTAATATGTACTCCAAAGGGGGAAAATCCAGTTTCAAGTCATGTTTCGGGCTAACCAAACTGAAGAAAGCAAGCTAGCTCAATTAGCTATACTGTACAGTATAGCTAGATTAGATATATAGCTAGATAAATAATACAATAAAATAACTAAATAAATGCATGTAATATGTAATTGAATCAGTTTTAGGTTTTGGGCATTTTCGGATTGAGCAACTATTATTATTATTATTATTATTATTATTATTATTATTGTTATTATTTTCATTCACGGTTCAGTACTGAACTTCCAAAGGCTAGAATAAGATTTTATGAGTGTGATAAGGGCAACACATGATAGTGAAAAGGGGCAAAGGTCAACTTTTTTTTGTGCATGGAACGCCTCCCAACTTCAAGATGATGAAAGCTTTTGTGGGAGCTGCAAGCCTGTATTTCTTTTCAACAGCAGAGAGCAGCATGGAGCTAATATTCCCAAAGCCAGCAGATGGACGACATTGTCCTTCCACCAGGCAACCTCAGTGGCCCCCTCTGTGACATTGCATCAAGCACCATATTGATTTCAATCAGCTTTATAGGCACGTTTAAATATTTCATTACAAAATGGAATGAATCATAAATGCTATTTGGATAACAGTAAAAAGTACGGCATTGAAATGATGTTTTTATTTAATTCATTTTGAGTATTAACAATAATCGGAATTGTGTGAAATCAACGGCTCATTGCAGAAGCACACGGTTGCAAAATACACTCGCGCTGTCGTCATAAAGATGCAAACGGATCATGAAATATTTAATTGCAAAGGCAGGAGGTGATGGAGAGGCCTTTTCTTTGCCTGAAAATCATCTGCTGAGAAGACTCACGTTGCACAAAGGGGGGAAATTGCGCATGTGCGCCTTCAAAAAATGGATGAAATAGACGTAAATACAAATAAATAGTCATCTTTTTTCAGTGCCACTAAGCTTGAATAGAACAGGCTAGCGGCATGCTAGATTAGAGCATGATTAGCAAAAAAAAAAAGGCAACAAATAGCATTAATTTTAATCAATATGTATTGTACCCCCATTTCAAGCTCATATAACTCCACACCCATATAACTTAGGAATTAGCTATTTTTTTCCGATGAAAGAAGAGCGTCTTTATGTAGTCCTTAAAGTCAATACTGTTCATTGGTTTTATTCGCTATCTAGCTGGCTGGCTGGCTATATAGCCAGCTATCTATTAGCTATATGGCTATCTAGCTGGCTGGCTATCTACTAGCTATATGGCTATATAGCTATCTAGCTAGCTATCTGGCAGGCTGGCTAGCTATCTAGCTGGCTGGTTATCTTGCTAGCTATCTGTTAGCGATCTATTAGCTAGCTAGCTCACTTTCTATCTACAGTAATTGGCTTATTTCCGGATTGAGTGAACGCTGGCGCGTATGGTTGCCGCTGCTCACCCACAGAAAAACCTAACCTGTGACTGTAAAGTGACCTTGAGAGTTTTGAATGCCGCTTATAAATTAAATGTATTATTATTATTATTATTATTATTCAATATAACACAACACAATGCTCATGTTAGTGTTTTTATTCATGTATTTTATTATTATTATTATTATTTTTTTACCCAGACAGATGAGCGTTTGCCATTTTACAACCATGAAAGACATGCGACCCCCCCCCCCCCCATCCTCGTCGACCCACAACCCCCTACTCCTCTTACCATTCCGCCACTGGCAGGTTACCATGGAGACTGGCTCCATATTTCAACCTCCACCTCCTCCCCCGAAAGTCCTTCCTCACTTCCTGAGTGTCTTTGGCTCACTGCTTCCATCCAAATCCTTTAACCCCGCCCCCCTGCCTCGTTTTTCCATCGGCATGTCATTTCCTCCGCCCTTTGACCCCCGACCCACCATCAGTCCTCCCCCCCAGCACTCTCACGGTCATACAATATATCGCAGAGGCCGACACAGAACAGTGACATCACCGGCACGTCTAACAGGCTATCCCAAAGACAACGAACAAAGACATTTTTTTTTTGTCTAAATCACATTCACCCCGCCTTTACCGTCAGCGCCATCATGTAAATATTGTCCTCTTTTTATGTTATAGAATAAATTAATATCAGACATTTAAAAAAAAAAAACATATTACCAATGTACATTTTAACCAATAGTTTGACTGAACCTTAATTAATATTCACCCTGATATTTAAAATGTCATTTACGGATATGCAAAATCCTTTCACGTTGCAACTACGGGATGATCTTAACAAATATTCAATATTTTCATATGAATTATTATCATAATTCTGATCACGTGAGGAGATAATGTGGTTGGAATCTAATCTGTTTTCAAAATGGGAGCATGCTGAGCAAAATTAAACTGCCCGAAAGGAGGAATAAAATGTAGGCCTTGGATAATCCCATTTATGTATTTATTAATGTATTAATTTATTGATGTATACATGTATTAATTTATTACATTATTCATGCATAAATTTATTGATTTCTTGATTTTTTAATTTCTTCATTTATGAAATTGTGAAGTTATGTATTTATTTATTTATGTATTAATTTAGTACTTTATTTATGCATTTATTTATGTATTTATTTATTGATTTGCCGATGCATTTATTAATGCATTTATGCATTTATTAGTGCATTTTCTATGTATTTATTTACATACATATTTAGTTATATTTTTATTTATGTATTTAGTTATATATGTATTTGTTTATTTATATATTATTTATTTATGTATTCATTCATAGATTCATTTATGTATTCATTTATTTGGTTGTTTGTGTATTTATTAATTTATGTATTTATTAATGTATTAATGTATGTATATATTGATTTGTTGATGCATTTATGAATGTAATTATTAATGCATTCATTAGTGCATTTATCTAAATATTTATTTACATACATATTTAGATTTTTATTTGTGTATTTATTTGTTTGTTTATCTATTTTTATTTTTATTTATGTATTCATTTGTGTATTCATTCATTTGGTTGTTTATGTATTTATTTATTAATGTATTTATTTGTTGATTTGCGAATCAACAGCCCCCTCTGCAGTTTGCAATTAAGTTCACGTGGCTCGTACGTCTGCATTATATAGATCACGACTCGATATGAATAAATATATCAAATTTCTTTGAAAATCCATTTTAAGGCATATGTCGCGTTTAAATGACACGTGGCGACGTCGCCAACTTACCCGTGACACAGCGTGTTTATATTTTTGCACTGTGAGAGGAAAAAAAAAAGAACACACAGATATGACTTGGAATGCATCAGGATTATTCGTTTGACCCTTTAAAGTATGTACACAGGATAGAAGCCACTTTGGTGACACACAAGCATACTGTAACTGTACATACACACCCCCGCACAGACATTTACGACTCGATTCTCTCTCCCGTTCGACCAACTTTTACCTTGTTTCATTTCATGAGCTCATTCAGGTCCTTCGGACACCAGCAAACCCTTTTTTGTTTGTTTGTTGTGTTGCTCAAAGGGTGTTGTTGTATGTCCCAGCGCTGTATTTTGCAGCAACGCTTTAGCGTTTCACTGCGCCGACGCCAGCGTGGCAGTGATACAAGACGAAAGGGAAACGTTGGAAGAGGAAGAAGTCAGAGACTTTTGGTTTTTACACCTGCAAAAAAAAATAAGAATAAAATAAAGATGTGTTTTTTTTTTTTTTTTTTTTAAAAATCAGCATGTCAGATAAATGACTGAAAATCCGAATCGCAGGTTAAGTAGACTATAAATGAACAATGAGATTACAGGCTACTGAGAGAGTGATGAGGGTGTCTAATCCGGACTAATTCCATTACGATGCGATACGGAAACCCGTCGGCACTTGCGGAAAAGGGCTGATGAGTAAAAATGGAGATTTCCATTAAGGGCTAATGCATTGTGGGAGTTTAAGTGCTACATCTGTTGAGCAAAAAATGACACATTAAAAAAAAATATTAAATAATTAATTATTAATAATTAATTATTATTTTTTTTTTTACCTTAGATCTTGCCAGATATTTTTTTGCATACATTTAAAATTGACAAAAGTATATATTTTAACAAAACAGAATCATGTCAAATGTAATGCACAAAACTCAATTTAAATGAAAAATAACTACAAATAAATAATCATAAATAAATATGTAGACACATACATAAATAAATAAATAGATAAATATAGCATATATAAGTGAACAAACAAGCAAACAAATAAAAACATGCACAAATGAATACATACATAAATAAATAAATATATAAATAAACGCATTAATAAAAATATACATTAAATTGATAAATAAATAAACAAACACACAAAAATACACAAATAAATAAATATGTAAAATTGATGAATAAATAAACATACAAAAATACACAAATAAATAAATAGACTAATAAATAAATAAAAACACACTAATGAATAAATCAATACACAAACAAACAAATACACAAAAATAGACAAATAAATAAATATACTAATAAATCAATACACAAACCAACAATAAACAAATACACAAAAATAGACAAATAAATAAATATAGTAATAAATAAATAACAAACCAATAAATAAACACACAAGTAAATACATATACTAATAAATAAATAAATAAATAAATACATACATAAATAAGAAACACACGAATGAATGAATAAATAAATAAATACACTCACAAATAAATAAATAAAATACACAAAAATACACCAAAAAAACAAACATGCACATAAATACATAGAAAAATAAACACACAAATAAGTCAATAAATCAATAAATACCACCACCCACATATTTCATAGCCAATATTTGTTTGGACTATTTGACTTACCAGGATGGAGATTTGTGAACGCCTCTATCGTTGGTGGGAAAGTTGTCCACAGAGAATCTCCGGTTCAGCTCTGCATCCTTCAAGCGACCCAATGAGGCGGAGTTTGAAGGGTTCATGTCCAGCTCCAGAAACATGATGTTCTCAGCCTGAACGCACACACACTTGCATCATCATCACGACCATGCTATGTCATTCGCTAGCCCACATGGCTTACCCTGAATCTGTTTTTAGCACCCATGGTGATGGCAACCCTGGCATATTGGCTGATTGGTCTTTTGTAGCCGACTGCAGATGTTGGCCTTTTCTTCATCTGCAGGGGTTTGCTGAACAGAAAAAGAAGTAGGGGGGTGGAAATCAATGGTATCGCACATTCACGCGCCGCCCAATCAATCGATCCATTTCTAACACTGACCTCTCAGCGGGAACCAGAGGCTGGAATTTCCATTGATCCTCTTCGGGGTCAAAAGTCATTCTACTCATGATCTTATTCTTCTCCTCTGGAGGGATGAAGTTCTCGATGATGAGGTACCTGAGCAAGAAAGCGTTTGCGGTTTTAACACGTAGCGTAGCGGATTTAGCTCAGAACTCGTTCCCTCACTTGAACTTGAGCTCTCTGGTGAGCTCGTTCTGCGTTTGCTCCAGTTCCTGACGACTCCTCACGTGCTCGTCGTTGACATCTTGGATCTCGGCTTTGATGCATTGGAGCTTGGCGTACAACTAGGGGGAGAAAAGCGCAAATGAAATGACTCAGTGGATGGCGTTAGTTCTTGAACCGGGTACCTTTTTGAGTTTCTTGGTTTTCGCTTCCACTTCCTGTTGCAGAGAGGTAAAAGTCTCCCTGAGCTCCAATGTCTCATCATCTTGCACCATCATCTGCTGCTGCATTTCCCTCTCGTTGCACGACTGGGAAAAAAATGAATGGAAATGACAACCTGCGACCGATCGGCATACCCGCCGTAAAAACATACCTGCTCTGCAATTTCCTGTCTTTTCATTTCTAGCATTTTCTGCTGCTCATTGGTGTGATCGATGATGTTCTTCCCGCCGACCAGCAGTTTGCTCTCCATTGCCTGGAAGAAAGAAACAAGAGCTCGCAGTCAAACACTTCATACAAAGCACCATTAAAGGGCAACCAACCCCATTTTTTGTTTCCTAACTGAGGGCAGAAAAACGTTTGATAGCATCTAAAATACCAAAAACACGCAGTATGATATTTTTAGTCAAATGCAAAACACCAATAAAAACACCAAAAAAAAATGAACCCAGAAGTGGCCATTTTCAGAAGGTCCCGCCCCCTTGGCCCGTTTTCACAGGCTGATTAATTCCTTACAAGGAGCTTTGTCGCCCTCTTCTGCCTCTTTTTGGTGCAACACGAAGTTTTCAGACCAAACAAAGTACCGCAAAATGCATTGTGTGTCGCTTTCTCTGTCAGGGGCGTTCCTTCGGTGACGTCACGTGGGGCTCGTCACCAACTCAAAAATAAGACTTCCTGAATATTCAGCGCGAGTCTTAAAACGTAAAATATAGCTATATGCCGTGGAATCATTGTACAATGCGCTCAGTAGAAGTCATTTGAAGTGATTTTACAAATTATGGACACAACTTGTCTGGGGGTGTCGGTTGTCCTTTAAATATACATCCGGGGGGAAGAAAAGTTTGAAAAGAGCCCCTAAAGATGAGGAGGCCACATTTTTTTTTGTCAAAAGGGAAACAATGATGTGTGTGTTAAATTGTAAGCAGCCGAACATTCCGTGAACCGTAAACATAATTACATGCGACAGTAGTACAGTGGAGAGAGAGCGTCTTTGTTTATAGTTGGCCAGAGGGCGCTTTTTGTCTGCGCTTGTGTCCATTTCTGCTAGGACAATAATAATTATAATAATACATTTCATTCATAAGCGCCTTTCAAAACTCTCAAGGTCAATTTACAGTCACAAGATACATTTTTATGGGTGAGCAGCAGCAGCAGCTAAATGCACGGAAGTAACTCAAATGACCTACCTACCTAATGTACCTACCTAGCCAACTAGCTAACTACCTAGCCAGCTATCTATTAGCTAGCCAGCTAACTATTAGCTACCCAGATAACTATTAGCTAGCCAGCTATCTATCTACAGTATTTGAGTTACATCCAGGTTGAGTGAACACTGGCGCATGTGGCTGCCGCTGCTCACCCACATAAAAAAAATATCCTGTGACTGTAAAATGACCTTTAGAGTTTTGAAAGGTGCTTATAAATGAAATGTATGACTATTACATCGACTGGCAGTGAATGAGTTGATTTCACAAAGCCATCGTTTTGATAATAGTCGACGTTGTTTTGCTCAAACTAGCTCTTACGACACGACACAAGGGAATATTTCTTCCCCGATTTCCCGTTAGCTCCGCAACACTCCCAACGTCGTTTCACTGTACAGACGCGCACTCCATCAATATTTCAGTGAGTTCTTCACCGCTGAAAGACACGCAGCGGGGACGGGATGTTTGTCTTCATCAGCTTACAAATACACGCAAGCCGGGACCAACTCGCATGTTTTTTTCCCTTCAACCGTGAAACAGGAAGATGGAAAAAAAAGTATAGCAGGAAGTAGTCAATCTACCCCCGAGAAGAATACACGTATTGTGTACACGTGCACCCAAGTCGAGGTCCGTTGATGCTGAAAATACATCCTGTTTTGTCACGGGGCACACCCTCACGCGACATGACGTAAGGCGGTGTGAGTCACCATCGAAAAAGATGTCTGCCAAAGTCCACCCTGTGATGGCCCTCAGCCATCACGGCAAAGAAACCGAAGAATGGCGAAGAGACAAAGGACGACAATCTGATTTTGACCTACAAAAGTGACTCCAAGATGAGTCCCCCGGGGGGCTATTTCAGGGGAGGTTTCACGTTCTCATAACATATCTTGGATCAAAAGATACAATAGATACTTCGCGAGCTAGCTCGAAAGATACGATAGATGCTTCACTAGCTAGCTAGCTCGAAAGATACGGTAGATACTTCGCTATCTAGCTAGCTCGAAAGATACGATAGATACTTCGCTAGCTAGCTCGAAAGATATGAGATACTTCGCTAGCTAGCTAGCTCGAACGATACGATACTTTGCAAGCTAGCTAGCTCGAAAGATGCAATAGGTACTTCACTAGCTAGCTCGAAATATATGATAGATACTTCGCTAGTAAGCTAGCTTGAAACATACCATCGATACTTTGCTATCTAGCTCGAAAGATACGATAGATACTTTGCTAACTAGCTCGAAAGATATGATAGATACTTCGCTAGCTAGCTCGAAAGATTTGATAGATACTTCGCTAGCTAGCTCGAAAGATTTGATAGATACTTCGCTATCTAGCTCGAAAGATATGATAGATACTTCGCTAGCTAGCTCGAAAGATATGATAGATACTTCGCTAGCTAGCTCGAAAGATATGATAGATACTTTGCTAGCTAGCTAGCGCGAAAGATACTTCGCTAGCTAGCGCGAAAGATACGATAGATACTATCTAGTCTATCTAGTACTATCTAGTTATCTAGCAAGATAGCTAGATAGACAGATAGCTAGCTAGATGAATTAACACGTACATAAATAAAGAACTACACAAACAAATAAATAAATAAATACTGTAAATACAAGCTGATGTGGGGCAAGAGAAGAAGATTCATGAACTAGAAGCGACTTGACAAACGCGACTCAGAGAGCTAGCGCAACGACTAAAGCTTTGAATTTGGAGGCCGGGAAATACTTGACGTCAATCATCTCCTTCTCTAATGATAGATACTTCGCTAGCTAGCTAGCTCGAAAGATACGATAGATACATTGCTAGCTCGCTATCTAAAATTCTCTTGAATTTTGCTGATTCGCCGCTCAGCAGCCCCGCAGTCAGCGTAAAACGTGAGAATTTGCAAAAACACGTGTCTAGTTTGCTGTCAAAGGTTGGGATCCTCACCTTGTACTTGGCGGTCAGTTGCTCGGTGGCTTCCTGCTCCTTGCGAAGATCCCCCATCATCCTCTCTTTCTCGCCGAGAAGTCTGGTCTTCTCATCGGCCAGGAGCGATCGATCTCCTCTGATGGCCTCCTTCTCCATCTCCAGACGCTGCTCTTCTCGTTTCACATAGTCCTCGGGGTCCTTCTCCGCTTCCTCCTCTTCGTCCTCGTACTCGCCGTCTTCATCCCCGTCGTGATCCGAGGCCCGATCGTCCGACCGCTCCTTCTTCTGCTTGTTCCTCCACTTCCTGTGGTTGAGCTGAGCCCTGAGCCGAGCGATCTCCTGCTGAAATTCGCGGAGGAGGGCGTCTTTGGGGTCCTCGTTGACCCGAGGTCGGTTCTGGATGTTCTTAGCTCGGTTGGCGTAGCGAAGCGTGGTGAGGGTTTCGTCGTAGTGTTGGGGGGCGGGACCTAAGGTGGCCACCATGACGGTTTTGGCATTACCGCCCAAGGAGTCCTGCAAAAGGCGGGTCAGCTTTGAGTCCCGGTAGGGCACGTGGCCACTGCGCCCGTCGGCGAGTGCGGAGATCACGTTCCCCAGAGCGGACAGTGAAAGGTTGATCTTCGCCGCTTCCTTCAGGCGCTCGCCCCGGACGCCCGTCTTGGCCTGACGCTCGCTGCCGGCCAGATCCACCAGGTTTAGTCGTCCCACCCGGATGTGCTTCCTCCCATCCGGACCGGGTTGTCCGCACTCCACGGTGATCAGAAACAAGGCGTGGGACCTGGAGGAATACTCATTCATGTGGGTGGCCGCAACCGCCCTGGCTTGGTTTCCAACGTTCATCACCTCCTCGATCTCCTTGATGCTCTTACAGACGCAAGAAGTGAGGTCCGGGACGTAGACCCCCGTTTCCGGACTCTCTCGAAGCTCCAGTCCCCGGGCGCTGGCGTGGCCCGGATCTAGAAGATCTCGGATCTCCTCACGATAGATCTCGAGGTAGGACGCCCGGACCAGGTATTGTTTATCGGACTGCGAGCGTGAGATGTGCGTAAAGATGTGGTCAAAGGCGTTGGGGATCACCCCCCGTTTCTCCGCGTCCAACCACATCCCCTGCATGGTGTACGTCTTCCCGGTTCCGGTCTGTCCGTAAGCGAATATGGTTCCGTTGAAACCGGCTAGCACAGAATCGATCAGGGGCCGAACGCTCTCGTCGTACAGATCTCGTTGTTTGGAATCGGCATCGTAAACGGCGTCGAATGTAAACGTTTTTTGCGGTTCGCTGTGCGACGCTCGGGGATTCCTGAGGATCACCTGGCCCAGTCGCAGATCCATTTGTACGATCTCCCCAGAAGGACCGTTGGACTCTTCTTTTCGGTTCAGAGGTCGACATCGAACGACCACCTTAACTGACTCACTGCTCTTATTCTTTGACATGGTTCGGCGTCTTGCGAGCGAGCACACAATGACGATAAATGTAATTACATATAAATATTTTTTTTAATCTTTCTGGCTAATAGCTTTGAGTCACTGTTTCTTTTCTTGTGACAAATAAAAAAATAGCGTTGTCATTTCTTCAATGAAAACAGCCTTGGATTTAATGGCGCAAATGAAGACAGGCCATCCTAATGCCTCGATTGCCCTGACTGTCTGTTAAATTAGCATAAATGGTATCAGCTCTCACTGAGTGGCTCGACGCTCCATTCCCGTTGCGTGTCCACGCATGTAGGCTGAAAAAAAATCCTCCAGAAACCGAGACAAAAAGGCGGATATTTTGCTCATATCTTCTGTTTGCACGCCCAGTGGATCCGCATCTTCCTTCCCTCCGCTCAATGATGCTGCGTGAGGCGTACGGTTGCGCGTCTCCGAGAGACGGATCCTCCTATTTAGCACAAACGCACACACGCACGCATTGACACACGCACACGCTTGCAGTCACAGCTCGAGCTCCACGCCCCACATCACTGCGGAGTAGAGCAAAGTATTTTGGGTAATGTAGTTCATCACGCAGCGGTTGTTTTGATACATTTTCTCCGAACTAAGCACATAAAGTACGAAATTACAGTAAAAAATTAAAGAATTTATTAAGAAAAATAAAGCTTTTTACATTTCTGAGTAAAAAAATACATATTTTGAAGCCTTGCAGTTGATATGTAAGTAAAAAAAATGTCAAATCTACTCAAAATTAGTCTAGAACAACTGGTTCCTTTAAAATGTATTTATTTTTAATTCGTCACAGATTAAATTAATAATTACTACCATTACTTAACTAGGTTGTGATTATCAATCCAGTCAAATTGTGTCCTCTTGTGGAGAAAAGTGGAATAAACTCACCAGTTCGTCAACAATCCAGCCCAACAGTGCCTCCTGTGGACAAATAGAAGAACTGATTTTCCTCCAGTTACTCTACAGTGCCGTCCTGTGGTCAAATAGTGCAATAGACTTACTGGGTTTCAGCATCAGAATCATCTTTATTGCCAAGTATGTAGAACACGCTGCACTAGTATCATCAACAAAAAATTGCAAAGAGGCACTATACAGTCTATTAGCTCTCTAAGCTACTTATTATTATTAGCTATCTAAGAAGAACAGGAAGAAGAAAGCACATTGCCTGAGGAAGAATATATTTTCACTATCCCATCTGTTAGCTATCTAGCTATCTATTAGCTAGCTAGCTTTCTATCTATTTGAGTTACTTCTGGGTTGAGTGAACGCTGGCGCGTGTGGCTGCCGCTGCTCACCCACAGAAACACGTATCCCGTGACTGTAAAGTGACCTTGAGAGTTTTGAAATGCGCTTATAAAGGACATGTATTATTAGTAGTAGTAGTAGTAGTAGTAGTAGTAGTAGTAGTAGTAGCATTCCCAGTTACTCATCAGTGCCCTCCTGTGGACAAACAGTGGAACAGACTCACCTTGAATTCCTCAATGTCATGAAAGGAGGCTAAAAACCCAAGTTTTTTTTATTTCTCCACGTATATAATGCACATGTGAGATTCGCAGATTTTATTATATTGAAATATAAATGTAAAATTAAAATTCACTCTTTATAACTCGCTGATCTTAAAGATCAGCAGCTGTGAAACTATCAATACTTGTTTCTCAAAGTCATCCAATACGATCCCCCGGGGGGACTTTGTAGAAAACTGAAGAATGCAGTTTGATACGAACAATTTGTGCGAGCAAGAAAAGAGAAGTTGTGCAATCAGAGTGCGGATAAACAAATAGAATAGATGCGAGTTTGGATTTTAGTCAGCCCGTTGCAACTTGTTTTATTTAATTAGATGCATTTCGCCGGATGAAAAGCAAGAGAACTGTATTTAATTAAAATAATGGATGTATTTATGTCTACATAACATTACCTTAAAGCTATGTCTCACCTTTAAAAAAAAAATAAAGTTCACATATTTGATCAGGTACTTGCAGATCACTTCATCGATCCCTTTTTTATGCGCCACAGCAGCATAACATCGGGTTCTTATATGACTGTTGTCTCTTAACTTGTCAAGTCTGTACTTGGCGGTGGATGACATGCTCTGCATTCTTGGAGTAGTGCCTGAAGTGAAAGAGGGGAAAAGTTACACGAAGCCAGTTCGTGTTGACCTTTTGTTTTTTGTTTCAAATAAATATAAAGAATATTTCACCTGTAGTGCATATAAAGTTAAAGCGGGTGAATGACCTTTTATTTGAAAGAGATGAGGCCGGTCGGAAACGCCGCCACGTAAAAGCAATGGTAGTGAATTATGACATCACTTTTCCTGACTCACAGCTGGAAAAGTCAATGCATCTATGTCCAACTTGCCGGAAAAGTGAATCACATATTAAGCACCGAGGAAACTAGCTGCCATTTTGGATCACTCGACATGTTTCACTCGTTGAAGTTAAAGAAGGGATGAGCCTAAATGTCCAAGCATCTGGCCCAGTTGCCCTATCTGTCACTCCAGGACACACCTCCTCGTGTACGTACGCAAAACCGACCAATGAAATGCGGTCGCATTCTTGAATGACAGCAGGGCCAGCAAATCAAATTTATTTTCTACAAAAGTGGGCGAGCGATGTTACGTCTGTCATATAGGGTGTCGCCGAGCTGACTCCTATTCCAGAGACGGCGGCGGTCGTCTTACTTTAAGTTCCCAATCTTTCCGGGAGGATAAAAAAAAACATCACCAACTTTGCAAAGTCGGTGAATTTGCCACACGATCGCCTTCGATTTATATTTGGAGGTTTATCGGTTGAGCTTGTGGCCGGGCACTGGAATGACGGGGTGTGCCGAGAATTTGAATTAGCTCGCCGTTAGTATGAAGAAAGAGTGAGTCGGGGTAGAGAGGAGCCATTTTGTCCCGACTGTGTGGGAGAAAAGAAAGTAGAAAAGAGGAATCACGTCGGATCGCCTCGCGTTGTTTGCTACCTTCTCTCACGCTTGCAAAAGGGAAACAGTGGGGCTTCTTTTTTGGAATATCGCTTTCCCTGACGACGCGTTTTATTTTGTGCTGGTATTTAGCCAAGTAGCTTGCCAAAGCTAATCAACAAATCCCAGGTTGTAAACTGTCAAAATCGGGGCAGTTGTCCAGGTTGGCGCAGGAGCTGGCTGCAGACTTGACCTTGGCGTGTTAGAAAATTGCTCTTTTTTTGTGTGAATCAAAGCGGCTACATACTCAAGAGTTTTCAATGGCTAAGAAGACGTACGACTTGCTATTCAAGCTGCTTCTCATCGGAGATTCGGGCGTGGGGAAGACCTGTGTGCTGTTCCGCTTCTCTGACGACGCCTTCAACACAACCTTTATCTCCACCATAGGTAAGCGAGTGAACCAAAATGTCAAATTTAGTGTGCTACTACTGGCCATTTGATTCGCCATCGCGCTGTTAGCATGTTCCGGGCTGCCCGGGCCTGCCCCCCGGGAAGCTGGGAGACAAGTTGTGCAATTTTGCCAACTATTCAACGCGAGTAACCTCCGCTCAAGCTGACGGGGACGTTTTGAATGTACCACGAAACTCGTTTTGAATAAAACCTGACTGTTGTGCAACGACTGATTCGTGAAGCTGTCATCGGTGACATCGCTAGCTAGGTAGCTAAGCTAGTGGGGGCAACGGGGGCCGTTCGACTTTGTATCCATACAAACCTCACTCGCTTGTAATCCTTTTTTTTACGCTCATGTAACAGTTAGCTACGTGAACATCTTGTTACTCTGTCAGGTAATCGATCATTAAGAGAAAAAAAAAACAATTCCCAGTGTATTTCCATAGAGCTGTCATTACATTATATAAGCAGCAATGACATGTCATAACCAATGCTATCACTTATTGTCGGAAATATATAAATTGCTTAACGTTACTAGCATCACAAATGCCACGGAATGCATTAAAACAGATGACACATATGTAGCGCATATAAATATATCATCTATATTCCTCGCAAGTTGATACAGGGCAAGTATTTACCATCTTGCTTAGCTATAATGAGTACTGGTAGTAGTTGTATTGTCAATACAGAAGTTTTATATTAATTAACACAGTGACAGGTAACGCTTATAAAATACATTGCTTTCTTTCGGACCGCTCTGGTCAATAAATCTCCACTTGCTTCACTGAACCTCAGTGTCAACGATTTAACAAAATATAGAAAACAGGCGAGTAGCAGTCAATTGAGTATATCGGCAATAATATTATTGTCAATGTGGCTTTCACGGTGAACAAGTTTCACGTCATTGAGTATCGAATAAAAAGATGAACGGCTCAATTGATCACATGCATAGTACAAGATACTGATTAAAGTACTCATTTGACAAAGGAAAAAGTGACAAGCCAGTAACTTTTCTGTTTTAGGGGGTTAAAAAAGTCCCTAAATTTTGACACAAACGTCTGTGTCATTTCTCCGGTGGTGGAATTAACGCCGTCCCGTGGATGAGACGTACTTTTCTGACATCTTGCCGTCGCATATCATTTGCAACACAACCCTGGTTTGTTTGTTTGTTTTCACTCTTGTCAGCACATGAAATCATTTCTGCGTGTGTCTCTTTTAGAAACAAACAAAAACAGTTGTTGAATCCCTTGGCATTCCTCTCCTGTATCTAAATGTTTTTGGGACGACACGGATGCACTTTCTGTCCCCTCTCAAAAATATTTAGCCATTTTTCCTCCCCCCCAACCTAACGATTCCCCTTCCGCCCTCTCTGGGGTGTGCATAATAATCAATGAGTCACTCTCTGGCAGCCTTTTCCTTCATTATGCCGTGGGCCCCGCCCCTCGAAGAGCACAGCTGTTTCCTGAACTTGTAAACCGAGCGCAATCTCTTCGCTTTAGCTGAAGTGACAGCTCGATTATTTGGAGAGGAAAACAACACTTGTGAGGCCAAAAGTCATCAGCGGGGGCCCTCCCGTGGTTTCGTGACCCCATTCCGGAAGAATAACAAGCATCCAAAATTGAATTCCTTGGATAAAAGATCGCGCTCGGACTAATACGGTGATTATATCCACATGTCATGTTGTACCGAACTGAGCAAAAGTGGGCTTCAGCTGTTGTTAAAGCGCAATATAAACCAACGTGGATGTATTTGCATTGTATTTTGGACAACCACCCTCATTTCAAGCTCATATAACTCCAGACCCATAAAATTTATGAATTACCTTTTTGTCCTGATGAAAGAAGAGAGTCTATGGTTTCTTACGCTGTGTTGAATGTTTATGTAATCCTAAAACTCAATATATTGTGGGTCCTGGAATTTGAGTGATGATGACAAAAACCCTGGCACTGGAGTCGACACATTTTTGCACATTGTCTGGCAGTGAATGAGTTAAGGTTCCTTCTTTGCTTCATCCCATGGTCGACCGCTCTGTTTTTTTTTGCAGGAATAGACTTCAAGATCAAAACGGTGGAACTACAAGGAAAGAAGATCAAACTACAGATCTGGTGAGCCGCTTAATTCGGCGAGGTGTCCTCCACTTTTATTTACTGATGCTGATTTAATAATAATAATAAATTTAATTCATAAGTGCCTTTCAAAACTCTCAAGGTCACTTTAGTCACAGGATTAGTTTTTCTGTGGGTGAGCAGCGGCAGCCACACGCGCCAGCGTTCACTCAACCTTGAATAACTCAGAGATAGAAAGTTAGCTAGCTAGCCAATAGATAACTAATAGATAACTAGCTAGCTATCTTATAATAATAATAATAATAATCCATTTGATTTCTAAGCGCCTTTCAAAACTCTCAAGGTTATAGACCGCAAATATAGAGCAAGCTAGATAGCCATCTTGTTAGCTAATAGATAGCTAGCTAGCTAGCCAGTTAGATCGCTAGCTAGATAGCCAGCTTGAGAGCTCAAGTGAGCAACATAATATAAACAAATATATACATTTAAATTATAAGCGCCTTTCAAAACTCTCAAGGTCACTTTACAGTCATAGGATTGGTTTTTGTATGGGTGAGCAGCAAAAGGCACACGCGCCAGCGTTCACCCAACCCGGAAGTTAATAGGTAGAAAGCGAGCTAGCCATCTCATAGATAGAAGAACCTTCCAAGACAATACACGCGTTTTGGATATCGAGTTGCTTTGTCTTTGCATGGAGGAAATGTTTGTACTCGCCACACCTTATAGTTGATTCACGTCACACTTTTTTTTTTTTTTGCATCTACATATTTTTACATAACTCATCGTCGTTGATCATTTCATGAACTTATATACACACACGCGTGTCTCTGCAGGGACACGGCGGGCCAGGAACGGTTCCACACCATTACCACCTCCTACTACAGAGGAGCCATGGGCATCATGCTGGTCTATGACATCACCAACGCCAAGAGCTTCGAGAACATCAGCAAATGGCTGCGTAACATTGATGAGGTGAGACACGAACACCAAACGGCGTGCTGTGTTGCCGTTTTGGAACGTTAAAGCCACGTTAGAGCAAATAAACAATAATAAAAATACATTTATATTGTTATGCTTATTTTTGTTTTACAGCATGCAAATGAGGACGTTGAGAGAATGCTACTAGGCAACAAGTGTGACATGGAGGACAAGAGGGTGGTACCGAAAGCTAAGGGAGAGCAGGTAAGATAGCGTTTGAGGTTTTTACATAGATTAGTCACATGGAAAAGTCATGGCCGTCGATAACCATACAAAAAAAAATCTTCTGTCTTCTAGGATTTTAATATGGTTTTTAAAAAGTATATAAATCATGTTACTTATGCTGCAACGATGATACAATCAGCGCAAACGATCCTGAATAGCATGTTAGCGCAGATGCTAGAATTGAGGTACAGAGTTGTGTTGCCATGGTAACACTTTTTATTTTCGCGCAAACATTGCGCAGCATACCTGCCTAATCTTTCCGAAGTTGATCATAATATGAACCGATTAAAGTAAACTTAAGCCATTACGCACGCTAGAAGTAGCCTAGCGTAGCGATCTTTGCTTTTGGGAATGGGCGCTACCTGATCTCTAGACCACATTGGATTTCGACCCGGCCATTTTATTTTTGGACAAGCACCACCACTTTGAAGGTCAACGGCCCTTCTCACTCGCTCTTGTCGTCCTCAAAACTCAGATTGCGAGGGAGCACGGCATCAGGTTTTTTGAAACCAGCGCCAAGGCCAACATCAACATCGAGAAGGCCTTCCTCACGTTAGCAGAAGACATCCTCAGAAAGGTACGGATTTTGTCCCGTCCTCGGGGAACAATGATACCTCGGCTTACGAACGCTTTAGCTAACGAACGTTAAATTCGCGAGAATATAATCTTAGCATACGAACTATTTTTCGAGAAACACACGGAGCGCCACAAGCCGGTTCTTGGAGCTCCTAACAAGGAGCTGAAAATGGCAGTCGGCTTTTTTTTCCTGTATTTTTGTAGAGTGTGTCTATTTTGTATTGTGTGGCTTTTTTGTTTAGTTGAAAATTATGTTTTATGGGGACCTGGGAACGGATTATTCTCATTTTAATGGTTCCCTATGGGAAATTGATGTTTGGAATGCACACTTTTCGCCTTACACACACTTTCTCGGAACCAATTAAGTTCGTAAGCCAAAGGTATCACTGTACTTTGATTGAAGAATGTAACCAGGAAGTAGTTTTGATTTACGGACCAATGAGTGATAAGCAAATAAATTAACTAATAAAGTCATGGCTTTTTATTTTTATTTTTTCCTTAGACGCCCGTAAAGGAGCCTAACAGTGAAAACGTGGACATCAGCAGCGGGAGCGGAGTGACGGGCTGGAAGAGCAAGTGCTGTAGTTGAACGCCTCATTACCGACACATACGCACGTGCACGCACGACAATTGTCTCTAACATGAAACTCTTTTTACCCTCTAACCTTCTTTTCATGACCTTTCTTGCACATTTGACACTCGTATCAGAATAAAACAATAAACCACTTCATTCATTCATTCATCTAACCCACCCACCATTTTTTTTCCTACTGTCCACCTGATGAGCTCCACTGATGTTTTTTTGTCGTTTTGTTTTAAAGATTATTAAAAAAAAAGACAAGCTCATATTTGTAAAATTTTCTTTTTAATTGAGCTCCTTTTCAACTACCCACCCCTAAAGCGACCTTGATGACCCCCCGACCCCACCACCAACACCCTCTTCGGACACTCATCCTCCCTGAAGTCAATTACAATTTGTTACCAAGTGACAGAGGTGTGGCGAGCTCCTTTTTGTAATTTGGGGGGGTGTTTTTTTTTGTCCTGTGCCTTATATGGAAAACAGGGGCGGGGCTGTGTCATGGGTGGAATCACATCCACCCATCGAAATTAATTTACTAAATCAATTTTTCAGTTTGCGCTTCCCGAACTAAGAGTCAAGCTGATGCAGAAGCGTTTGAATTGTCCTTCAGCAAAGAGAACAGCATTTTATGTCCTGTTTATTATCAATGTCGCATTTTTATCTTCATGAATTATTTGACTTTTTTTTGTGTGTTGGTTTTCTCTTCCCAATTTCGGTTACTCTGTTTTTTTTTTTTCCTGCATGCAGATTTCTTTGGGTTGGAAGCGTTTCTGTAACATTATGTAAGGTATGCCACTGGGTAACTTTGGGCGGGAAGTTCACAAGTTCTCTTTGGAAATTCAAACAGTTTTGCAGATCCATTAAAAAAAACAAGCTTGTTTAAGTTAACTTGTTTGTCTTTTATCACGCGTGCAGTTTCGTGCCTCGGGAAAATAAATTAATCACACCATGAAAGATTCATAATTCAAATAAAGATTTCAGATCACTTCAACCTAGTTCCTTGACGCCAAGTTTGCAAAAAAAAGTAATGGTTAGGTGCAGAAACTGCAATTTCTATTCAGCTCTTGCTAGCTCCTCTAATTTCAATTTTGTTCTGAGTCACCAAAAATACCACAAGATGATGTCAAAGCATTACTTTTTGTATTGGGAAGGATTTTGGCACAATTTGGATGAACCTTGGTAATTTCAGCGGAGCAAGTTGCAAACAAAAATAATGTACAGTATCATCTATTTCATTCCTACATTGAAATACATACATGATATTGTTTACAGAAGATCATGAGTATGTGCTTTTGTTAAATAATAAGAGTACAGTTGTTTTATGCAAAATTTTAATGCAAATATTTGATGAAATTACATAAAAAAAGGTTGCAATTGTGCAACAAGTCATTTCCAGTAACATGCACACTACCACACTACCTTTCTATAGATACCACAGTGTCTTTGTATGCCAGTAATGACTTAAACTAACTTTTTTTGGGGTCTCAATTGCCAAACTATACATAAAAAATACAAGCAAGCATGTTACAATGTATATACTTTATCATTTCTTGTTCAGTGAGAAAAATCTAGCATCTATTGAGCTTTGACAAGTGCATTGAATTACACACGAAATATTATCAGTAAAAGAGGGTCTGTACCTGGAGTTGTTGGGACTTTTGTTTCTCAGGACAGATGCACGCCGAGACGTCAAGCAAACACTCTTTAACGAAGATTAGGATGGTTTGGTGTTCTGTGGACAATCACAAAGCCGTTTGTGGGCACTGCTTCATTGGCTGCTTCGTAGCTTGTTTAAATATCCCTGTTGTGTTTCGATCTTTGCTAGCAAATGTTATAATACAACATTTTATTTTAAGCGCATTTCAAAGCTCTCAAGGACACTTTACAGTCACAGACAAGCATAGATACTATAATAAATACAATACAATTACAAATAGAATACGATTAATATAATACAATTATAAATAGGAACGAGATAGAGCTACACAAAAAATACAATTATAAATAGGTGCGATTTTTCGTCGTGTCGACTCACCTTATAGTCTTCCAAGATGGCGATCAGTTCAGCACAAACTAAAACACACGCGTTGACACCTGATTTAAGTAAATAAATATTAAAAAGTGCGTATTTTCTTACAACCAAAGCATTCAATTGTTATCTTTGTATTCTTTTTTTGGAGGGGGGTATAGACAAGCTTTTTGGAGGGTCGCCATTAACCTGACTTGTTAATCACTGCGACTCGACCAGAACACCTGTACGTAAATGACGTAGGCCGTCAATAGTTTTCAAAATAAATGTGATCCTGCCGTAAAATGCTCGAATTTGCTGTACATGTGTCGTAATCTTTCATCAAGTCCTGCAGGCTAACATTTGTTGTTTGTTTTATCGCTGTTCGTCAGTTATGTGTCATTTTTAGACTAGTTTAATTAAACAATGGTTACAATTTTAAATGTAAACATTACCCGTTGGCTGAATAGTACATGATATTAACTCATAAATTTACAATCAATTGTTGTCTCAATCTGAATAATTTCAATGCAAGGCAATCTGTTTGCATGTGTGAAACATTTCATTCTTGACATTCTTTATTGATCACCTGCTTCCCCAACACTGCACACACACAAAAATACAATGGTCATTCTTGTGCGGTAACACGCTAGTGCAGAAGGCCAATGGGACACGGTAAAGTCTAAAAACTACATTCAGAATTCATTGCTAAGGACAGAATGTACAGAGGGAGGTTATCCATTCATTTGACTTGGTAAATTGCAAAGTTTCTTTGACAAGATGTGAAAAAATAAGTGTTTAAGTGTAAAAATTAAACGTTTGTATTTAGTGCTTTGGAGGAGACTAGTATAAGGTAGAACTATCAACACTAAGGAGTAAAAAGGCAGCAGCAGTAGACATTATAGAGGGCCTGCCCTGAGGGAGAGAAAAAAAAAATCAGTGACAGTGTAAAGATATATTTACATCATCTGTGTACAACTTCATTTATAAATATGGGTATAAATTAGAAAAAAATAAAATGCTACTAAAGTTCAATCAATGGTCAACTTATACATATACATTTAAAGGACAACCGACAACTTTTTTGTTTCCTAACTGACATCAGAAAAACGTTTTATAGCATCTAAAATACCCAAAACACGCAGTATGATATTTTTAGTCAAATGCAAAACACCAATAAAAATGACTTAAAGTGTCCAAAATCTGTAAAAAAAAATTAACCCGGAAGTGGTCTGTTTCAGAAGGTCCCGCCCCCTTTTCCTGGTGTCACCCTAAGACGTCTTGCCTTGCTGGAGAATCAAAACAATGGCTTCAGATTCGGAGAATATGCTTTCTCGTTACTCATCCAGTTATGAATATGATTCAAATAGTTCTGAAGAGGAAAGCATACATGTTTGCAATCGATTAAATAATTTATTCCGTGCCATTTTGAGGTATCTGGGGGCGGGAAATGTAGCACCAGAAAGAAGCAGAAAATGGCTCAGTGTAAGGAATTAATCAGCCTGTTTCCACAGCCTGATTAATTCCTCACACGGAGCTTTGTCGCCCTCTTCTGCCTCTTTTTGGTGCAACACGAAGTTTTCAGACCAAACAAGTACAGCAAAATGCATTGACGTGATGGAAGGACTGCTACAATGTGTCCTTTTTTCGGTCAGGGGCGTTCCTTCAGTGACGTAACGTGAGGACTCGTCACAAACTCAAAAACAAGACTTCCGGAATATTCAGCGCGAGTCTTAAAACGTAAAATATAAGCTATATGCCGTGGAATCTTTGTAAAATACGCTCAGTAGAAGTCATTTGAAGCCATTTTACAAATTATGGACACAACTTGTCCGGAGACGTCGGTTGTCCTTTAATACCAGTCTGATAATTAACTTTTGGTGGTAGTGGGGAAGGGGGTTACCGCAACGAATAAATGGAGCGATCGCTATTTTAATTATGTACCAGTCACGTTATGAATGTCCCAGTTGCAGTCGTCAAAGTATAAATTAATAAAGATTCAATTAAAGTTTCCGTAGTAAAAATGAACATCGTCAGTGGGGAGTTTTTCAATAAATTACGCACTCGAGGGACCCAATGGGGAAAAAAAATAGATTGAGGGCAGTTGATGCCAAATTAGGTCATGTGGATGTACAGCAATGTTTCACACACATATGCCAAACACCAAGTGTCACTATAAAGTCCGTGAACGCTACACATAAACGAGATCTCGACCCTGGGCCGGTGGGGCATCGGGGGTCTCCGCCTCGGGGCCCTCGGAGTCCGCCTCGTCCTCGGTGAGACCCTCGTACGCGATGGGCTTGGGGCAGCTGTACGGGTGTCCGTTATCGTCGAAAAAACGTCGGAAGGTGAACTCGTAGAAAGCGTGCTCGGGATGCTTTCCGTTGCGGAACCAGCAACCCGCTTCGCCGAGGTCGTCCTTGCTGTCGCTTTCGCCGCTCCACAGCTTCTCGGGGTCAACGGGGTCGAAATTGGAGGTGTCGGTGGAGTGGGCGATGGTGGGGACGTACGGCGCCGTCTGCTGCCGTAAATCGCTGGTGAAGTCGATGGTCTTGAAGAAAGGGTGGCCTTTGATTTCATCGGCGCCGTTCCTGCCCAGGCGGTCCTCGGGGCCGCGGCAAAGCTTCACGATGAGGTCCGACGCCTCCGGGCTGAGCTTGGCGGGCGGGGGGATGTGAAGGGTGCTTTTCCAGTTAATCACCTGGACGCACAGAATGACCACGATGGACCACCTGGTTCTGTCGGTCACAAAAAATGTATATGCTATCTGTTTAGGTCCAACATACCTTGATTTGTGTCTCCAGGGGGGTGGTCGCTAAAAATGGAGGCTGCCCGACGACCATTTCGTACAAAATGACACCCACGCTCCACCAATCACAAAGCTGGGTGTATCCTGCATATAACAATGCAAACATTTACCAAGGGACTGAATAAAAAAACAAATATTAAAGGACAACCGACAAGTTGCGTCTATAATTTGTAAAATCACTTCAAATGACTTCTACTGAGCGCATTTAACAAATATTCCACCGCATGTAGCTATAGTTGACGTTTTAAGACTCGCGCTGAAGATTCAGGAAGTCTTGTTTTCGAGTTGATGACGATGCCCTAAGTGACATCACGGAGGGAACGCCCGTGACCGAGAAAGTGACACACAATGCATTTTGGGTACTTTTTTTCATCTGAAAACACTGTGTTGATCGCAAAATTAGAAGGAAAACTATGGTGAATCGTTGTGTTTTGCAGGCAATTGCGGTAACACGCACAAAGAAGGTGTAAGTTGACACAAATTCCTAGCGGACAAATCAGCCCATTTTCAAGGGAGCTTGGGCGCCATCTTGTGCATTTTCTGGGCGCTACATTGGAGTCCAGACGGCTCGAATTGATACGGAATGACTTCTTTAATCGATTGCAAACATGTATGCTTTCCTCTTCAGAACTACAGTAAAGTCTCATTATATCGATATCGGATGTATCGATAGTCCCGGTTATATCGATACTATTTCTATGCACGCACAGAGAAAATTACATGCAAACAGGGTCGGATATATCGATAGTCCCGGTTATATCGATATTTTTTCGGACTCCCTTGAATATCGATATAACGAGACGTTACTGTATTTGAATCATATTCATAACTGGATGAGTAACAACAAAGCATCTTCTCTGAATCTGAACTCTCTGAAGCCATTGTTTTGATTCTGGAGCAAGGCGGTGTGTGACCAATAGTGATGTCATGAACAACAAGGACCCAGTTCCCAGCTCGTTTTGGGACACTTCAAGTCATTTTATTGGTGTTTTTCATTTGACTATAAATATCAGCCTGCGTGTTTTGGGTATTTTAGATGCTAAAAAACATTTTTCTGATCTCAGTTAGGAAACAAAAAAAATGGTGTCGGTTGTCCTTTAATTGATCTGAACAGTTTTGTGGGCAAACTCAAGCAAAGTCAGGCCCCCTCAAAACATAACACTCACCTGTCCTGAGTAAAACTTCGGGCGCAATGTAATTGGGGGTCCCCACCAGCGAGTGGGCCAAGCAGCGCTGGTGCTGCCGGGCCTTTCTCCTCTCCAGAGGCTTCAGCCGATCCGTGCAGCGGCAATTGGCAGGGTCTTCCCATTCCTTACTGAAGTCCATGCTGTCCTGTCTCACGTGGTCCCCTGCCAACCAAACGCAAGCATGACCAAAGTCCCACCATGGATGTGGGAAAATGAAGTCCAAAATGGCGCCCGAGTAGGTATCCATCCTCTCACGAGCCTCGCTTTTTTTGTAATAATAATAATAATAATAATAATAATAATTTAATTTATTAGCGCCTTTCAAGTCACTTTACAGTCACAAGATGCATGCACCAGCGTTCACTCAACCCGGAATAACTCAAATAGATTGAAAGCTAGCTAATAACAAGCTATGAGCAATCTGACTGGCTATCTAGCTAGCCAGTCAGATTGCTAATAAAGAGCAAATACATAGCAAATAGATAGCCAGCTAGATAGCTAGCTAGCTAGCTAGATAGCCAATAGAGAGCAAATGGATAGCAAATAGATAGCTAGGTAGCCAGCTACATAGCTAAAATATAGCTAGCTAGATAGCAGCTATATAGCTAAAAGATAGCTAGATAGATAGCCAGCTAGCTAATAGACAGCAAATAGAGAGCAAATAGATAACTAGATAGCTAACTAGGTAGCCAGTTGTGTTTTGTTTTCTTTTGTCACTTTGCTCAAGAGTTGCTGCCTTTACAGCAGCTTCTTCTTTCTACTTCTTTCTTTCCTTTCATCACTTCGCTGATGTAAAATGTCAATTTCTCCACCGCAAGACTAATAAAGGCTCATCCAATTCAATCCAAATGCTCACGATAGCAGCACGAGATTGACACGTTTCTATTTCAGAATAAAAGTTGTACTAACCACTCTGGTAATACTTGGAGTCGTGAGTCCAGCGAAATCCTGTGCAGAGACCAAAGTCGGTGAGCTTAATGTGTCCGTCCCTGTCGATGAGGATGTTGTCGGGCTTGATGTCGCGGTGGATGAAGCCCATTTTGTGCACGCTTTCCACGGCGCAGGTGAGCTCGGCGATGTAGAACTGAGCCAGCTCCTCCTTGAAGATGCCGAGCCGGATGAGAAGGCTCATCATGTCCCCCCCGGGGATGTACTCCATGACAAAGTAGAGGTTATCCCGATCCTGGAAAGAATAGTAGAGGCGCACCACCCACTCGTTGTCGGCCTCGGCCAGGATGTCCCTCTCGGCCTTGACGTGAGCCACCTGGTTCCTGAGCAGTACGTCCTTCTTGCGCAAGGTCTTCATGGCGTACAGCGCTCCCGTGTCCTCTTTCCTGGCCAGGCACACTTCGCCGAAGGCGCCGATGCCCAGCGTCTTGATTCGTTTGAACATGCACTTGTCCATCTTGGCCCGCTTTAGCCGAATGTAGTTGGACTCCTTCTGGCAGAGCATCATGCGCATTTGCTCCTGGGCGTCTGACGACAAGCCCACCTAAACAGTCAACGGTCATGGGGTCAGCAAAACGGGCACGGTAAGCACACGGGAACGCAACATGCAGTCTTGGTTAGAAATGCCAACAAAAAAAAACCATACTCGCCAAATTATACTTCTTTTTTAGCAATGGACTTGAGACAGATAGTGGGGAATGAGTTAGGAATTGTGAAATACCGTATTTTCCGGTGTATAAGGTGCATGCAAAAGCCCAGATTTTCATCAAAAGATGACCCTGCGCCTTATATGTGAAGTAATATTGAGCCACAATTACTGTCAGCAACCATCGACTCCATTTCCCGGCTGTAGAACAAGTACTGCATGACCCCAGCTTCGAATGCAGTGCCTTAATGTGTCAAATTCCTTGTGTGTTCTACATACTTGGCAATAAAGATGATTCTGATTCTGATTCTGATTATAATGTGAGCTACCCTATACAGTGATACCTTGGCTTATGAACTTAATTGGTTCGAAGAAAGTGTGTGTAAGGTGAAAAGTGTGTATTCCAAACAGTCATTTCCCATAGGAAACCATTAAAATGAGAATTATCTGTTCCCAGGTCCGCATAAAACATAATTTTCTACTAAATAAGCCTTACAACTACACAAAATATAAGGTATATTTTATGTATAATAAATGTGCTATTGTATTGCGATTAAAGAAATAAACTGTACTATATAATAAAGTTGTTGTATTTACCTTTGTGACGGTCGTTGATGGCTTGATGGAATGGATAGCTTTTTGCATAAAGTGTCTCAAGGAGCTCTGGGTTGTACATCTTAAAAGTTGCGATATTGCAACAGCAACAGATACAGGCGGACACACGAGAAACTTCATTAATAGCTGGTTCCCTTGCTTGTATGTTCTCTCCAAATGTTACAGATGGCTTGTGCGGGTTATTTCTGATTGATGGGATATTTTAACCTTGCAGTCTATACTCTGCCTTTGAACTATCAATAAAGTTGAAATGAGTCGAAATTTCACTGTGTTTTCTATCTATTTGAAGTGTGTGAAAAGTGAAAAGTGTGAAAGGTGCTCCGGAGCGCCTTATACAGTGGAAAATACGGTACTTTCAAAATGGTTGACATTTTTTCAAAATGTGTGGGAGAAGCTGCAGATGTTCACAGATTGCTGTATTTCAATCCCAAAATGCAATGTTGTGACGCTTCAAAAAAATGGACGACATGAAACGGGCGTGCGAAGAAAAAAAAAACATGCCTCCGTGAGAACGGTGGGTGTTCAAATACTTTTACCTCTCAGCACAGCTGTTCGTGACAGCAAGAAGAGAAAAGGGAGAGAAAGAAGAGCCGAGAAAAACAGAGTAGCGTGAAAAAAGACCATACAGGAAGTAAAAAGGAAGTCAAAGTGTTGAATGACGCTAGGAAAGATAACTCATTTGACGCCGAGTGGTTGTGTGTTGGGGGTTCGACGCCCTCTCACCCTCTGCATCTCGCTCTCCAGCTGTTTCCTCCTGCGGATACGCTGTTGATGGTTCTTCAGGATGTTCTCCACGTGTTGCTCCATGAAGAACTTAAAAGCCTGCGGGGAGTACAAAGCCACACGGCCCGACTCGCCCCTGCGTTCTTCGTCTTTCTGGTTGCGGCGCAGGGGGACGGGCGACGTCGTGATCTGCTTCTTTTCCGCGGCCGCGTTGCTTTCCGCGCCTTCTGCCGCCTTCTCCCGCGTGACGCCGTCCCCCGAAGGGCTTTCGTCTTGCGCGGGTTCCTCCCTACTCGCGGCGTGCTTAGCCGCTCCTTGTTCGTACGCCGGGGGTGACGGTGCAGATTGTTGTTGGAGGAGGTGCTTGGGGTAAGGCGGCGGGGGGCCTTGGTAACTGGGGACTTCTGCTGCCGTGGGAATCTGAGGAACGGCGGGCGGAGGCTCCGGGTAAACGGGGGCGGTCTGTTGCATCCACGGAGGGTGCGTGGGGGCCACGGCGGTGTGCAGTTCGGGTTTCTGGACTCGCATGCTTTTAACGGGCTGCAGGATGGGAGCTTGCGTGATGGCCGTCACGGTGGTGGCAGACGGTTGCGAGCTGGCGGGGTGGGGGGCTCTGCTGTTGAAGGAATTGGAGCGCACCAGCATGCCGTGCTGCCACGATGGGGACAGATCTTGGTTGCTGCTACTGCCCGATGAAGACGCCGGCAGGTTGGGGGCGAGGGCGCTTTGGGACCAAGAGTGGGGCGGGGCTATGTTGTACATATCAAGGTTGTGGCTGTTGCGATTGGGAACCATCATGGATGGAGGGATGTTCCCGCCATTAGCGTACGACGGTGACGACGCGGGGCCCCCGCCCTGCATCTGCTGGTCTGTGGGACTGTGGCGGCTGCTCTGGTTGAGCGGGTAGGGGGGAGGGGGCTGCCTGCTGCCCCCTGCCATGTAGTCTGCCTGAGGTGAGCCATTTTGAGACCAGCCCGACGGGAAGGTGAATTTTGTTCCTGCAGAGCTTTGCATGATGATGGGTTGGTGGCCCACAGGCACCGGGCTGATCCCACGCTGGTTCTGAGGGGAAGGGGTCTGATAGCCGTCAGCCCAGGCCCCCTGGGGCACCGGCGAGATGCGAGGCACCAGATAATCCATGTTTCCGGAGTAGCGCTTGGTCGACGGGTTGCTATCCCAGGAAGACGGCCCGCGGTTCGGAGGAGGCGTGACGCTGCGTACTTGGGGCGGAAGCGGCGGATTGACCCTCTGGCTGGTACCAGGATGACCCTGCGGATAGGCGGTAGGGGGCCCCGGACTGTCTGAGCGGTACATCATGGCATGGCGAGGAGCCAGGGACTCTTTCGAGCCTTTCCAGCTAGGCCTTCTCAGGAGGGACTGCTGAATGTGAGTAGCGCCTGCAGATAATCAAGGAGAACAGAATACGGTGATGCCTTGGCTTACGAACTTAATTGGTTCCCAGAAAGTGTGTGTAAGGCAAAAAAATGTGTATTCTAAACATTAATGTCTCATAGGAAACCATTAAAATGAGAATAATTTGTTCCCAGGTCCTTATAAAACATAATTTTCAACTAAATAAGCCTTAAAACTACACACAATATACCTTATTTTATGTATAATAAATGTGCTATGGCATTGTAATTAAAGAAATAAACTGTACAGTATAATAAAGTAGTTTTATTTAACTTTGTGATGGTCGTTGATGGCTTGATGGAATGGATAGCTTTTTACATAAAGTGTCTCAAGGAGCTCTGGGTTGTACATCTTCGAAGTTGTGATATTGCAACAGCAACAGATGCAGGCAGACACACGAGAAACTTCATTGATAGCTGGTTCCCTTGCTTGTATGTTCTCTTCAAATTGGACAAATGGCTTGTGCAGGTTATTTGTGGAGCCTGATTGATTGGATATTTTAACCTTTCAGTCTACACTTTGCTTTGAACTATCAATCAAGTTGAAACGAGTCCAAACTTTACTGTGGTTTCTAACAATTTTCTCACCATTTCACTTTTTGTTTTTTTTTTTTTGTTTCAAGCTCTGTCGTCTCCTTTTCGTGTGTGTGTGTGTTTCTCCCCCCGCTCACTGCTGCGTGTGTCCTTTCCCTCCTCTACCACAGATCTTGACCAATCACGTGCGGCTTGAACCGAAGACTGGGGGTGGGGAATAGAGTGAAAAAAAAGCCGGCTGCCATTTCAAGAGCTTCAAGAACCAGCTCGTTTGCGAACGACACATCACTCATTGTGGCCCTCCGTGTGTTTCCCGAAAAGTAGTTCGTATGCCAAGATTATATTTTCGCGAATTTAACGTTCGTAAGGTGAAAAGTTTGTTAGCTAAAACGTATCACTGTACACCGATACTTTGACACCGCTCATATTATTTCACTTAAATAGAGGTAAAAATGCAAACAATGTGAACAAAGTATTACATTTCTACACATTCTTGACAAGAAACATTTTTGAAATGGCAGGGAAGGGTAGGGCACTGTGAGTCTCAATTGGCCGTGTAACTACCTGGAGCTTTGAGGCACGCAGTGCTCGGACTGGCGGCAGCCATCTGTTCCCTCATCGAGTCCTGGTAGGTCCCCTTTGTCATGTAATCCACAGATGTCGCCACACTGCGACCGGTCGTCTGCACAAGTACATGACAAAATGAGTACATAGACATATTTTTTTGTTATGAAATATCAAGAAAAAATACAATTGAACTGATTTAACTAAAAGCAAATACTTGGTGCTACCAAGACTTAAACAATTTCAAACTGTCATGTTTTTCATCTGCACTTCATGAGAAGGAAGAGATAACTGATTATAACTGATGTTGTCTTCATACTTGGCATTCTACTTGGCATAATGGACATTTTTCAAATATCTATTCCAGAAACAAGATATGTCTCGTGATTATGAATCACTCAGTTATGTGCAGAATGTGATAAAACTTTTTTTTTTTTACTGAATACAAACGTGCTGCTCATACCTCATCAAACCCAGCGAACTGAGGATCCATCGACATGTGTTTAAGTTCCACTGAAGCGCTGGCCTCATTGGCAAAAGGCATTAGGGACTCGCGGATCTCCTGCAAGGCCTTATGGTGGGGGTTCTTGGGGTTATAGCAGCGCCCCTGTTGCCTTAAGTCTTCTGGGAGCATTTTGCCACTGAAATCACCTTTGGGTGCGTCGGAAGGTTTTGACAGGTTTCGCAGACTGTTCCGGATTTCCTTCAGCATGTGTTGGCTATTGCCACTGTTGTTGCTGGCGGGGAACGTTTTGGGTCGCATCTGCCTGTAACCCTCTGGTTTCTCTCCTCTCTTCATGTAAGAGCATGTACAAAGACGATGAAGGGGGGTGAAGAGGATGTGACACAGGTCAAGGACGAAGCCTAGGTTGTTGGAGGCACGGGGGTCTTTTCAAAGACCAATTTTAGGATTGGATGTTGATGACATAGGTGCACAGTCCCGCCATGAAGCATTCAGAGCATCTGTCAAGTGGTCCAACAGGTTGGACAAAGGCATGAAAAGAAGACATAAACATTGTAAGCAAGATGGGTAATAACATTCGATCAATGTGTCAATGAAATGCTGTTTCAGTCGAAAACCTGGCACGATGTCGATCACGAAACAAGACCCGTGTCGGCGTTATTAGTAATTCAAGTTAAGTGCCAACACGCGCGTGAGCTGGCATTAAAAGTGTAGAATACACACAGAGAGCACGACGTCGAACACCTTGTAGAACAACAACCGTAACACTACTTCGTTAAACTGATAAACAAAAATCGCTAGCATCGCGGCCTAAGTGTGTTGATGCTAAGCTAACGCAGCAACAACGGCTTGGGGGATACTTAGCATGTAAGCTCGCAACGGCACCAATTGCCATGTTTGACAACTCACCTGTGTATAGAAATGCGCCTTTTCCCAACTCGTGTGTAAATTGTTGGACGCTTACGATTTTGGAACGCCAAGGAGTAATACAATTTGAACAAAATGTCCTTATAATGGCGAGCCTAGCTCATATCGTGTGGTGTTGAATTCTTGGGATAGCTGAATGACAAGTAGCGAGAACAAGTTCGAAAAAGTAATCGCAGAACACTTCCAGTTATCGTTAAATTAAAAGAAATGAAGCCAAATGAAAACGAAACAACTCGTTCAGAATGTGATATTAAATACGTTTCGTCCAATAGCGTGTACAATTATTCATTAAATAAATCAAGCAACTTCATTTCAGCTGACTTACTCAGTCCATTCGTTGCTAATGTTTTATTTTGTAAGGGTTGGCCGGAAGTATATGGTAAAAATTCGAAAAACTCCCGACAAATGCCCGGATGCGGGTTGTTTTCGTATACAGTATTTTGTCACTTTTAATAGCGACACCGTTAGTGCTAACTCGAGGTGGCAAAAATAATCACACTTTGAACGTAATAGTACTGATACCTGTGTCAAAAAGAATAAAAGTAGAAGTGCTGAGTTTAATCCAAGGAAAAGTAAAAAAAAAAGTACACTGAAATGATGCCAATTGAACTGATCCCGGTCTTTACAAGCCAAAAATATCATCACACAAATCTTATTTATTAATTTATTTCCAAATCAACATTTATATATAAAAAAAATATCAAAAATATTTGGCTGGAACTTGATCGATTACGCACATTAATATGCATTGAAAATGAACTCTGTATGAATGACTGGAACTGTACAAAAACAACACATTTGCCGTTTTCAAACTGGGACCTGTCTATTTACAAATATAGCTTCGCTATCAGTCCCGCACACGAGACACTGTCCAAGTACATCCAAACTGTTTACGGACAGCGTTTGGCTGGGCAGCATGTGAGTTGTCTCCAGACGACCTTTACTTGAGTCTCCGCTGAGCCACGCGTTGATGAGAGACTGGTTTCCCCCAGCGGGAGCCACCGCACTACGGGACATCATGCTGTTGTTTCTACCACCTTGAAAAACGAATGAAAAACATCAGTCAATACAAATTTAAAAAAAATTGGTTGATAATTTTTGTTTTTGAATCCTAATTATATGGAAGTATGAGTCAAGCTGACGTAGCAGAAGCTTTACCGTCAAGAAAGAATAAAACAGATTGTCGTCAAAATTTATCAAACTTGCCTTGCAGGAAGGACAGCATGTCTGAAGGGGAAGAGATCTCCCAGTGCAGCAGTGATCCGTCCTCTGAGCATGTGAACAGATGATCTGGGTTCATCGGGTGGAAGTGAACTTCCCACACTGCAGAAACAAAGTAATATCATGTATGAATTAAAAATTTGAAAGTGTCGGTAACAAGTCGGGGAGAAAATAAAATCAGGAAAATCCTACTTTCAGCAGAGTGAGCCTCCATGAGCGAGAAAGGTGTGTTGCTTTGCCTCACATCCCAAACACACAGCATTCCATCCTGGCCTCCAGTGGCTACGATGTGCTGCTGGTTTGGATGTCGGTCCACACAATGCAGGGGGACGCGATCACCTGAGCTGAAACCACAAATTTAGATTAGTTTCCATCATTGGAGGATAAAATGATGCCACTTTTGGGATCTTACAGAGAAAGAATCTGCGATGGGGAGCTGCTCTGTTGCCTGAAATCCCAAATCTTGAGTTGACCGATGGAATTCACCGTCAGGATCTCAGTTGTTCGTAGATAAGTCACAGCATGAATTGTACTGCTGTCTGCATTCTCTATAAAATGTAATATTTTTTTTGCATTATTAATGTGCTCTATTCTAATTTAAAACTGGATGCATGCAGAGTAGAAACTGTATTCTAGAGCTAACCTATAGTTCGAACGATTCCTTCCTGATCAGCTCTGTAGACAATAATTCTCCCGTCTTCACCAACGCTAACAATCTCAGGGCTGCTGCAAACCACGCTAGTGCACGGGGCATTATCACAAGGATAATGATGCGCTTTTGCCCATTGGTGTGAGACGGATAATGCCTGGAGTTAAAAAAAAAACACTCATTGCAGTGAGAACTTAATTCAAATGGCATTGGAAGGCAGATTGCATGACAGTTATTTTTTTACTCCTGATTTGTTGCACAGAAAACAAAACAATTTCTTTCACCAACAACATGAGGGTTCAACGTTCCCATTACTGGACATGTTCCCCTCACCGTAGTGTACAAAAACAACCAAAATACTTATTATTATTATTATTATTATAATATTTGATGTACCTGATTGTTATTGTTGTAGCGGAGAATGGTCACGCCTCCGGTTGATGATGCTGTTATGATTCTCTCTTGGTCCAGAAACTGTCCAGAAATAAAACAGTCCATGTTAAGGTATTTGCAAACTCCAGTGTTATTTATAATACATCTCAAATTAAACATGACTTATTGCTTATTCAGCTTCTTTATTCATGAACATGCAATCATGATCAGTGTCGATAAAACGTAACGGTGAATGAACGACTTACTTGAAGATCGAGGACATCTCCCTTATGCTTATGTTCACACAGTAGTTTGGGGTCACCATCGAATCTTTCTTCCAAATAAGAAATGTCATTATTCCCAATAGTCCAAATTGAAACCGCGTTGTCCTATAAGAGGGAAGAATTTGAATGTTCGAAGAAAAAAACAAAAGTTGCACACTAGACTTCATGCATTTGCAACACGTGAGCCGAGTTACGCTCATTTGAACACGATAATAAGAAAACACACACGTTATCATCACAGAGCTCTGACACACACAAATCGTATCTCGATCGTGGTTCAGCATGAAAAGAATCACTCACGGTATCATAAATGAACGACAAACCTCGTTATCCCAAGAGCCAGTTACAAAAATCTCGGGCTGCTGCAGAGATGAAAGTGATACTGGACGCCATCTGACTTTACTAATTTTCTGAGACACGTATTTTGCATTAATACTTTCCATCGGAGCACAATTGTTTGCTTTCTTCTGCTTAAATGTACGTATATGGAAGCTAGCTTTAGCTTCCAACGGCGAACACCGCTAACTCTACGCGACACTACGGAAGTAGTGTTAGGACAAATTTAACTCCATGAGTAAATTGCTAGCGCGCCCCCTGGCGGTCAATTGCCATATTACTATCAATCTGATAATCCGGCGTGCGATGTGGGTATAACATCACCGACGAGGCATAGTATGCAATAATATCTCATGAAACGATATCACCCCGTGTGATACTCCGTCAAAAACGAACCCACCCCGCTGTATATTGACCGTGGATGTCTGGTGACGTATCCTCTGCCCCGTCTGCTTTGCAGGTTGTCAGCTTCCTCGGCAAAACACTAGGCGCAGGCGCGGCACTGACGGTTGCAGTCTACTTACTCCGCAAAGTCTGCCTAATAATGGCGTGGAAATCCGGAGGAGCAAGCCACGCAGAACTCGTCAACAACCTGCGTAGTAAGTCTGCATGCTCCGGACTGCAGCAGCGACCCGAGGCAAACGCGAATGTCGCCTGCAACTGATCGGTATTTGGAGGTTGAGCTCACGAGTTGGGGGGAATAGCTACTAGCTAGGCTAAGTGGCATGTTGGAGTTGCTCGCCTCTGTCTACCCTTGTCCAACAAACCGCGCCCCCGTTGTCTCAAGTGCGCACGCGCCCGTAGTGGACTGCACCGAGACACATGCAAAAAAATGGCAATTCAAGGTCATCAGACGTCTTTTGTATGAATACCTTCGCTTGTTAGCCTCATGTGCGTCATTTGGGGACGTCGATGGAGGCAACGATAGCAGAGCCAGAGTGGCACTTTGCCCACATTCACTGATGCTATCAATGTAATACGCACTAGAGTCCTTTCTGAACGACACAAACAGCTGAACTGGTGTACAGTATGAGCTTCTGCACTTTGTACTGCATGGGTTCCCAAAACTGGTATTCCAGAGCCCCTTTCCAGCCTGTCTTAGATTTGTCCCTCAATAATACCTGATTCCAATGAAAGGTGTCTTGTGATGAGCAATATAAGAGCTACATTGACCTTACACACGGCAACGTATTACACTTATGGTCGAAAGGTCAAGTGGTTCGACGGTGTCCGCTGTCAATATATTACTGGCTCCTGGGATGTCATCTGCCTGAGATATAACCTGTTAACACGTCTCGGAATCCACCATCAATTTAAATGCGAGTGTAAAAGTGCCTTACTATCTATGAACTCAATGACTGGCTGGCAAACTATCAGCTTGAATGCGACGTCATATGTTGTTCCCAATTTTGCACCCGCAGAAAATGGCATCATTAAATCCGACAAGGTCTATGAAGTCATGCTGGCGACAGACCGGGCTCATTTCTCGAGGTGTAACCCTTACATGGACTCGCCTCAGTCAATAGGTAAGTCTACAAAAGTCATCTGAAAGTATAAAAAACATAATCTATAGAGACTAACCAAATCCATGCTTTTTTTTTTTAACCAAAAGGCTTCCAAGCAACCATCAGCGCCCCACATATGGTAGGAATTCACTCAATCAGACACATGTGGATATATATATTGACAACACAATCACCTATAATATCAATAATACAGGTAACATCCGTTTTATCACCGAGAACTATTTTTTTTATCGCTGTCAAAGGACCATATGTAGCGTTGTGGCTGCGTTCCCAGATCCGCTCAACATTCAGCATGCCTTATTTGTCTTAACAGAGAATATTACAGCATTACACAAAATGAGGATCCAAAATAACTTTATTCACAAACGCAGACGACAATTTTGGCCAGCCAGCACGTGATGGTGTTGCGCTACCTGTCACAATGGCACCGGCGAAGGGGAGTGTTAAGCCGAGGCGGGTGCGGGGTCGACGCTCGGGTCGAGGGTTCCCCAGACGCCGGCCTGGTTATAAAAGTTATAAGATGTATTATTTAACTGTAAGCAGTTTGGTATATAATAGTATTCGATGTAAAATGTTGCATAAAAACAAAAGATTGACATCGTATACTATCCTGTAGTGTAAACGTCACAACGGCCATTTTGAATGGATCTCAACTTACGACCGTTTTGTCGGAACGGAACCCGGTCGTAACTCGGATGTTACCTGTATTGCCTTTTGTTTTAATTATTATTTTTCACAGTGATCTTAGCTGTCTCTAACCTAGCATCTTAGGCAAACACCCGTTTGAGTCGCAACATGAGTATTTTAAGGACAAAATCACTTTCTTTCTTTCTCCCTATGGCCACCCTAGCACGCCTATGCCCTGGAGCTTCTACACGACCAGCTATACGAGGGTGCCAAAGCCTTGGACGTGGGCTCCGGTAGCGGAATCTTGTCTGTTTGCTTTGCGCGAATGGTGAGTCAGACCTTTTTTTTAATATTCTGTCACACGTGTGGAACATCCCGTTTGGACTTTTTCCAGGTCGGCCCTGAAGGCAAAGTGGTTGGCATTGACCACATTAAAGAGCTGGTAGACGACTCAATAAACAACGTGAAGAAAGACGACCCTGGTTTGATTACGTCGGGTAGAGTGACGCTAAAAGGTAAGTTTTAAACATTGGGGATACTTGCACGGTATAAATAGTATAAAATGGCGCTGATATAATCCGCGTTTTTAGTTGGAGACGGACGGAATGGCTACTCGGACGAGGCGCCTTACGACGCCATCCATGTTGGAGCGGCAGCATCAACAGTCCCCCAAGCTGTGAGTTTTTGAGTTCGAAGGTCACCTGATGTTGACTTTAACGTCTCCGTTTCCGATTCCCGTCGCAGCTCCTGGACCAATTGAAGCCCGGCGGTCGTCTCATTCTGCCCGTTGGACCGGCAGGGGGCAACCAGATGCTGGAGCAATACGACAAAATGGAGGACGGCAGCACCAAAATGAAAGCCCTGATGGGGGTGATATATGTGCCTTTAACGGACAAAGACAAGCAATGGTCCAGGTGGAAGTGACTCCCTTCTCCCTTCAACCTCCTCCCGACCCCCTCTGACCCCCTTCTCACAGCGGAAAAGGTGAAATGGGCGTGGCTTAGGGCAGGCAATGCGATCAGAAGCGCCATTTTGCTTTTCTTTCCCATACCATGCCGAGTAGCTGCACGTTTCCTTTCTTATTTTTATTTATTTTAAACACTCTGTGGGGTTTCCAGCTGTCTGTCTAGCTAGCTATCTAGCTAGTTATCTATCTGGCTAGCTAACTAGCTAGCTATGTATTAGTAATCTATTAGCTCCCTGGCTGGCTGGCTATCTATTAGATTAATAGCTATCTAGCTAGTTATCTATTAGCTATCTATTAGCTAGCTAGCTCACTTTCTGTCTATTTCAGTTACTTCAGGGTTGAGTGAATGTGAAGGGTCGTATTTGGGCTTGGTGAGCATGAAAGTGAATAAAAAATTGGAACGTGGCAACTATTTTTGATTTGATCTTCTCCTCTGTGAGAGGTAGTCAATATTTTTTCTTTTTTTTTATCATGGTAGCTAATTTTCAAAAAGTTTTATTTTGGGCTTTTTTGTTTTGCGCCTTCACTAATATCCACCACTTGTGTTTCCTGCAGGGATGAACTCTGAACAGGAAGACAGTCCATAATCCATCTTTTTAATATCAAACCAGGACCGAAACACAGACTGGGAGAAAGGGGGTATGGGGGGGATTCAAGCAGTCCTTACATTTTGTTCCCAAAGCCTAACAATCTTTGATTTTTGCCATCAAGCTTGATGGACTTGAGAGTATCACTAAACGGGTGGGGTGTGGGGGGACTGTTCACATTTTGATTTACAGAATAGCGTATTTTTTTGTGGTGCTTTTCTTATTTTGAATGCAGTCAGCCATATACTAGGTAACATCCGATTTACGACCGAGTTCCGTTCTGACCAAACGGTCGTAAGTCAAAATGGTCGTAAGTCGAAATCCATTCAAAATGTTGAATAGAGACTTGCAGGCTAAATGACTCGCGGCCCCCCAATCTGGTGCCATCACGCTGTCGATTGCTGTGCGAGAGTGACATGCTGGCTGGCTGGTCAAAATTGTCATACACATTTCCGGCCTGCTAACGCGTTGCGGTGCGAGGCGTAGAATTAAAATTTAAAAAATAGGGTCTGGAGGTCGTGGTCATAAGTACAAGTGGTCGTAAGTCGAGCTGGTTTTAAGTCGGATGTTACCTGTATTGATAAATAATAGCATTTGAAAAAAGAGTGCTGGACTTTTTTTAGGTAATTCACATTGCTGCAGTATGCCAATCATCTCACTTTCAATTTATTTGCTAATAGATGATCTATAAGCCACCCCCCCCCCCCACCCATACACACAAGTTATTGCAGTATTGGCAACACACACACACGCTAGTGTAGCCCACATACCCCGTTTGATGTGCAGCACTGAAGACGATGTACTACACGCCGAAGCGATGCAGTCGGCATACATAGCGCCAATGCTTTCCGGACCGTTAACACCCGCACGTGCATGGCAATGTTGTGCTTTCAAGAAAGGTCAAATGCGGGGCCCTCTTGCTGATTTCCACAGTTACCGCTTTGCCAAAACAAGCTCTCATGAACAAATGAGGGGGGAAGGTAAAAAAAAAAACAACAAATAGATGTTTATTTTGAGTGAACTGGAGTGATGATTGTTATGGAATGGCATATGATAATAAAAGTTGCTTAAGTTTGGTCTTTTGGATCTGTTCTTGTGTGTGACATCTATTATTTTCATACATTCTGCGCAAAAACATTTTTGTTATATAATGCTAAAAGTTGCTTCTTCACTTGTATTTTATTTATTGTATTCTATTTGTGATTGTATTTTATTTATTATAGTGCCTATGCTTGTCTGTGACTAAAGTGTCCTTGAGAGCTTTGAAAGGTGCTTAAAATGTAATGTAATATTATTATAAGCATGGCATAGGAGCACATAAACTGGGATTTAAACCCAGATACTATTTCACTGCGAGCCTGATAATCTAACCACTTTTCCACCGTACATCCCTGTGGAAAATATACATAATAGAAAAATGTTATGTGATTGATACAGTGCAATGATAAACATTAGAATGATCATTTTATATCATAAACTTAACATATACCACTTTAGATGAACATATGTGCTCAATATAATACAGTACATAGCCACAAAGCTTTGCAAGGATGCATTGCAGAAAATAGGATAAATGGGTATTATGTAACCGTTACTATGGCTTAGTGTATCGATTCACTTCCCGGTGTATTTACAGTTCCCAAAAATACCTCGTTTTCGAACAGATTAAAGAAAAATACATTTTATGATTCTTGAGAGGGAAAATTGTCCAGTCATGATATCCAGTATGTACTTTGATTCTCTGATAGCAAGTTTTGGGACAATTATTAACCACCGCATCAAAATTATTTTCCTTTCGGCTTTTCCCTTCAGGGATCGCCACAGCGAATCAATGTCCTCCATCTAACCCGTTTTTTTTTTGCATCCTCTTCTATAAATAACCAAAATACCGAAACTTGTTGAAAACACACCAAGCACAAAGGTTTCCCACGCATCTCTGTTAAAAAAAAATATGACGTGGTCCGTTGTTCATTGAAAATTCTACACTCCTTATCTACTTTTCTCCGTTTGAATAATGACATTTTGGCTAATAAGGGTGTTGAAACGGCGGTTGAAAAAAAGCACCACTCTGCCCCTAGTGGATAATCCTTGAATTGCACCTAATTAATTAGCGCATTTTTCCACTTTTAAATTATCCTGTGGGCCTAATCAAACCTCCTTTGGGGACGGTTCTGGCCCTCGGGCCGTATGTTTGACACCACTGATCTAAAGGCTCTTTATTTTGAACTACAGTGGAGATAGTCAGCCATGATCAAGGTATTTTGAGTATTCATAGTGGTCCCAAAATCTTTATCGACAGTATTAACGGACTCACCAATATTCGATGTTATTGGTGCTCAAGGCAGCGTCCCATCAAGCAGCAGGACGGTTTCAATGTCGTAGCATGAGGCAAACCAGAACAGGACGAGATGTTTCCAAGAATCACATGGAACTAATTACAGAGGTTAGGCTACAGGAAAAATAGAGTGCAAATTTAAAAGGTCCAGACTCGGCCGCTGGTGGCTCCATTATAAGTAACATCCGACTTACGACCGGCTCGACTTACGACCACCCGTACTTACGACCATGACCCCCTCCCCAGACCCTATTTCAGAGGGAGGAGTTTGCGAGTCATTTAGCCTCCGAGTCTCTATTCAACATTTTGAATGGATTTCAACTTACGACCATTTTGACTTACGACCATTTGATCGGAACGGAACTCGGTTGTAAGTCAGATGTTACCTGTATTTTCTTTTTTTTTTTCCCAGGTTGGAAGTGTCAAGAATTTCTCTTTGTGGCTACAGGTACATGCCGTTGATGAGGTAGTCGGACTCCTCCGTGGTGAGGGGCCGGGCTTTTTTCAGCTTGTGGCGCACCAGCCGCAGGCGAAAAGCTATCAGGAGCAGCAGGAGAGCGGTGATGATCAAGCCCAGTGCCAGTGGAAGGACGGCACCTGGTAGTCGACAGAAGTAGGTGGAACGCGAGATTGGAGGAAATACACAAACAATCATCTGATTTGGTTCTGACCTGACTCGGCAATTGGATGGCCTCCTTTTACCGGGAACCGTTTGTAGATCGGAATGTCGCCCTCTCGGATCTTTGAAACTACAGGAGCAGCTTCAAAGAAGGATAATCACAAATTACATTCAATGCTGCATCAAGAAACACAAATATTTTGTAAATAATCGAGTAAGGCCAAACCAATTGATCACTGAAATTGATCGCTATTAGCTCTATTTAAAATTGGCTAAAACAAACAGTGGAAGCAAACCAAAAGTCATTCAATTTATCATTAATCAGACAAAGAAACAGTTTGTGGAATTTTATTCTGCTACATATTAGAATTATTCAGATGATAAAATTAAAATTAAAAAATCATAATTAAAAAACAAAAAAAATCTAAATAAAAAATTAAATACATAAATAAAATTAAAAACATTAAAAAAATAAAATACAAAAATAAAAATTAAAAAAATCGAATTTAAAAAAATTACAATAAAAAATTACAATGAAAAAAGTAAAATTACAGAATTACAATGAAAATGAAAATTAAGGATACAATTAAAATTAAGGATAAAATTAAAATTAAAGTTAAGGATTCAATTAAAATTAAGGATAAAATTACAATTACAATTTAAAAATTACAAAAACAAATACAAAAATAACTAAAATTAAATACAATTAAATAAAATAGAAAATATCAGACGAGCCAGTACCTATTTCAGTCTGCTTAGTGATAGGAGGAGCCACAGTAGCTGGTTTAATACCCGGACCTATACAACAATGACAAAAACAAGTTTAATCCGTCATTGATCGTGATCAAAAATACATGCATGTTAAAAAACATAAAAGCATTTACTCACTTTTCTGTATACATTCACTGATGCAGTCTGATTCCTGGAGAAAGTTGTTATGGTTGCCCTGGCAACCACCATATAGGAAGTGTTTGCATTGTCCTGCTTCCTGATCATAATACCAGCGTGCAAAGGTGCCTTTACAAGGTCCGACGATTGGAGCGGTGGAACATGGGTCTATGAAGACAGAAAGCCAGGGAAGATATTTTAAAACACTAATGCTTGAAAAAAAAGACTTATGATTATATTTTATTTATTATCGTACCTATGCTTGTCTGTGACTGTAACGTGTCCTTGAGAGCTTTGAAAGGCACTTAAAATGTAATTTATTATTATTATTAAAATTGTGAGAAAAAAAACCTCTTGAATCAAACAAACAAACCAAAAAGTAGGTACAAATGATGTATTCCACCCCCCAAAAAATTACCTAATATCACAGTATCTTACTGAGTCACATATAGTACTACTACAGTAAAGTACAGTACTGTACTGTAAATCGATTCTTCTATTGTATTACAATGCCCTCTAGTGGCCATATCGAGCATATCGCAATACAGTACATTATTTCGTGTAGTTTTAAGGATTATTTAGTAGAAAAGTACATTTTATGGGGACCTGGAAACGGATTAGTCTCATTTTTAATGGTTTCCTATGGGAAATTAATGTTTGAAAGACACTTTTGGCCTTAGACACACTTTATAGGAACCAATGAAGTTTGTAAGCTGAGGTATCACAGTACTCTGTTTTTACAAAGTAGCACAATAATAATAATAATAAATTTCATTTTAAGCGCCTTACGCATATCACAGAGTGCTATTTTCAATTGAAAAATACTTTTTTTGTGGTTGTAATGGGGAGCGGGGGGGTACAGATTGCATTTTGGTTCTATTCAATGGAGGTGGGGGATTTGTATTGAGTTACAGTACAAATAGTAGTCATGAAATGAATTACATGTGTATCTCAAGGCAATGCCGAATTCAAATGATGCAATAATAATAATAATAATACATTACATTTTAAGCGCCTTTTAAAGCTCCCAAGGACACTTTACAGTCCTACAGACAAGCATAGGTACTATAATAAATAACATATAATCACAAATACAATGCAATAAATAAAATACAATGATAAATAGAAACAAGAGAGAGCGCCAACACAGAAAATGCAATTTTAAATAGGTGGCTTTTGAGATGCACACTAACACCAACCTTGCACCACATAACAATGTAGTATATCCACTACGTGCATGTGAAATGACACTGCACTTTGTTTAAAAAAAAAATAGGGAAATAGGAGGACAGCGTCTCATTTTTTGTTTCAGCAAATGAACGGATCGAATAGCAGGAGAGGACAGAGACGCTTTGTTCCCAACTCCCAGCGAGTCTACAAGCACAGAACTGTTTTCCCGTGGAATGTAGAAAGCATTGAGGCTCTGCCAGCAGTTTTTAAGCCGCTCGGTGGCATGACTCAGTGGCTCCCTACACGAGCTCCATCTGCCTGCATATGTCGAGCACTAAAACCCTCATAGGAGATCTCATTACAACAACATCGACTACCTTGACTGGTTGAATCTTGCCGCTGACTGGGTGGTGGTGTGACTCTGCTCCTCTCTTGTGAAGATCCAATGTTGTCAATCATCTTCTTGGGTTTGGACTTGGACGCCAAACTGTCCACAGACTCGACAGTGTGTGTTACAGGAAGCGGGTGGATGGGCAGACCTTCGGCGTGGGTCACCGACTTCCTTCCTGCGTCAACTAAGGCAAGGATTTGAAAGGTAAGTGGGAATTTCTCATGCCTAAAATATTCATAATAATAATTATAATGTGAGCGTTTTCTTACAGTTTGGACAGAAATCTTCATCTGATCGATCGGGACAATGTTGCTTCCCATCGCAGGCAAAGGTGATGTCAATGCAGCAGCCGTCATCACATTTGAACTGGTAATTTGAGCAGTGCCCGGTACACACTGCCATAAATAAATAAATAGACAAACAAGTAAATAGACAAATAAATAAAAAAATTAATATACAAATAAAAAAAAATAATATACAAATTAAAAAAATAATATACAAATAAATAAATTAATATACAAAAAAATAAAATAATATACAAATAAAAAAATAATATACAAATAAATAAATTAATATACAAATAAAAAAATAATATACAAATAAATAATTAAAACAATTAAAAAATAAATTAATTAATTAGTAGGCAAATAAATAGGCAAATAAATAGGCAAATAGATAAATAAACAAATAGATAAACAAACAAATAAATAGACAAATAAATAAATACATAAATAGACAAATAAATAAACAAATAGACAAATAGATGAATAAACAAATAAATAGACAAATAGATAAATAAATAAACAAATACATAAATAAATAAATAGACAAACAAATAAATAAAAATATAACTATACAAATAAATAAATAATAAATAAATAAATATGACTTGAATAAGTAACTCATTTGGTATTAAAAAAAAATCACATGATGAGGGCATTGCCTTCTGCTTGATGTTTCGGCGCCAACACGGTTACAGACACGTTGTCTGACGTTTTTTGACCCGATGTGTCAGTGACGGTCATCTGGAAGGTGTAGACACCTTCTTGCAGGCCCGTGATCTTCAGCAGACCCGGATGAGATGCCTGCAAAAGACATACGCACATACATATACAGGATAAGATTTTCTGTCGGTGAGCAGCGGCAGCCACACACGCCAGCGTTCACACAACCCGGAAGTAACTCAAATAGCGAGAAAGCTAGCTAATAGGCAGCTAGCTAGCAAGAGAGCTAATATAAAGCCAATTGGATAGCCAGCTGGCTAATATATAGCCAACTAGATAGCCAGCTAGCCATCCAGATATCTAATAGATAGCAAATAGCTAGCGATATAGCTAGCTAGACAGTTGGCTAGCTAGATACATGAAAAGAAGTTAAGAGAGGAAAAAATAAATAAGAATAACATCATGGGTGTGCTAAATAAGATTTCCCTGCTAATGAGGTTTTCAGAGTCAAAGACCTTCATGGTGATGGCCGTGTCTCCCTTGATGAGAGTCCAATCGTAGTGACTGATCCCGTGGTCGTCCACGCTGTCGCGACCGTCCAAAACCGCCCAATCGGTGGGCAATTGGATCACTACATCTTGGCCCGCGTCGCAGCGGGGGGGCTCGTCAATATCTGAAACACAAAGTGACAAATTCTTATGTAAATAAAAAAATGCATTGTCAATATTGTGCAATCTTAACAAAAATACAGTCCTTTCGGGATACAAATAGCAACAGTCAAAGGTCACCTGGTTTATGGCGGCAAGACCAACCCGAAAAGGTCAATCGGGAACACGCTACTCAGCGTAATCAAGATACTGTGGTTGTTAATGATTGTTCAGATATGGGTTGTTTAGAAAGCTATAATCTAATGTTGTTGGAATATTTTGTCTGTCCTCTGGATGTCCTTCCCTTTGTTGTGTTTTGTTACCTTTCCCTTAATTCGCCGCGGGCTGGCCTAGATCGCTAGCTATTTGCTATCTATTAGCTATCTGGATGGCTAGCTGGCAATCTAGTTGGCTATATATTAGCTATCTTGCTGGCGAGCTGACGATATATTAGCTATCTTGCTGGCTAGCTGGCTAGCTGGCTGCTAGCTATCTATCTATCATTGCACGTGTCTCATTTACACGCTTGTCAATCTTCACCTGGTCAGCCATGTTGACTCCTTTGCAGCACAAATGTCAGCTTGAACTGCCACTCATTGCCAGTTTGGCAGCTGTCATCCCACCTTCCTGTACGCCTCAATATATTTCCCCTGACCATTTTTGGTTCCTGCCTCCTAAACCTGTTCCTCTTCCTGACAATCAACCAGTTTTGAGTTTATTGTGTCTGCCTGGGGGTTCTGGGTTTATATTAAAATAAGATTAACAAATATAGGATTTGCCTTCATTTTTTTGTAGCCATGTTATTTACTATTTGTTTTATTCCCACCAAAATGAAATTCTAGTCCAGTCACTTACATACACAAACATAATAAATAATAATAATAATAATTAAAGAATATTATTTTATTATTAATACTATAATATTACTAATAATAATATTTAATACTATAATTATATTATGTTTATTATTAATGATAATAGTAATACATTGCATTTATAAGCGCCTTTCAAAACTCTCAAGGACACTTTAGTATTATTATGCTCATTATTATTATTATTATTATTATTAATACATAAAATGACTTTATTATACAGTACAGTTTAGTTCTTTAATTATAATTCAACAACACATTTATTATACATAAAATAAGGGATATTTTGTGTAGTTTTAAGGCTTATTTAGTAGAAAATTGTGTTTTATGGGGACCTGGGAACGGATTATTCTCGTTTTAATTGTTTTCTATGGGAAATTATTGTTTGGAATACACACTTCGCCATACGCACACTTTCTGGGAATCAATCAAGTTCGTAAGCCAAGGTATGATTGTATTGATATTATCAATACATTTTATTTATGTCCCTTTCACAACTCTCAAGGACGGTATTATTATGATTATTTATTCAGTTATGTATTTCTTTTTTTAGTTATTTTTTCATCTATCTATTAATTAATTTATTTTTTATAAACACAAGTAGCATGTCTATACTTTACCTCCTCTACTAAGTAATTCCTGTGAGTACTCTTGCCACTTATTATTATTTATGGATTTATTATTTAGTGATTTGCCGATCAATCACCGTGAGCAGCGCCTCACCTCGCGTGTCGCCCCCCTCCCCGGGCCTCTTCTCATTCACGGAGCCCCCGGAGGAGTCCTGCAGCAGAACTCGTCCCAGCGTGATGTTCACCGAGCGGCTGTGAGACGCGAAACCCGGCTGCGGAGCGAAGGAGCAGACATTTTGGCTCCTGTAGGTGCAGTTGAAGAGGTAACAGTTGAGGCTGTCACCCTCCTGTCTCGGTTCCACCTGCACCACCGCCACGGTGCAGTGAGGCTGCGCGCAGCAGGCGTGCACGCAGTCCCTCCAGGTGTAAACTCGATCCGGCGCCATGAGGAAGGTGGCCCCCTGCTCGATGGAGGCCCTGGCCCGGATGATGCTATCCCGGGCCGAGCTGAAGTCGCTTACGCACGAATCGGCCACCTCCCTCGGCCGGTACGTCTGGTCCTGCTGGAGCTGCTGGCGGAACTCCTCCAGCAGCTCCTCCACTCCCGTGATTTGCGATTTTAAGTCCGATATGGCTGTCATGCGGGTGTGGATCGGCTTCAAGGCGCAGAGAATAAGTAGTAGCCGGAGCGGGGCGGCGACGGTCATCGTGGCTGAGCGGTGATGATGGTGCGTCGCAGCCATGTTTGTTGTTGACTTCTTCCCCCGCTGCAGCGACACGCGTCAGGATGGACACTGCTGCAGACGTCGATGACGAGTCGACCTGGTTCGGGGAGAAGAAAAAAAACCGCATCCACGTCTAGTACATCCAGTCGTGTGTGTATTCTGAATCCTGTTTTGTATAAGTAAGGGAGGGGTGGTCATGTGACGATGCTGGAAATTGTCGTTGTCGCGGTGACGACGGCGTGCACTCTCATTTAGATGTATATTTTTTCAACCAGCCAGTCGTAAAAGATAAACAAAACAACAAATTACATCGAATTCCACGATGATACGTTTTATTTTAACAACACGACATTCCGCCAATCTTGCATCATATGAAACAACATGGACTCTGTTCCGTTTCCTGACACCTTTTTTTTCAATAAATGTCAGCAGTCTTGTATTCAAATATAAAATGTGCTTACCTTATACAATTTCCTTTCCAACAAACAGCAGACTGAATCAAGATATCTCAAACAAAGTGGAAAATAAAAATAATTGTAAAAAATAATGACAAAAAATGAGCAGATCAGATACAGTATAGGTATCAAAGTCAAGGCATGGGGGCCAAATCCGGCCCACCATATCATTTTTTTTGGCCCGTGAAAGCAAATCGAACTTCTGAAATTCCACGATGTTTGCTAAAACTAACCAAAATTTCATATTTTTTTATGTGAACCACAATAACAGTCACTATTCTTGATTTCAGATTTGAAAACTAGTTATTCATTAATTTGTTGTGCGCTGTATATGTAATATGTGGAGGGGATTAAACATTTTAAAGGCTTCCCCAAATTCAACGGTCCTCGAGAGGAAACCGTAACCTCAATGTGGCTCGCAGTAAAAAAAATGACTTTGACAACCATGAGATACAGTATTGAATTGGAATTGGTATTCATCTCATGACACTTTAGAAATTCCAACAAATATACACGAGCATAGACACGGCTACTCAACATGGAAAATATTTAAAGCACAAGCGACACCATTATTTTGTTTCCTAACTGACATCAGAAAAACATTTTATAGCATCTAAAATACCCAAAATTGATATTTTTAGTCAAATGCAAAACACCAATAAAAATGACTTAAAGTGTCCCAAAACTACTTCAAAATGACCTCAGAGATGCTGAATAATTCCTTACACGGAGCTTTGTCGCCATTTTCTGCCTCTTTCCTGGGACGCTACATTGCAGTCCAGATGCCTCAAAATGACACGGAAGGACTTCTTTAATTGATTGCAAACATGTATGCTTTCCTCTTCGGAACTATTTGAATCATATTCATAACTGGATGAGTAACAAGAAAGCATCTTGTCTGAATCCGAAGCCATTGTTTAGATTCTCGAGCAATGCACGACGTCTTGGCGTGACACCATGACCAAGGGGGTGGGACCTTCTGAAACTGGCCACTTCCGGTTTCAAATTGAAGTAGTTTTTCGACACTTTAAGTCATTTTTATTGGTGTTTTGCATTTGACTAAAAATATCATACTGCGTGTTTTGGGTATTTTAGATGCTATAAAACGTGTTTCTGATGTCAGTTAGGAAACAAAAAAGTGATGTCCTTTAAGTTATATTAAAGTACACATATGCATGTTCACATTTAAGATATTCTCAAATATTTACAAGGTTTGTGAAATGTGAATTAAAAGGCATTTAAATTCGTATAAAAATGCAAAAAAATAAAAAACGCACGGCATGCATTGACATCCTTCAGTGTGACAACAACAAACAAATGGGATGCAGCATCCACAATAAAACACAATCAAAACTGTACACAAGCCAAACCGAAAACCTTTTCGGGTCATTTTTTTTTTGTATCTGCGGCAAACAGTCAGTCTGTCGATATGTAAACGTTTGATTTGCGTGAAGACAGGAACAGAACAACCGTTGTGAGTTTGCAAAGCAAATTCCACGTCGACGTTCTTGTCACTTGCATGTCGTGTCCATAAGGCGGGTCGACGCTATAGTGGCACTTGAGAAAAAAAAAATGGACGTTTTCGAAAACCATCGCAGCACCCGATCAATCGATATCGTCCGTAGCGTTGGCGGGAAGTTGCGAACACGGGCGGGTTCTTGTTCTAAAAATAAATACTGAGGTATTGAGGAGAATACTGAGGTGTCTTGGCTTTTTGGAGTGGCTGATGCCGCTTAAGGCCTTCAGGTGGGCTGGTGCCTGTGGTCCGTGATGGCCTTCCAAAGTTTACATAAGAATCCACCTCTGCGCAAGACATAAAGGTAGCTTAGTAAAAAAAAGTATTTAAAAAACGTGTTTGTCACTTGAATTGAATGTCAAAGTAAACAAATGCGACATAGACTGTAAAGTGACCTTGAGAGTTTTGAAAGGCGCTTATAAATGAAATTTATTATTATTATTACTATTATAGATGTGCAAACGGATAGCTTAATGCTTCATGTCACAAAGAATGAATGACTCTGTGTGTCTTTGTGTTGTCATATTATTTGTTATTTATTTTTTTAACTTTATGTTACTTCCGGGTTGAGTGAACGCTGGTGCGTGTGGCTGCCGCTGCTCACCCGCAGAAAAAATATCCGGTGACTGTAAAGTGTCCTTGAGAGTTTTGAAAGGTGCTTATAAATGAAATGCAGTATTATTATTATTATTATTATTATTATTATTATTATTATTATTATTATTATTATTATTATTATTATTATTATATCAAGCACATTCCACATCTGTCACGTTTCGGTTTGCGACCAGCAGGTGGCACTGGAGGGCCTCGTGTGAAGCTACAGAGGTGCTGTTCGTTTTAATCAGTGGCAGTTAAAAAAAAAAATAATAATAATAATAACAATAACAGCAACAATAATAATAATAATTAATAATACATTTGCACTACCTCAGTTTGAGACTCTTCAGATCGTCTCTTGTGACATCATGGAGGATGTCGTTCAATGTATACTCCTCGCCGAGTATCTGAAACAAAAACAAAAAAAACAAACTTATAACTGCTGTTATGAGAAGATGAAATCCAAAAAATGGCTCCACAAAAGTAACATCAAATCCACACCACATCTATGGAGTCCTGGTCTGCTCCAGAAAGCCTCAACCAGCTGCTGAGCTCTGTCTCTTCACGTTTTTGAGGGGATTGAGCTCCGCGTGCTTCGGGAATGCATGTCGACGTGGAGATGTTTGCTGGAGATGGAAAAAAAAAAACAAATATTGGTCACTTCATTCAAGTCCATTGAAATACTGCTCAAGCCAGGTCTCCAAAATAGATACGGAGTACAGTGATACCTTGGCTTACGAACTTAATTGGTTCCCAGACAGAGTGTGTAAAGCGAAAAGTGTGTATCCCAAAAAATAATTTTCCATAAGAAACCATCAAAATGAGATTAATCCGTACCCAGGTCCCCATAAAACATAATTTATTTTCTACTTTCTAATTTTCTAAGCCTTAAAACTATAACAAAATATACCTTATTTTATGTATAATAAATATGCTACGGTATTATAATTAAAGAAATAAACTAGTGTAGAATAAAGTTGTTTTATTGACCTTTGTGATGGTCGTTGATGGCTTGATGGAATGAAGTGGCCGGTTTCATCAGCATTAAACACTTGATGAGCAACGTAGCGGAATGATCCCTTGTAGGTGCTTTCTTTGTGATCATTTTATCTAATTCCTCATCAATTGTGTTCTGTTTAGCTGGGTTGATAGCTTTTTGCATCGAGTGTACAGATGGCGTGTGCGGGTTGTTTGTGGAGTCTGATTGATGGGATATTTTAACCTTGCAGTCTACACTCCTTTGAACTATCAAAGTTGAAACTCTCACTGTCGTCTGCCTGTCTCTCTAATGTTTAAACCACCCCTCCTCACTGCTGCGTTCTCGACCTATCACGTGACTTTAACCGAAGACTGGGGGCGGGGAACAGAGGACAAAAACAGTCGGCTGCCATTTTGTTGTTAGAAGAACAGGTTCGTTCGCGAACGACACATCACTCATTAAGGCAGCTCCGTGTACGAAAAAAGTTTGTATGCCAAGGTAAAATTTTCATAAATTTAACGTTCGTAAACCGAAAAGTTCGTAAGCCAAGGGGTTTGTAAACCGAGGTATCACTGTACTTGTCTACCTGTAGTTTGCGACCGCAATCGTCTTATCTCCTGCTCTCTTTCCTCCAGAACTTGTTGAAGGATGGCTTGATATTCTCGCTCCTTCTCCACGAGCTGCTCCAGCAACCTGACGTCACAAAAGAAGAAACATCAGCATGCATGGCCGAAGACCGTTCAACACTGACGGCGGATTGGCAACCTGTTGGTCTCCAGTTTCATCCTGCCGAGCTCCACGCTGACCGAATGTTGCCCGTCACGCGATTCGTGCGAGACGGTGGAACTGAGGGTACTGACCCCCGAGGTAACCACCGTCTCATCTTGACTGGAGACGGGCGGTGGACGTCTCTGCTGGGATGAATTCCTCTCAGTGTCTTCGTCGTCGGGGGCGTCGCTTTCCGATGCTAGGCTGAAGTGAGGCCTCAGTTCTGAACGCAAATCCACAACATAACCCATTTGTACCTCAATTTATTCCATGATTTTGACTAGGTAGTCTCCATACCATTTTTTCCCCAGACCCAAACCACAACGAGTATATGTACTTTTAAAATCGTTCACTTATCCGAAAGCAATGTGGTTATACCTGGCACCAAGATTGTGATGGCAGTCTGAACTGCTTTTCGGATGATGTTATCCAGTGCAAACATCCAGTGAGGTTTGATGTTGTGGTTCCGCAACACTTTGTTCACCTGAAAATATAAAAAGAAATCACGAGACTAGCTATTAGCTATCTATTCGCTAGCTAATTGCTATATATTTGATAGCTAATAGCTATCTATTCGCTAGATAATAGCTATCTATTCACTAGCTATTAGCTATTTATTCGCTAGCTATTAGCGATCTATTCGCTAGTTAGCTAGCTTGCTATCTATTATAGATAGCTATTAGCTATCTATTCGCTAGGTAATAGCTATCTATTCGCCAGCTAATAGCTATCTATTCGCTAGCTAATAGCTATCTATTCGCTAGCTATGAGCTACCTATTCGCTAGCTAAGAGCTATCTATTCACTAGCTATTAGCTATCTATTCGCTAGTTAGCTAGCTTGCTATCTATTTATGTTACTTTCGTGTTGAGTGAACACTGGCGCGTTTGGCTGCCGCTGCTCACTCACGGGAAAAAACTTATCCTGTGACTGTAAAGTGATCTTGAGAGTTTTGAAAGGCGCTTAAAAATTAAATGTATTATTATTATTATATATCGCTTGACTTGAGTTCCACACTTGAATTTTGCATGCTAACACCAGTGTGTCATTCTTCTTGAAACCAATAGAGGGCGTTATAACACCATCTCATTTACAGAATTACGCAACCTCGATTAATACTTTAACTTTAAAAGTGCTTAACATAGACAACTATCATACAGTATACAGGAAATAAAGCAGTCACAAAAATAGCAGAAAGCACCAAGGAGTACTCACAGCATCCTGGAAGCCAAAAAGTATGACCTGTAACTGACTTATGGCCGTGCTATCAAAATCCAGCTCTAGTTTGAGTTGAGACAGCGTGCCGGCGATAATTTTCCTGTCAGCTACTCGGACAAAATCGGCCAGGCTGACCACCAGAGTGGAGATGTGCTGCGGTTTCATTTTCATTTCCTCCGATCCCTGTGGTGAAACATCCGGATGGCAGGAATTTAGTTCTCAGGATTGAAATCGGATTGGAAAAGATCTACCAACCTGCGCGAGGGCCTCCGTCAGGTTAGCCACCACCTTGTCCAGGTCCTCAGTCAAGATGTGGTGTAAGGTGGCTCGCCTCTCGCTGTCTTTCTTCAGCATAAAAAAGCCTGAATCTTTCTCTTCTGGGGACGGAGGAGCACTGTGGTCCTCAAAGTTCTCAACCGGGATGCTGCATAGACCAAACAAATACAGTAAAGTCTCGTTATATCGATATTCAAGGGAGTCCGAAAAAATATCGATATAACCGGGACTATCGATATATCCGACCCTGTTTGCATGTAATTGTCTCCGTACGTGCATAGAAATAGTATCGATATAACCAGGACTATCGATATATCCGATATCGATATAACGAGACTTTACTGTAGATATTGGGATTGTTTTTTTTCCTGGATTGCAATCAAATCCTGGTTTACCCATAACTTCCTCAGACTTAACAGTGAAAAAAAACGGAAATTCTCCTCGTTGGTACCAAATCCACCGTGAGCAAAGCTAACAGTTTCTCTCTCACTATTGTCAATTCGACCCTTTCTCCCTTCCATCAGGTGAAAAGCCTCAGTGTCATTTTTGTCAGCACACTATCTTTCCACTCCCATATAATTAACTTAACCCGGTCTGCGTACTTCCACCGACGCAATATCAATCGTCTTCGCCCGTCTCTCACTCCTCACACCACTGCTATCCTCGTTCATAGTTTTGTCACCTCCCGGATTGACAATTGCAATTCACTTCTCTTTGGTGTCCCTCAGAAACTTCTCCAGAAACTTCAACTCATCCAGAATTCTTCAGCTCGGATCATCACCAGAACCTCATCCTTACACCACATCACCTCCATCCCCTCAGCACGATGGGTGACAGAGCCTTCAGCTTAAAATGTAATGTATTATTATTATTATTATTATCAATAACGATGCGGCGTGACTCATTGTACCTGAGGAAGAGCGATCGGGGCCCCTTGACATCACGGTCGCTGTAGCACTTGACGCTGGGCTTGAAGATGAAGGGGTTGGTGTGGAGGTCGTTGTCGGGGGAGACGGAGCCATATTCGCTGCTGCTGCTGGTGTCCTCCACCACTACAGGCACGGGCAGGGAAATGCTGCGCAGGTACTCTGAAAAACAAATGTGCAGTTTTATGATTTAAAAAAATATAGATTTATTTGTATATGTGTGTGTATTTGTGGGCATGTGTGTATGTTTGTATGCACTGTATATATGTATGCATGTGTATTTGTCTATGGATTTATTAATTTGTTTATTTGCGTGTTTATTTATTTATTTGTGTATTTAGTTATTTGCTTAGTTATTTATTTGTCTATTTATTTATCTGCGTAATCATGTTTTTAATTGTGTATGTATTAATGTATGTATAATTGGATGTATTTATGTATGCGTTTGAGTATGTGTGTATGTATGTATGCATGTATTTTGTATGTATGCATGTATTTTAGTTTTTTTCTTTATTAATGTGTTTTTGTTTGTTTATTTGTCTGTGTATTGAGTTATTTGTTTATGTATTTGTTTGCCTATTTATTCAGTTTTTTATTTATTTATCTGTGTATTTATGTGTTTATTTATGTCTTAATGCGTTTATGCCAAAATGGAACTGTATAGTGCCACTTAGCAGACGACGATACTAGTGCAGCGTGTTCTACCGGAAACAAATGCCTTGTGTGTTCTACATACTTGGCAATAAAGATGATTCTGATTCTGATTCTGATTATGTATGTATGCATTTATGCATGTATTTGTTTGTTTATCTGTGTAGTATGTCTTTATTTATTTATGTATTAATGTATTGATATATGTATTTATGTAGTATTTGTCTGTACAGTATGCGTGTATACATGTATGCATGCAAGAATGTACGCATGTATGTTTTTCATGTATGTTTTCATTTGTTTATTTGTATATTTTGTTCCTTGTAATGTTTTTTTTAATTAGTTTGAAATTTTTACTTTTTTTTTTTGGTTATTTTATTATTATTATTATTATTTTTTATTAATTTTTGTATTATTTTTTCGCTTATTTATTTATTTTTTTATTTATATTGATGCCAAGTGATGCGGAAGAGGAAACACCTGGAAACTAGCAAAGCTCCTTACCTGTGCTTGGTGTCAGAGCTGTGGAAGAAATGCACAAAATATACGTCAGTGTTCAACAAAGCAAAATGGTTTCTGGTTACAGTCAAAGTCTGGGGTGGGAAATAATAATAATAATAATAATGTAAGCACGGAGCCACACGCCCTGTAACGTTTTTTTTTCCACTAACTACTCACCCGTGAAGCAACTTTTACTCCTCTTCTTGCGGCTGGTGACGGTGAGGAACTCATCTGTGAGCAGGTCAAAGGCGGTGGCCCGGCGATCCGGGTCGGGTTCGAAGCAACGTACAATAAACGCCTTGGCCTCCGCTGACATGGACTCGGGGATCTCCGGGTGGATCTTAAACATACCCACCTGCCAATCAAGCGCACACAAAATTCTCATTGGGGAAATCTTTGTCCCAACATCTTGATCGCTCAGCCAAACATGGCCGATAGATAAATACAGTAAAGTCTTGTTATATCTATATCGGTTATATCGATAGTACTGCTTATTACGATAGTACTGCTTATTACGATGCTATTTTCATTTCCTGGCAAATTTCTAGTCTTTTATGGAAAATTTGTTCCGGTTAGTACGATACCTGGTTATTACGATGATCCGGTTGCTACGGTGCCCTTTTCATCTGCTTATATCGATACAAAAGCAGCTTAAAGGACAAACTCCGGACAAGTTGTGTCCATAATTTGTAAAATGGCTTCAAATGACTTCTGAGCGTATTTTACAAAGATTCCACCGCGTATAGCTATATTTTACGTTTTAAGACTCGCGCTGAATATTCCAGAAATCTTGTTTTTGAGTTGGTGACGAGTCCATACGTGACGTCACTGAAGGAACGCCCCTGACCGAAAAAAGGACACATTGTAGCAGTCCTTCCATCACGTCAATGTATTTTGCTGTACTTTGTTTGCTCTGAAAACCTCGTGTTGAACCAAAAAGCTGCCAGAAGATGGGGTCCAAGCGCCATGGAAGGAATTTATCAGCCTGTGGAAACGGGCTGATTAATTCCTTACACGGAGCTTTGTCGCCATTTTCTGCCTCTTTTTTGGTGCTACATTTCCCGCCCCCAGATACCTCAAAATGGCACGGAATTCATTCTTTAATCGATTGCAAACATGTATGCTTTCCTCTTCAGAACTATTTGAATCATATTCATAACTGTATGAGTAACAGGAAAGCATTTTCTCAGAATCTGAAGCCATTGTTTTGATTCTCCAGCAAGGCAAGACGTCTTGGGGTGACACCATGAACAAGGGGGCGGGACCTTCTAAACTGGCCACTTCCGGGTTAATTTTTTTGCAGATTTTGGACACTTTAAGTCATTTTTATTGGTGTTTTTCATTTGACTAAAAATATCAGCCTTTGTGTTTTGGGTATTTTAGATGCTATAAAACGTTTTTCTGATCTCAGTTAAGAAACAAAAAAGTGATGTCGGTTGTCCTTTAATGCACAAGTTTATTTTTCACTTCACTACAGTACAAAAGCATGCTAGATACGCAATCCATGAACTCAAGGAGAAAATTACATGTCATATCAAAGATCTCCCATTTATTGCCCACTTTTAATGCAGTTCGGCGCAGGATCGGATATATCGATAGTCAGGATATATCGATATTTTTTCCTACTCCCGAGAATATCGCTATAATGAGACTTTACTGTACGAGTCAAAGTTCAAGCATGAGAATTTGCTTGTGCTAAAAAAAATCTGGTCGCTGAGGAATGCTGACGTGCGATGAGCTGTAAGACATTCCTCGGGGATGAGAGAAGACACAAAACTAAAATACCATAGCTACCATTGACATTTTCTGGTGTGTGATTTTAGATTTTTAACCAATCAAATCTGAGCTCGCTGCCGTGGAATTCACCCCTCAAGCTTCAACACTCCTTGTTCACCCCTAGAGATATTCCCGTAGAGCAGCATGAGCCAAATGTACGTATGGAATATTCCACGATTCAGCCTCAAACGGGGGTGTGCTATAATGCGTTGCAGACGGCCTTGAAAGGAACCGTACCGCGCCGTCCTCTGTGATGGCATAACAATTCATTCAGTTGACACTCTGCTCATTAACGTCAGCGCGTTGAAAAAAAAGACGCACACAAGCAGGGGAGGGGAAAACATGACGCGTCATGTTTTTGTTTGTTTTGAACGATAGGTCATACAGAAACAATGTTTACGGTTTTCGACTCTGCTCACATGACAGTATGAGCTAATTCTCATTATTTCTTTCCGTAAAGACCCCTAATGACTTGGAAAAGTATTTTTGTAGGAGCATGAGCTAATTTTGAAAAAAATAATAAAGTCATGCAGCAATTTGCATGTTGCAAAGCTAACTGATTAGAATGGGGTGTGAAGAATTAAGGTTTAAAAGACAACCGACGTCTGCGGACAAGTTGTGTCCATAATGTGTAAAATCACTTCAAATGACTTCTACTGAGCGCATTTTACAAAGATTCCACCGCATATAGCTATATTTTACGTTTTAAGACCCGCGCTGAATATTCAGGAAGTCTTGTTTTTGAGTTGGTGACGAGACCTCACGTTACGTCACTGAAGGAACGCCCCTGGCCGAAAAAAAGGACACATTGTAGCAGTCCTTCCATCACGTCAATGCATTTTGCTGTACTTTGTTTGCTCTGAAAACTTCGTGTAGCACCAAAAAGAGGCAGAAGAGGGCGACGAAGCTCCATGTAAGGTATTAATCAGCCTGTAAATTAATGTGATTAATTCCTTACACGGAGCTTTGTCGCCATTTTCTGCCTCTTTTTGTTGCTACATTTCCCACCCCCAGATACCTCAAAATGGCACGGAATAAATTCTTTAATCGATTGCAAACATGTATGCTTTCCTCTTCAGAACTATTTGAATCATATTCATAACTGGATGAGTAACAAGAAAGAAAATCTTCTCCGAATCCGAAGCCATTGCTTTGATTCTCACGCAAGGCAAGACGTCTTGATGTGACGTCACGAACAAGGGGGGCGGGACCTTCTGAAACTCACCATTTCCAGGGTCATTTTGAAGTAGCTTTGGGACACTTTAAGTCATTTTTATTGGTGTTTGGCATTTGACGAAAAATATCAGTCTTTTGGGTATTTTAAATGCTATAAAACGTTTTTCTGATGTCAGTTAGAAAACAAAAAATGGTGTCGGTTGTCCTTTAAGAAAAAAGCATGACAAACCACATTCTTTGTATCATCTTGAAAATGCGTGTTAAAAAAATTAAAAACATGTCACAACATGTCCAAGCAGCTCGTTTTTGTAATGTCAGTACCTTAAACATAGCAGCCTGCGGTTCCCCGAGTTCATAGAAAGGAGGTTTCCCGGTCGCCATCTCTATAATGGTGCACCCCAGAGACCAAATATCTGCTGGCTTGCCGTAGCCGCGTGGACCCTTGTCGATAATTTCTGGAGCCATATACTGCAAAGTGCCTGAAAATAATAATAAGAAAGGAGTAAAATGCCAATTCATATAGCGTCAAGCTATGTTCAGGATGCTGCTCCACTGCTGAAAAGGATGCTTTGATCCTCTCATCTTTCATCTAGAACTGCTTCATGTCACAAAGAGGGTACAGCAAGTCATGAAGAATAAATGACTCACTGTGTCTTCGTGTTGTCATATTATTTGTTATGTATTTTCTTTTAAACTTCAAGATGGCAGCGCGAGATTTGCTGGTGTGTTACTTCTGGGTAGAGTGAACGATGGCGCGAATGGCTACCGCTGCTCACCCCCACAAAAAAATAAAGTTATTATCCCGTGACTGTAAAGTGTCCTTGAGAGTTTTGAAAGGCGCTTAGAAATTAAATGTATTATTATTATTATTATTATTATTAAATATTGTCTCGAGGTTGCCATGGTACCTGTACCCATTTCTCAATAGTGCTTGTCAAAGTCGAGACCCCGAACCTCAAACGGCAGACAGGCTGGTGGCGTGGTTGTCAAACATGCATTATGTAATTTTATTTTTGTTTAATAAAATCCAAAATTGTAAAGAATGGCCGCATAGAAAATATTTTTTTGCATATTTTTGATTTTCTTGTAACTCTTTCACTGCCAGAAAAAGGTGTCCACTTCATTGCCAGGGTTTTTGTCATTGTCACTCAAATTCCAGGACCCACAGGATATTGAGTTTTAGGACTACGTAAACATTCAATGCAGCGTAAGAAACCGTAGACCACAGGTGTCAAAGTCAAGGCCCGGGGGCCAAATCTGGCCCGCCATTTCATTTCATTCGGCCCGCGAAAGTAAATCAAGCGTGTCAAGTGCCACAATTCTGGCTAAAGTCCGAACCAAATTTTAAAATTGTCGTATGTAAACCACAATAACAGTCATTACCCTTGATTTCAGATTTGAAAACTAGTTATTCATTAATTTGTTGTGCGTTCTCGACGTTTTATGGTTTCCCCAAACTCGAGGGGAAACGTAACTACAATGTGGCCTGCGACACTCCTGCCTTAGACGGTCTTCTTTCATCAGAAAAAAGTGTTATATGGGTCTGAAGTTATATGTGTCTGGAGTTATATGAGCTTGAAATGAGGGCGGTTGTCCGAAATACAATGCGATACATACATATTGGTTTATATAGCGCTTTAACAACAGCTGAAGCTGGAACAAAGCGCTAACATGGGGAAAAAAAGGGAAATATCGCCCCCTTGTGGAAGGGAAAACATTGCGAGAGCCCATGACCAGTGCACCCAAGCATGAAAAACCCAAATTCGAACACATTCGGCAATGGCGCTCTATATCATATTTTCAATTCCCGAGAAAAATTATGAATGGCAGTTATGAATGAGTTAAGTGACATCACGCGGACTTGACGCATGTTCTAGCAAACGCTTCTAATGAGCTCGAAAGGGGCTCTTACCGTCGCCGACGGCTAGAACGGCGACTTCCAGAAATAACACGCTAATAATAGCCCTGCTGTCTATTAACTGCTCCGACCAGTGTACGCTGTACTCAAAACAGGCGGCGGCTCAATTAACGCAGGCGCCGCCTATACAAAAGAACAACCTTGTTTTGTTTAACAAGCGCTAGCTTACGTCACACGATAAAAGTCCCCCGATGCCCCACCTGGATGTGACGAGCGCCTCATTTGACCACAGACCACACACACTAATGCATCCAGAGCCTAAATGGAGCTGGTAAACGTCCAAAGACAAGCCATCACGCGCCAACGTTCACTCAACCCGGAAGTAACTCAAATAGATAGAAAGCTAGCTCACTAGCTAATAGATACAGTCGCTAATAGATTTTGTGATGGAGTGCCACCTGGAGCCCCACTATGCTCACTTGTTTTCCATCCCTTTGAAATGCTTCAATGGAAAATAGTTCTCTATTCCTATGATGACATATGGAAGTAATGTATTATAAGTGGTGGACCGTCAAGTCCTGCAAAGCCTTCTCTGCTGGCCTAAAAAAATCGGAGTCACGGATTGATGTTAATTATATTTTGTCCATGAATTCTTATTCACTGCTCAAAGACATAGGGTTTCTCGTCTTTTTTTCTTAAATCAGAAAAATACTATTTCCATTTTAATGCTAATTATGCTTCGTGTTTGCACTGCAGGTCAAATAGACCGATTGACGATTGAAGCTAATATGCTAATTGTGCTAAGTCTATTCTGTTTGTCTTTTCTGCAGTACCGTACAATAGCTATCTAGCTGGCTAACTAGCTATCTAGATGGCTTGCTAGCTAGCTATTTGTCTTACTATTCTATTTGAGTTACTTCCGGGCTGAGTGACATGTGTGGCTGCCGCTGCTCACCCACACAAAAACCAATTCTGTGACTGTAAAGTGACCTTGAGTTTTGAAAGGCACCTAGAAATGAAATGTATTATTATTATTATTATTATTATTTATTAAATAATTCCAATTTGATTTTCATTGCTTTTCCCCAGTTGTGCTACTTCCAGACGTGTGTTTTTGTATTTAAGCATTGAACCAATCACATTTCAGCCATCATTTGTTACCAGGGTCAAAAATCTACCTGGACGCCTTCACAATCAGTTCTGCAGGCCCTAAAGCATCAAATGTGTCGATCAAACTGTTGCTCGAACCAATTAGATTTCGTGTTGGCAACCCAAAAGGGGTACTAATGCCTTCTTGAAGGCGCTGGTCAACGTCAGAGTTTCCGCAAACAATGATTGGCTAGTGACTAGCCAATCATAGACAATTGCACGTGCTTTATCCTTGCATTACCCTTCTGTAAAACCTCCGAAAAAAACTGTTTAAAAATTGCCCTTTCTCCCTTGCACACATTTTGACACTCACCTCTGAATTTAGGGCGACAAAGAGGGCACATGGAGTCGGCGCGTACCTGTGAACGTCTCAGTGCAGGGGTTAATCCCAGCCAAGCGCTTAGATGTGCCAAAATCGGATATCTTTAGCACGCCGCTGTAAGTGTTGATGAGCACGTTATCACCCTGAGGATTGAACATCAAAAACAGTGAGAAGAACAAGTCGCAGTCCCGTCAGGACATTTTTGCTAAATCACAGTTTAATTTGGAAACGTAAGCAATTGATTACCTTGATATCCCGATGCGCTATCTGATTATCATGCAAATATTTCAGTCCCTCCAGAATCTGGCGCGTGTAGAAGCCGATGGTGGGCTCGTTGTTTTTCAGAGGACCCCATTTGGATCTCAGCAGTGCGGATAGACTTCCTGACGTGAAAAACACAAAAAACAAAATTAATTTTAAATAAATGGGGTGGTTGGGTGGGTTTTGGGCGGAGTTTTGGGCAGAGTTTTGGGCGGAGTTTTGGGCAGAGTTTTGGGCGGAGTTTTGGGCAGAGTTTTGGGCGGAGTTTTGCGGGAAGTTTTGGGCGGAGTTTTGCGGGAAGTTTTGGGCGAGTTTTGCGGGAAGATTTGGGCGAGTTTTGCGGGAAGTTTCGGGCGAGTTTTGCGGGACGTTTCAGGCGAGTTTTGCGGGTTGTTTCGGGTGAGTTTTGCGGGAAGTTTCGGGCGAGTTTTGCGGGAAGTTTCGGGCGAGTTTTGCGGGTCGTTTCGGGCGAGTTTTGCGGGAAGTTTCGGGCGAGTTTTGCGGGAAGTTTCGGGCGAGTTTTGCGGGAAGTTTCGGGCGAGTTTTGCGGGACATTTCAGGTGAGTTTTGCGGGTCGTTTCGGGCGAGTTTTGCGGGTCGTTTCGGGCGATTTTTGCGGGTCGTTTCGGGTGAGTTTTGGGTGGAGATTTGGGTGGAGATTTGGGCGGAGTTTTGGGCGGACTTTTGGGTGGAGTTTTGTGGGCCGTTTTGGGCAAACAGACAGACAGACAGACAGACAGACAGACAGACAGACAGACAGATAGATAGATAGATAGATAGATAGATAGATAGATAGATAGATAGATAGATAGATAGATAGATAGATAGATAGATAGATAGATAGATAGATAGATAGATAGATAGATAGATAGATAGATAGATAGATAGATAGAGCAATGATACAGGAAAAAAAGGGAAATATGTAAGCAGTGTAAAACTGAAGTAATTGTTTAACAAATGCCCATCCATCATCTCGCCAGCGCGAGTTTAATTCCTTAACACTCAAGTTTCAACGCTGCGGTGAGGTCTGCAAGGCCAAAAAAAAAAAAAACTATCACTACTTTCTAAGCCACCCCCCTTAAAATAAATGGGAAAATGGCTGGGTGTGAACATGTTATTCCACAGCTGGTTTGGTTGCGCGGATAGCGAGTATCGAATGGAAAATGTGCTTGCTTTTGTTGGCTGACTCCTCAAGTTGGAGCGAACTCTCAAATGTGCAGTCTAAATGACTACCTTTATATATTTACCTCTAATTCCCCGATAGAGTACATTAAAAAAACCATGTATGTTTACACAGCAATTTCGGACCGCAGTAGAATTATGATTATGATCAGCAATGAACACTGTTATTGTATAAGTAGCCTTGGTACCTCCAGGCACTTGTTCCATAAAGATCTTGATGAAGCCGTTCTCGCTGATGGAACCGAGGTACTGGACAATATTTTTGTGCTTCAGGTGCTTGTGGAGGGCAATTTCCTCATGGAGCGGCTGTGAGTACCTGGGGGAGATTGGGGGGGGGGGAGGGGGGTTGCAGTTATATATGTGTCATTAGAATGCTGAAATTACAATTTCATATAAGCATCTTTAAAATGTCTTTAAAGTGACATATTGTCTAGCAAAGCAAATTTGGTGCTTCTCAGCGCGGACTTGGAGCTAGTCACAAGAAGGAGTCATGCCATTAGGAAAAACAGTTTTCAACTCTGCATTATTTGTCAAGTGTGGAAATAATGTGCAGGTGGCTTTGTCAAGAAACGTCATTATTACTTCATTAAAAAATTACTTCATTAACTCATTCACTGTCAGACAAATGCAAAAATGTGTCCGCTACAGTGCCAGGGTTTTTGTCATTGTCACCCAAATTCCAGGACCCACAGAATATTGAGTGTTAGGACTACATAAACATTCAATGCAGCATAGGAAACTTTAGACTCTCTTCTTTCATCTAAAAAAAACGGTTAATTCCTAAAGTATATGAGTCTGGAGTTATATGAGCTTGAAATGAGGGCGGTTGTCCAAAATACAATGCACTACAGACATACGTATTGGTTTGTATTGTGCTTTAACAACAGTTGAAGCGGGAACAAAGTGCTAACATGGAAAAAAAGGCAAATGTTGCCCCTTTATGGAAGGGAAAAACATTGCCAGAGGCCATGGCCAGCGCTTTATCAGCACCCAAGCATGAAAAGACTAATAAAAAAAAAGACTGATCCTGTGACTATAAAGTGACCTTGAGAGTTTTGAAAGGCGCTTATAAATGAAATGTATTATTATTATTATGATTACAAATGAGTTAAAATGTGGACGAGCTTAATATCTCACCTGCTGTCCCTCTCTGGTATCTCCTTGATGGCCAGTCGGACTTGGTTGCTCAGATCTCGGCCCGCGTACACCACTCCAAATGTACCTTTGCCCAGAATCACCCTTTCACCATGTTCGTCATACTCGTAATCATACTGCGAAATAAAAAATAACGCACTGTTTTGAATAATTCAGAAATAATAATCGCCGATCTTGGGTTTGTTTTGCACAGAAACTCCCCTCGAATGTGTCCAACAAAAGGTCAAGAATATAAAATGGTGTTTATTATTCATCTTCTGTATCAATAAAGTTATGAAAGGCTTTTCCTCACATACGCTTTTCTTGTCTTATTATGCAAACAAAGCGGCAGTAATTTGCTTCATTCTTTCAAAATCCAGCAGGTGCAAAGTCTCATCATGCAAATGAAGATGAAAATTGGGCCTCACGTACTATCTTCACAACCGCTATGCAAAACTAGCGTGCTATATTTCACCTCTAAGGCGTCGGTATCACAGTCTCCCTCGTCGGGACCCCTCCAGGCTTCTTCGGTGATGCTGTTGACCAGATCGCAGAACCTGACAACGACATACCAGTTTACATCTGTGTAAGTCGTACAGGAATGGTCCATCGATGAAAAGGTTTCTTCAGCCGTCATCTGTACTTCTTTGAAGGTGTCGGATGTTTCGCTTCTCATCCAAGAAGATTCGTCAGCAAACTAAAGTCTTACTGGTAGTTTTGGCCTTATATATACAGTATATCCCTACTGTCCAGACATGGTGACTCAGTTATGATAGGTCCCTGCTCTCAGGTTGGGCGGAGCAGAGGACTAATACCTGCGGGTCCACTGACAGTTTCTATTGTTCTGACTGACAACTGGCCTGATTGCCCAATTGGCCCTGGTATCACCTCATCAGCATGACGAATCCGAAGGGATGCTAAGGGATCCTAAGACTTTAGTTTGCTGACGAAGCTTCTTGGATGGGAAGCGAAACGTCCGACACCTTCAAAGAAGTACAGATGACGTGGAAATGTCGCGGCTTGGAATTGAAGCGGATTTACGTCAGGAAAGGAGATGTGAGACTGTCTCTTTTCGTCAATTGATGCTACAGCTTTGTTTTTGCATTCAACATTTAGCTTATAGCAGACGTGCACTTTTTTAGCATGACGTCGCTGATCCACTGGTGAAAAGGATGCTTTGATGCTCTCCTTTTTCATCTAGAACTGCTTTATGGAACAAAGAGGGTGCGGAAAAGTTCTCAAGATTGAATGTCGGTGTCTTTTGTTCTGTGTCACATTATTTGTTATGTAGTTTTTTTTGTTGTTGTTTTGACTTCAAGATGGCGCCCGCGAGAGTGGCTGCCTTTAGAGCAGCTTCTGTATTTTGTTTGACTACTTCTTCCTTTCCTTTCCTCTTACTTTTACATACGACAACTTGAAATTTTGGTTGGTACTTCAGCAAGCATTGTGGAATTTCACAAGTTGGATTTACTTTCGCGGGCCGAATAAAATGATGTGGTGGGCCAGATTTGGCCCCCGGGCCTTGGCTTTGACACCTGTGTTTAAAAAGCACAGCCCTCCACACACACACACACACACACACACAATAAGAACTTTTAACACTCTCACTGTACACAAGCTGGGATTTAACATGTTTTTTTTTGCACAGTGTCGCATCGAGGTGCCGCACGTGTGCATGCAGGGCCACATAACACACACACATGCTCCCCACCTTCAATCCCCTCGTGCCACGTTGCTCTCGCCACATCCCACAATCACTCCCGTACGCTCCATCATGCATAGAAGAGCGCCATGACAACAAAAAGGCATGACTCATTGACGCTCACGTGCCACATCAGGGCTCTCGGAAGAGTCCGAATGTTGGCGACTTTAGTTTTTTTGGGGTGGAGGATACCGAATAGTCGCAGAGATAACCTCCCCCTCGCCAGGCTAAAAATAGTGGATAACCATCACAAGCTATAGATGCTTTTTATCAACTGATGTGTGGCAGATTGGGAAAGTACGCAAAGGGGCCAACCTGTTAACAAACATTGTATTTATATACAGTGATACCTTGGCTTACAAACTTAATTGGTTCCCAGAAAGTGTGTGTAAGGCAAAAAGTGTGTACTCCAAACATTAATTTCCCATAGGAATCCATCTAAATGAAAATAATCCGTTCCCAGGTCCCCATAAAACATAATTTTCAACTAAATAAGCCTTAAAACTACACAAAAAAATACCTTATTTTATGTATAATAAATGTGATTTTATATTGCAATTAAAGAAATAAACTGCACAGTATAATAAAGTCGTTTTATTTACCTTTGTGATGGTCGTTGATGGCTTGATGGAATGGATAGCTTTTTGCATAGTGTCTCAAGGAGCTCTGGGTTGTACATCTTAGAAGTTGTGACATTGCAACACACTAGAAACTTCATTAATAGCTGGTTTCCTTGCTTGTATATTCTCTTCAAATTATACAGATGGCTTGTGGGGGTTATTTGTGGAGCCAGATTGATGGGATATTTTAACCTTGCAGTCTACACTCTGCCTTTGAACTATCAATAAAGTTGAAACGAGTCCAAATTTCACTGTTTTCGATCCATTTTCTCACCATTCCACTTTATGTTTTTTTTGTTTTTCTTTCACTTTTGTTTTTTTTGTTTCAAGCTCTGTCGTCTCCCTTTCGTGTGCGTTTCTGTTTCTGTAACTCCTCGCCCCCCCGCTCACTGCTCCATGTATCCTGCTGCATGTGTCCCCTCCCTCCTCTACCACGGATCTTGCCAACTCACATGTGGCTTTAACCGAAGACTGGGGGCGGGGAATAGAGGACAAAAAAAAGTCGGCTGCCATTTTCAGGTACTTGTTAGAAGAACCGGCTCGTTTGCGAATGACACATCGCTCATTGTGGCGCTCCGTGTGTTTTCTTGAAAAATATGCCAAGATTATATTCTCGCGAATTGAACGTTTGTGAGGCGAAATTTTCGTTAGCTAAAGCGTTCGTAAACCGAGGTATCACTGTATTGATTGATTGATTGATTGATTGATTGATTGATTGATTGATTGATTTTTGGGGGTGTGCACCAACCTTTTGCAATGCATCTCCGTGCAGAAATAGATCTGGAAGTCCTCTGCGTTGTGAAGAACGTAGAGGAAGGCACTGCGCTCGTCAAACTTGGAGATGCTGAGAGAGGGGGGAGACGAGCAAACAAACATATTGCCATGAGAGCAGATATTAGTCACGTGGCTGGCGCATCGGTGACATCGACCATCGCTGGAGTCGTTCCCTAGCAACGTATCAGGTCGCTATATTTCTGCGCTGAAACGCAATTCCCATGAGAATCGTGGGAAAGCGAGTTGCGGAGAACTCGATGACTGACCAAAGGGGGGCGGGGGGTCAGATAATAATTAAAAAAAATAAAATAATAATAATACATTACACTTTAAGCGCCTCTCAAAGCTCTCAAGGACACTTTACAGTCACAGACAAGCATAGGTACTATAATAAATAAAATACAATCATAAATAGAATGCAATAAATAAAATACAAGTAGAAATAGAAACGAGAGAGAACTACACAGAAAATGCAATTTTAAATAGGTGGGTTTTGAAAAAGCGCTGGCCATGGCCTCTGGCAATGTTTTTCTATTCCACAAGGGGGCAGCATTTCCATTTTTTTTATATGTTAGCGGTTTGTTCCAGCTTCAGCTGTTGTTAAAGCGCTATATAAACCAATATGTATGTATTACATTGTATTTTGGACAGCCGCCCTAATTTCAAGATCATATAACTCCAGACTCATATAATTTAGGAATTAACATTTTTTTCAGGTGAAAGAACAGAGTGTAATGTTTCTAACTCTATATTGAATGTTGATGTAGTCCTAAAACTGAATATTCTATGGCTCCTGGAATTTGAGTGACAATGACAAAAACCCTGGCATTGGAGTGGATTATTATTTTATTTAGGGCGACAAAGAGGGCACATGGAGTCGGCGCGTATTTTATTTTATTTTATTATTATTATAATAATTATTATTATTATTATTATTATTACTTTGTGTTTTTTTTTAACTTCATGTTACTTCCGGGTTGAGTGAACGCTGGCGCGTGTGGCTGCCGCTGCTCACCCGCAGAAAAAATATCCTGTGACTGTAAAGTGTCCTTTAGGCGCTTATAAATGAAATGTATTATTATTATCATTATTATTATTATTTTTGCACATATCTGGCAGTGAATGAGTTAAAAAAATGATAGGACATAAGGTGATGGTGAGAAGATAACATTGGACCACTGACCTGACACCTCGCACGGACGTGGCGCTGAAGTTCCACTCGTGAATCCCCTTGTCGCGCAGGACATAATGATACACTGATTAAATCACAGTGTCCTGCGTGGAATACAATTTGCTGACAGCTGCATTAGAAGTGGTTGAACAACGGTGGCGCCAACTAATAGAAACAAAATAAAATATTGTGACACTTTCTTTGTTTTTTTTTAACTCATTCACTGCCAGATGATGTGCAAAAATGTGTCCAGTCTAGTCCAGTGCCAGGGTTTTTGTCATCGTCACCTGAATTCCACCCACAGAATATTGAGTTTTAGGACTATATAAACATTTCATGCAGCGTAAGAAACGTTAAACTCGTTTATTATATCAGAAAAAAAACGAGTTAATTCCGAAATAGAACTGCTTCATGTCACAAAGAGGGTACAGAAAATGCTGAAGAATGAATGACTCTCCGTGTCTTAGTGTTGTCATATTATTTGTTATTTAGTCTTTTTTTTTACTTCAAAATAGAGTGACTGCCTTTCCAGCAGCTCCTGTGTTTTGTATTTTGTGTTTCTACTTCTTTCTTTCCTTTCATAAATTTGCTGCTGTGTTACTTCCGGGTAGTGTGAACGCTGGCGCGAAAGACTGCCGCTGCTCAACCGCACAAAAAAAAAAAGTTATTTTCCTGTGATTGTAAAGTGTCCTTGAGAGTTTTGAAAGGCGCTTAGAAATAAAATGTATTATTATTATTATTATTATTATTATTATTATTATTATTATTATTATTATTATTATACATTGAATTTCTAAGCACCTTCCAAAACTCTCAAGGACACTTTACAGTCACATTATTATTATTATTATTATTATTATTATTATTATTATTATTATTATAAATTATATAGCTCTGGAGTTATATGAGCTTGAAATTGGGGCAGATGTACAAAATACAATACAATACAATACATACATATTGGTTTACATAGCGCTTTAACAACAGCTGAAGCTGGAACAAACTTGCAAAAACGGGAAACTCTGCCCTCAGAGGCCATGGCCAGTGCTTTATCTGCACCCAAGCAAGAAAAAAAAATATTCAGGAACGGCGCTCTACGTATGTCATATTTTCCATTCCCGGATAGATTTGTGAATGGCAGTGAATGAGTTAAATAATATTTGAATAATTTGCTTCAGTAAAACATTTTTGAGAGTGGCTTAATTCCCAAACACAAAAAAAGACGTTTGAATAACATATGCAGTGTCAAAGAATATCAAATCAGACCTTGTCGTCATGAGTCACATGCCAGATGGACACCGTGTTGTCATCCACGTCTTTGTTTATGGACAAATATGACGGTTGGTAGACTTTAGTAGGCTCCAATATCAACACCTGGGCAAAGAATACAAAACCGGTTTCACCCTATGACGTCATCAATTTTGCAAAGCTTTTTTTTTTACATTTAAAGGATTACGCCCGACTTTACTCACAGGAAATCGCACGGAAGACACGTCTTTTTTGGTTGCCTCGACTAAAAAATCCATCCAGAAGTCCATTGCTTCCAGTTTGGGCGCTGGTTGTTCAACGCAAGGCTTCTTGAAGTGCTGATAGATCAAGATGGTCTCCACCAGGGAACGAAGATACCTGAAATTCAGGTACCGTTACATAACATTAAAAAATATATACATCTGGTGTTTACCTAAGGTGAATTGTGTCAACAAAGAGACACATTTCAACCAACTTTTGACATTTTTTTCTATGCTTACTTAAATAGTAAAAGTTAATGTAGCACATTTTCAATCACAGACACCTGTTAGCGATGGACCCAGCCCAAAATCGTTTTTATTTCTCCCACCAATTGGATTGGATGTAGCTTTATTCGTCTCGCAGTGGAGAAATTTACATTTCACAGCAGCAAAGTTAAGAAAGTAAGAGGAAAGGAAAGAAAGAAGTAGAAAAAAACAATATACAGGAGCTGCTTGAAAAGCAGCCACTCTCTGGCTGGCTAAGGCTATCTAGCCAGTTAGCTAACTGTCTGGCTAGCTATCTATTAGCTATCTGTTAGCGAGCTAGCTAGCGTTCTATCTATTTGAGTTACTTCTGGGTTGAGTGAATGCTGGCGCATGTGGCATGTGGCTGCCGTTGCTCACTTGCATAAAAAAACGATTTTGCGACTGTAAAGTGACCTTGAGAGTTTTGAAAGGCGCTTATAAATGAAATGTATTATTATTATTGAAGTAAAAAAACTACATAATAATAATACAATTCATTTGTAAGCGCCTTTCAAAACTCTCAAGGTCACTTTACAGTCAGAGTTCACTCATACCGGAAGTAACTCAAATAGATAGAAAGCTAGCTGGCGAGCCAATAGATAGCTAAGAGCTAGCCAGGTAGATAGCTAGCCTGCCAGCTAGCTATCTATATAGCTAATAGCTAGCTAGCGAGATAGCCGGCCAGGAAGATAGCAAATAGATAGCAAAATAGCTAGTTAGCGAGATAGCCAAATGAGTGAATTTTCACTATATCAGTTCAATATCTTTTTTTTTGGTGAATCTCATCACATGACATCTTTCGGATATGTTTTTGTATGAAAGTAAGTGTTCATAGACTAAATAACAAATAACACGACAACACAAACACACAGAGAGTCATTCATTCTTCAGCACTTGCTGTACCCTCTTTGTGACATGAAGCAGTTCTAGATGAAAGAGGAAAGGATCAGAGACACGCAGCTGTAGCATCCATTGAGGAAAAAGAGATTCTGGGGCTGTTTTCTCACCAAATGGGCGCTTTTAGTTTGAAAAGCTTCTCGGAGGCTTGTATGACCCTGGTGTTATCGCATGCTAGGATGCTAGCGCCCAAAAAGAAGCCCACATCCCAGTAGCTCTGCAATTTGTCCAAGCTGCCTTTTTTACCCAGTAGGCTGCTCAGCTTTACCCCTGTAACAAGAAGATGCCATTTTGTCAATTCTGGGGAGGGGGTGTTAGCCATAGCAATTACCGTAAAATCCAGACTATAAGCCGCTACTAGCTATCTGTTAGCGAGCTAGCTAGCTAGTTGAACCAAAGATAGTGACTGTGGGCACCAGGTAGCAAGCACCTCTATCTACAACATTAGTAGCCTGTTCTTAAAAAAGATTGGGCACCATCAATGTCAGCAATATTAGCTATCTATTAGCTAGCTAGCTAGCTTTCTATCTAGTTGAGTTACTTCCTGGTTGAGTGAACGCTGGCGCGAGTGGCTGCCGCTGCTCCCTCACAGAAAATCTTATCCTGTGACTGTAAAGAGACCTTGAGAGTTTTGAAAGGCGCTTATAAATGACCTGCAAGTAACTGAAAGAGATAGAAAGCTAGCTAGCTAAGACATAGCTAATAATAATACTAATAATACCACTACTACTACTACTACTACTACTACTAATAATAATAATAATAATAATAATAATAATAATACATTCATTTACAAGTGCTCTTCAAAACTCAGTCACTTCACAGTCACAGGACAAGTTAAATAGCTAGCTAGATAGCTAGCCAATAGATAGCTAGCATAGATGTTGCTAGCGTGTTGTTACCATGTTGCTACCGTTTGGGAAGAAAATTATATTATTATTATTGTTAAGTTATATTATTAAAACTTTGAAAACTCTCTCTGTGTCCTGTCTTTCTTTGTAAATCAAAGTCAAGTCAGCTTTATTATTAAATATGCTAATATGCATGATATACAGCACAGATGAAATTACTGTCCTCTCGCAAGCCACTTATAATGACTTTATAAAACATAATAAACATGAAAACACCAATTTGCAGTGTTTTAATGTGAGCGCATGCGGCTTATATACAGTTGCGGCTTGTGTATGTACAAAATCGTTTTTCCTCTAAAAATGTAGCGGGTGAGGCGCTCTATCGTCCGGAAATTACCGGTCGTTTGTTCGCAAGACAGAAATGGAATTTCCACTCACCCACTTTACGAAGCTCAAAAGAAGTTTCAAACTGATGTCCGGCCGCCAGGAGCAGAACGGCGTAGTTGATACCCGAATGCAACGTTGGCTCCGATTCAAAGCCCATTTTAAACCTGCATAGACAAAGACCGATCACTTTAATAAACATGTCGTACTTTAAATTCTCAATGCGAAATAACGGATGACTTTATACTACAAGTTCGAAATTGCAATTAGAGCCATATTGCGTCGGAGCATTCATCTAATGAGTAATGTGCTCATCGGAAGGAATGAAAGTGATTGGGTCTCGCTGTTGTGTTGTGACAGGCCAATAACAGCCAGATGGGACTCACAGCAATACTTCAACTGAAAAGCAATTTCCACTCCAGCGCAATCAACTATTTCATGTTATTGATGTTTTATTGTTTTCTTTGAGCTCACTCTGCATCGAAGTTTGTGCAAAAAAAAATAATACTTGCATCATCATTGGCAAAATATATATATATATATATATATATATATATATATATATATATATATATATATATATATATATATATATATATATATATATTTATTTATTCATACATTTATTCATACGTTTATTTATACGTTTATTTATACGTTTATTCACACATTTATTCATACATGTATTCATACGTTTATTCATACATTTATTAATTCATTTATACATTTATTGAAACATTTATTTATACATTTATTGAAACATTTATTTTTATTTATACATTTATTTATATTGATACATTTATTTATTTATGTATTTATTTATACATTTATTGATACATTTGTTTGTACATTTATTTAGACATTTATTTATATGTATACACCTATTTAGACATTTATTTATATATTTATTTATATTTATACATTTATTTATATTTATACATTTATTTATTTATGTATTTATTTATTTCTACATGTATTTATACATTTATTTATACATTTGTTTTTACATTTATTCATACATTTATTTATACATTTATTTAGACATTTATTTATATTTATACATTTATTTATTTATGTACTTATTTATTTCTACATGTATTTATACATTTGTTTTTACATTTATTCATACATTTATTTATACATTTATTTATATTTATACATTTATTTATGTATTTATTTATACATTTATGTATACATTTATTTATACATTTGCTTATACATTTATTTCGACATTTATTCCGACATTTATTTCGACATTTATTTATATTTATACATTTATTTATATGTGTACATTTATTTATACATTTATTTATATTTATACATTTATTTATATTTATACATTTATTTATGTATTTATTTATACATTTATTTATACATTTGCTTATACATTTATTTCGACATTTATTTCTACATTTATTTATATGTGTACATTTATTTATACATTTATTTATGTATGTATTTATTTATACATGTATTTATACATGCATTTATACATGTATTTATTTATTTGGCATGGCACTGGAGCGGACACAATTTTGCACGTGTGGCCCTCGCTCACCAGTGCGTGCCGCTGTCTCTGCTCTGGGTGTCGGCGAAATGCGATTCCAAGAACATGTCCTTGTAGATCCGCCCGATCAGGCAGAAGATGTCCGAGGCCACCTGCTCCTTGGCCTCCACGAGGGGAAGCATGATGTCCAAGGCCTTCTGTCTGTCGCCGGGCTGGTTCCTCCTGGTAACATTCATAATTTTAATCTTCATTGTGTATTAGGCATGGTAGTTATCGGCCATTTTGATGGGAATGCGTATGTGGAACGGTCGCGGCTTGGAATTGAAGCGGATTTAAGTGGGAAAGGAGATGTGAGACAATCTCTTTTCGTCAATGGATTCTACACAGCTTCCTGTTTGCTTTCAACATTTAGCTTGTAGCAGACGTGCACATTCCACCATGACGTCCCTGATCCACTGGTGAAAAGGACGCTTAAAAGGGTGCTTAAAAGGATGCTTTTGAAAGGCGCTTAAAATGAAATATATTATTATTATTATTATTATTATTATTATTATTATTTACTGACAGGAAGTTCATTGTTGCGATAATGCGAAAAAAAAAATGAACTAAGTTGTTGTGAAAATTGCATTGAAGGGAGGAAATGAAAAAAAAAAAACAGGCTTGAGAGATTAAACCAAGTGGCACCCCGCCCGGTAACTCACCTATTCAGTGCAAAAGCATAATGGAACTTGACATGTGGATGTGCCACGAGGTCAAAGGTCGGCAGTTTGCTCAGATTCTCCACCAGATTCACCACTGACTCATAATCCTACACAATAAATAAACACAAAACGTGCGTATGAGCCACTGTAATAATTCAGCGTCGCCATTCGTGTGAATCATCCACAAGGCTGAGCGCACGGGGCAATCACCTGAATGTCTCGGTACGTCAGCAACAGGTTGATGACGATATCCACCGAGAGAGACTCCACGTTGTCCAGCCGTTGTTGGATTCGGCCCAGTTCGGCGGCCAGTTCTGCTCCGGTGTAGAGTTCCCGAGCTTTCCGAATCTCACTCAGGATGGTTTCACGAAAATAGTGACTGTTGGTACAAAATGGGACAGTCATCGCATTTCAATCTCAATAATAATCATATATTTCATTAATAAGCGCCTTTCAAAACTCTCAAGGTCACTTTACAGTGACAGGACAAAGTTTTTCTGTGGGTGAGAAGCGGCAGCCACATGCGCCGGCGTTCACTCAACACCGAAGTAATTCAAATAGATCGCTAGCTAGCTAGCTAATGGATAGCAAATAAATAGCGAATAGATAGCCAGATAGCCAACAGCTAGACAGCTAATAGCTAGCTAGCTAGCTAATGGATAGCAAATAAATAGCGAATAGATAGCCAGATAGCCAACAGCTAGCCAGGTAGACAGCCAGTCAGCTAGACAGCTAATAGCTAGCTAGCTAGCTAATGGATAGCAAATAAATAGCGAATAGATAGCCAGATAGCCAACAGTTAGCCAGCTAGACAGCCAGTCAGCTAGACAGCTAATAGCTAGCTAGCTAATGGATAGCAAATAAAAAGCGAATAGATAGCCAGATAGCCAACAGCTAGCCAGCTAGACAGCCAGTCAGCTAGACAGCTAATAGCTAGCTAGCTAGCTAATGGATAGCAAATAAATAGCTAATAGATAGCCAGATAGCCAACAGTTACCCAGCTAGACAGCCAGTCAGCTAGACAGCTAATAGCTAGCTAGCTAATGGATAGCAAATAAATAGCTAATAGATAGCCAGATAGCCAACAGTTAGCCAGCTAGACAGCCAGTCAGCTAGACAGCTAATAGCTAGCTAGCTAATGGATAGCAAATAAAAAGCGAATAGATAGCCAGATAGCCAACAGCTAGCTAGCTAGACAGCTTACAGCCAGCCAGCTAGACAGCTAATAGCTAGCCTCGCTAGCCTAGGCTAGCTATGGTGGGGAGAATGTGGAAGATTTTGCGAGACTTACTGCGAGCTAGCTTGCGAGACTTTGAGTAACTGGATGAAGCGATCCAGGAGGGGCATGCAAATGGGGCCGAGCAGCATCTCAAAGCTGGGCTGCATCAATTCGGTGAGGCCCTTCATGAGGCTTCCCTCGCAGCAGTACACTTTGTTGTGCGGCGTCACCATGTATGGGATGAAAGTGTAGTTGGCCGAGCAGGTCTGCTGACGCAGGAACAAATTGCGTTGAGGAACTCATCATGAACAGAAAAATAAATAAACAAACAAATACAGAAATAATAATAATAATAATAAATAATGCATAAAATAAATAATAAAGAAATAAAAATAAACAATGAATAAACAAAAAAATAAATAAAACCAGAAAATAAATAATAGTCATAATAAATAAATCTCACATAAAATAAATACATAATAAACAAGAAATAATAAATAAGAATAATAGATAATACATAAAAACAAATAAAAAAGAAATGAACATGATAAATAAATAAATAAATAAATAAATAAATAAATGAGAACATAAATAATAGTAATAGTAAATAAATCTCAAATAAGATAAATACATAATAAACAAATAAACAATAAATTATAAATAAGAATACTAGATACATAAAATAAATAATAAAGAAATAAAAATCAACAATAAATAAACAAACAAATAAATGAATGCATAAAATGAGAAAATAAATAATAGTAATAATAAATAAATAAATCCCACATAAAATAAATACATAATAAACAAGAAATAATAAATAAGAATAATAGATAATACATAAAAACAAATAAAAAAGAAATACATAAATAAATAAATAATAGTAATAGTAAATACATAATAAACAAATAAACAGTAAATTATAAATAAGAATACTAGATAATACATCAAATAAATAATAAAGAAATAAAAATCAACAATAGATAAACAAACAAATAAATAAAATGAGAAAATAAATAATAGTAATAATAAATAAATAAATCCCACATAAAATAAATACATAATAAACAAATAAACAATAAATACAAATAATAAACATCAGAAATAACACACAAAAAGAAATAAAAATAAACAGTAACTAAATAAAACTACAAATAAATAAATAAAAGTACAACATATGTAATAGTAATAAAAAACAATAATAGCGCACAAAAATGAACAAATAAAATACAGGAACATAAATAATGGAATAACACAATAAATAAATAAATAAATAAATAAATAAATAAATAATAAAAATGGACAGTAAATAAAAAAATATAAATAAACATTGACCATGAATAATACAAAAATAACACACAACAAAATAAATAAAATATAAACTAAACAATAAACAAACAAACAAATAAATAAATAAATACATATTCTGTTTTTATCATTCTCGTGCATTGCAGTCTTTTCACTTCTAAAGGATTTCACGCTAAAGTAACATTTTTTAACTCGCATTTGCAACTAATGTTCCAGCCAAGTGGCAAATATTCCGTTTCCTTCTTGGAAAAGAACTCACGGGGAAGGAGTCTGCGCTAATTGACCACTTTAGAACGCCTCGAATAAATGAGGTGACGCACAATCGAGCGCTTGTATGGTGCCGACTAAATGGGCAGCGGGAGCAGGACCGGGTGGAGAGTACAACTAAGTGTCTTTGTTCTATTTGTTTTTAACTTCTTCCAAGTTTGCAGGCCCGAGAGGAGCGACCCTACTGAATAAACAAAGCAGATTCAAGCGCATGTGGTGTTTACAGATCAGGAAAATAAAGATAAAGTGGCAAAGGGGGCATGTGTTTTTCCTGAAGAAACTTGCAGACGCCTTCAGAATGTCTGCTATTTGATAAAAATGCAAGCATGTGAGGCGGGTGGGCGTGTTTTCCTGTCGTTTCATCATACGCTATTGTCTCCGTGTGAAAACTGGCACGGGAGAAAGAAGGAAGTGAAAGGAAGGTGCGGCTCGTGGAGCAATAAAAGGCGCAGATGCACCTCGGACTCCGGGTTGAGCAACGGGGGATTCGTGACATCATTGTCTCGGATGGAGGGGAGAGGAGGGGGGATTTTGATTCCACCGAATGCTAAATCCGTGGCGCTATTTTTAGCCGCGGGTGAGATCCATGCCGTCGCGAGGATCGCATGCTTCCTTATCATGTGAAATCAAGCCCCGGGCAGGCGGTCACTTGAATGCAACGTGATTTATTGATAGGGGGGGGGAAAAAGCGCAAGTTCTCCCACTCGCGCTCGTTTTGAACGTATCGGAATATTTGCGATTAGCAGTCCAATGCGTGAGTTAGCATTCGCGCAGGAAGCCATTCACGTCCTCGCTAGCAGATCAATCGTCGTTTTTGGGGGCAATTCATGCATCTTGTCGTACAAATTCAGGTTTGAAAATTGTCTTTTTCTAATGTGATCATTCGCCGAAAGAAACGAGGAGAAAAAAAAACGGTTGGATTATGTGTGGGTGATAGGTAGAAAAGAAAAACGACTTACAGTGTTCTTCTGGCATATTATTTCCTGGTGGACGAAAGGGCATACAAAATGTACAATTAAAACTCATTCAAATTAACTTAATTAGTAAATTAACTCATTCACTGCCATTCTCCAATTTATTCGGGTATTGAAAATATGCCATGGAGCGCCATTGTGGAAATTCGGGGGTGTCGATAAAGCTCTGCTCAGACCTCTGGTAATGTCCACGACGGGGTAGCATTTGTCTTTTGTCCATGTTAGCGCTTAGTTCCAGCTTTAGCTGTTGTTAAAGCGCTATAGAAATCAATCTGCATGTATTGTATTTTGTATAGTTGCCCCCATTTCAAGCTTAGATAACTCCAAACCCATTTAACAAAAATGCAGGCAGGAGGGAGGAGCAGGGTGTATTGAGGAAATTGTATGAAATAAAGTCAGCAGGAACATAATCGCAAACAACAGTCATCAGAACAAAAGGTCCAAAGTAACAAACAAAACCATGAGTAAAATATGACTTAAAAACAAAGCAAACAAGATAAGTTGTTAAAGCGCGTTTTTTGTTCAGCTGCCTCCATTTCAAGCTCATATAACTCCAGACGCATACAATTTAGGAATTAACTCTTTTTTTCTGATGGAAAAAAGAGAGTCTAAGGTTTCTTACGCTGCAATGACTGTTTATGTAGTCCTACAACTCAATATTCTGTGAGTCCTGCAATTTGAGTGAAAATGACAAAAACCCTGGCACTGGAGTAGACACATTTTTGCACGTTTGGCAGTGAATGAGTTATCATGCATGATTTAAAAGGTACTACTCCTGCGACACATAGCATATAAGCACACATTTTGTAAAATTATTCATAAGATTAACACGAAAAAATAAATCATTTTTGGGTTTTCATAAAAAAAGAAAAGGACGATTTAAATGAAATTAAATGAGGCCAAAATACGGACAAAAATAACATTTTTCTATTTAATCTGCTTCCATCAAAGTAATTATGCACGTGGGGGTTGCTCAGATAACCAAAACACATTAGCTCGACGCGTCCCAAATATAGCCTTTAATCACCAAGCTTATGATTAATCTAAAATATTTGTATTGTTTACCTGCAAAGATTGGACCGACTCGGAATTGGTGTCACAGTAAAGGATGATGTTGTTGGCCATGCTGAAACTCTCTCGAACTCCCAAGTGGTAAAAAAGCGACGGTTGGCGGAAAGCGTCCGTCATCTCCACTACGGCGATGTCTGATGGGGATAAAAATAAACCAGAAATTCATTCATTGACTAAATCGGCTTGTATAACTGTTTTTATTATTGCTGTCAAAGGACCATATGTAGCGTTGTGGCTGTGTTGCCAGATCCGCTCAACACAGAGAATATTATAGCATTGCACCAAATGAGGATACCGGCGGGGGGATCGGCGCGAATGAGAACACCGCGTCGGACCCACTAAATCGCCTTTTGGTCAACGGAGGTACACCCTGAACTGGTTTGTAGCCAATTGCAGAGCACACATCGAACAACAATACAGGTAACATCCGACTTACGACCGGGTTCCGTTCCGACGAAACGGTCGTAAGTTAAACGGTCATAAGTCGAAATGCATTCAAAATGGTCGACGTGAGGTTTATATATACAGTAAAGTCTCGTTATATCGATATCGGATATATCGATAGTCCCGGTTATATCGATACTATTTCTATGCACGCACATAGAAAATTACATGCAAACAGGGTCGGATATATCGATAGTCCCGGTTATATCGATATTTTTTCGGACTCCCTTGAATATCGATATAACGAGACTTTACTGTATATATATATATATATGGCAACAGCGTTGCCAGGCTGCCACCGTAGCGGTCCCAGACGTAGATTTGTTTTTTTAAAAAGGGTCTGGTTGTAAGTACGGGTGGTCGTAACTCGCACACGGTCGTAAGTTGGATGTTGCCTGTATTTGGAATGTTCGAAGAAATCGGAATACCCAAAGAAAACCCACTCAGGCATGGGGGAGGAAAAAAAACATGCAGGAAGGACGGCGCCGGAATCGAACCATGCACTTTAACACTGTGAAGCGAACCAATTATCCACTGTGCGGCCCACCATTATTTTTGTTCTCATTATTTCCCATGAGAATTGCGGGAAAGTGGCAACCTTTGTGGATCCATCTAGAAATTCTCAAGGGGGGATTGAGGTTGGGGTGATGTGAGCTAAAATATCTTTAGCCAAGGGCGGGAAGCCGCAGGTTGAAAGAGGCGTGGCTTGGAAACTCCGCAGCTCGCATATGACGACATGCCCTTTTTTTGCAAGTAGAGGTCATAGGTCATTTTCAATCTTGACAAACACACGGGAAAAAAAACACATGTGCCGCTAACGCGTGTGGTATTTACAATACACTCCCCCTCGAGCATTTTCAGCTATACGTGTGGTGAAATAATGATAATAATAATAATAAATTTCATTTATAAGCGCCTTTCAAAACTCTCAAGGTCACTTTCCAGTCACAAGATAAGTTTTTCTGTGGGTGAGCAGCGGCAGCCAAACGCGCCAGCGTTCACTCAACCCACTCATAGAAAGCTAACTAGCCAGCTGATAGATAGCTAATAGTTAGCCTGCTAGCCAGCCAGATATCTAATAGATAGCTCGCTAGATAGCTAGCAAGCCAGCTACATAGCTAATAGATAGCAAATAGCTAGCAAATAAAATTCTCTCAAGGATACTTTACAGTCACAGACAAGCATAGATACAATAACAAATAAAATACAAGTACAGTTATAACTTAATTGGTTCCCAGACAGAGTGTGTAAGGCAAAAAGTGTGTATCCCAAACATTAATTTCCCATAGGAAACCATTAAAATGAGAATAATCCGTTCCCAGGTACCCATAAAACAATTTTTTCTTTCTAATAGGCGCACTAACGTTATTTCAAAGACGCAGGAGGCGGATAACGAAGTAGTGCATCTTTGGGGAAAATTCTGATTGCCTCTCTTGAGTCGAGCAGCAAAAATTGCTCTTTCGTGACAACGAAGACGTCAGACTTTTGATGCCGTGATAACACAATTTGCAAACAATAGTTGCAGGAGAAAAAAGAGGGAGGGACTTGAGTCGAAATGCAGGCCCCGCCCATCACGTGCCACAATGGCGGCGGCGTTTCCCCGCTGGGTGTCCTGAGGGCTCAATTGTTTTGTGACCTCTCTCAGCTGGTACGTAATTAAGCATTCTGCGCTAACAAGAAGGGGATAAACAAGTTAGCGGGGGATGGAGAGGGGGGGTGGGAGATGGAATTCCAGTAGGGCTTTCAGCTTGTCCACTGAGCAAAGAGGGGAAGGGGCGCCGAGGATGCCAGAGAATTGCAATAACCGAAAGATATGGCAACCCAAGTCCGTATCAGACATGCTAATCACGATGCTAACCTGCTAAACCAGTTCTATTATTCCCAATTTGTCTCTCCCTTTTTTTTTGTAACTCAGAGTGACATTTGCCTGTTTTCAAACTCTTTGCATCGATGATCATTAGCTCATTTGCATAAAAGACGACCGCAATGGGATTTTTTTTTTTTTGGGGGGGGGGGGGGCATGATCACTGACTGCACTCGTGTGTGTGAGAGGAGATACTGTGCATTTCTGGGGGGAAAAAAGGAGGGAAAAAAAGGCTCGCCCTCCCGTGTAAACGGGGAAATATTTCCAGTGAAGTTCAGACCAAGATAAACAAAATGGAGTTTCTCTGCTTTGTAGGCTCAAAAAAAGTCGGGCAGTGTGACTGAAAGGACGAGAGGCAAACTGGCCACCGTCAAAGTTGCTTAACTCATTCACTGCCATTTACAAATTTAGAATTGTAAATAGGACGTCGAGCGTATGTGGAACTGTCGTGGCTTGGAATTGAAGCGGATTTACGTCGGACAGGAGATACAAGGCCAACTCTTTTTGTCAATGGATGCTACAGCTGCGTGTTTGTTTTCAACATTTAGCTTGTAGTAGACGTGCATATTCCACCATGACGTCCCTGATCCACTGCTGAAAAGGACGCTTTGATCCTCTCCTTTTTCATCGAGAACTGCTTCATGTCACAAAGAGGGTACAGCAAGCGCTGAAGAACGAATGACTCTGTGTCTTATTTAGTTTTTTTGTTTGTACTTTTGACTTCAAGATGGCGCCGCGAGAGTGGCTGCCCTTCTAGCAGCTCCTGTATGTTGTTTTTAATAATAATAATAATAATAATAATAATAATACATTTAATTTCTAAGCGCCTTTCAACTCTCAAGGACACTTTACAGTCACGGGATTATAGTTTTTTTGTGTGCGAGTGAACAGTGGCAGCCATTCACGCCAGCGTTCGTTCACTCTACCCGGACGTAACACAGCAGCAAAGTTATGAAAGGAAGAGGAAAGGAAAGAAAGAAGTAAAAACTCCTGGATTTTGTTTTTCTACTTCTTTCTTTCCTTTCCTCTTCATTTCATACCTCTGCTGCTGTGAAATGTAAATTTCTCCACTGCGAAACGAACAAAAGTACATCCAATCCAATCCATGCGCGGGTGACGATAAAGCACTTGTCAGACCTCTGGCAATAGTTTTTTTACCTGTTAGCGCTTTGTTTCAGCTTTAGCTGTTGTTCAAGCGCTATATAATCCAATATGTATGTATTGCATTGCATTTTAGACTTTTGCCCTCATTTCAAGCTCATATAACTCCAGACCGATAAAATTTAGGATTTAACTCTTTCTTTCTCATGAAAGAAGAGAGGCTAAGATTTCTAACGTCACATAGAATGTTTACGTCGTCCTAAAACTCGATATTCTGTGGGTCCTGGAATTGGAGTGACGATGACAAAAACCCTGGCACTGCAGTAGACACATTTTTTTGCACATCATCTGGCAGCGAATGAGTTAAAAAAATTGGTAAATAAAACACTAAAGTTGTCGTGACTTTCACGTGCATTCAAGCGGCGAGTAAACAAGTGGATGTGCAGGCTGCAGCCTCGTGTCGCGACACGCAACCAACCAGACCGCCCAGCTCAGAAGCAACCTGTCCTGCAGGCATCCCGTTTCCCGGAAAAAAAAAAAAGTGACGCAGCAAAGGTGTGACCTTTGACCTTTGCGGTTGGACATGCAAACATTCCAATGCTGAGTAGTCATTCGGACTGACAACCCCCCCATGGAGGTTAATATCCCAATGTTTAGATGAAGCGCCATTACCTGCGTTGTAGAAGCTATCCAGCACGGTGGTCTCCCCAAAGTCCAACTTCCCAAAGTGGACCGTCTCCAATTTGCTACCCGCCGCCTCGCAAGCGTCTTTGAGGCACCTCAGAGCCATGAATTCGGCGTTGTTCTGCTGATTCGGCTCATTGTTCAACACGTAGGCGACGCTCACAGGTCTGCTTTTGCACGCTTGCCCGTGGATAGAAGACCCCCGACGTCCATCGACGAAGTTTGACCCCCGATGACCGAATCCTGCCAGAAAGTCCCAGCCGCCGGAAGCCCGGTGGTCTCTCCTCCACCGACATCAGCCCCCCTCAGGCAAGGAACCGGCAAGGAAATGCCTTCCTGCTCTTGGCTCATCTCGAGTGAGTCTCGAGGTGTCGTTTTTTTGTTAACGCGTGGATTGAGAGGAACGGCGCCTCCTCGGGATCTCCATGGAGAGAGCCCCCCCCCCCCCTTACCTCTCCGTTACGCACGGCGTTTTACGCACGGCGGCCTGACGGCTGCACGGACACGAACGAGGAAATCTCGCGTGGGTTTGACACAAGTCCACTGGCCGCGGGGCAAAATCATGCTGCGATTGCGAACTTACGGCGATTCGCTCCTAAACGTTGCACGAGACGCGCAAATGCAACCGTCGACGCGCATTTCTTGGACGGGAGGTGTCCAAATGGTGCACGAGCGACACGAGCAAGGTTTCAGGCGTCGAATCGTCCCTCCCCAGTCTCGACTGTTTATCTTCTGTTCCGTCTGCTTGCGGCGGGGTGGGCGGGGGCAAAAGACGGGAAACCTCTTGGGTGTGGGCGGTGATAAAATGACCACGTGTGAGGCTAGGGAAGAGGAAGGGGAGGGGGGGGGCAAATCATGAACCGGATGGATTGCCATGGCAACGCGTCTCCAAGTGCGGTCGTGCCAAATGCAGAGTCGAAATCATGTTGACAAAGCAGCTTTGTGACTATCATCGTGGTGTCGTGTCACGCCAAATGTGGGTAAACAATTGGACGCGACAAATGCATACAACATACTCGTGCAGATCGATTAATAATCTCAATTATTAAATTCTTAAAATGATTTAAATCGTCATCATTTCACAAATCTTCTTGTTTGTATTCGTGCATTGCAATGGAAGTAAAATCACGTGATCAACACATTATTTTACATCGCTGCATGTGAAATAAATTGATGCAATTCATCTTGGCCATGTTAGAAATATCACTTTTTTTCATTCCTGGTTAGGCAACGCCATCTAGCGGTAGAGATAGAATATCACAGTCAACTGTCGCATTTATTTATTTTTTTCTTTATTTTTTTTGCTGGAATTGCCCGAAAGAAAGAAAGAAAGAAAGAAAGAAAGAAAGAAAGAAAGAAAGAAAGAAAGAAAGAAAGAAAGAAAGAAAGAAAGAAAGAAAGAAAGAAAGAAAGAAAGAAAGAAAGTGTAATACGTATATAAATAAATACACAAACATAAATAAATAAATGAATAAATAAATACATCCACCAACAAATAAATACATACATACATACATACATACATACATACATACATACATACATACATACATACACACACACAAATAAATAAATAAATAAATAAATAAATAAATAAATAAATAAATAAATAAATAAATACCCAAGCACTTAAGTAAATAAACAGACAAATAACGAAATAAATACATACACAAACACGTACATAAATAAACACACAAACATAAATAAACAACAAATAAAGAAATAAAATAAAGAAATAAACAATAAATAAATAAATAATAAATAAATAAATACACAAACACATACATAAATAAACACATAAATAAATATACAACTAACTAATAAACAAATAACCAGCTAACTAACTAACTAACTAACTAACTAACTAACTAACTAACTAACTAACTAACTAACTAACTAAATGAGTGACTGAATGAACGAAGGAATGAATGAATCAATCAATAAATACATAAATAAATAAACAACGAAAAGATGCCGATCAATATTTCAAATGCATGTTACATTAGTGATGCGTAATTCGAGTTAAGTCGTCAACAGTGAGGAGGCAACCAATCGCATTGTAAAGCGAGGACCCCCTTCCCCAAAAGAAGTCAGTTCTCCTTGGACAATAGCCGCAGATCACTTTCCCACCACCGGGTGTCATCCAATAACAACGAATCGATTCATTCAAGTGTTGGCACTTGAACTGGGTGTGAAAATGCCATCACTCGCCCCACCAGGCAGTGTCGCGGTGTTAAAATCTCATTTGCATTTCTGCAATTACCCTTTCTCCCATTTCAAAATGAGAATCGTGTTTGATCCGAAATCAAATTATGAGCCAACATAATGAACGCTTGTACATATTTAAAAAGTGAAACACAGATGGAAAAATTCCCCCTTTCCTCAGCAAGCTTAATTCATTCACTGTAATTATAAGAAAACAATAGTGGCCTTTTGGAGGCTTTGCTGACCTTTATTGAGCTCAGTCACATATTTTGCATTTGAGAAAAGCTTCACGTCAACCCACAAAAATCCCAAACCAAGTAATCCACTGAAATATTCTTTGTGTCTAAATTTCCTCCCAAATTTACCCACTCAATGTCATCTTCCTAATACAGTGAGACCTCAACTTACAAACACCTCAACTTACAAACTTTTCGTCTTACAAATGTCAAATTTCTGAAAATTAAACCTTATAATAAGCACTATTTTCATAATACACACCCACCACGGCTGGCGGAGTGATCTTCGGCGGAAGCACACGACCGAACAGCACCAGAGGTTAAGTTACCAACAGTCCTTATGGAAGGTGACTCTCCTTCCACTTTACTTTACAGCACAGTTTATTTCTTTAATTACAGTCGTCATGTAATGTGCTCACTTTCCAAACAGCAATTCCCTTTGACCTTCGACCTCCAACGCCATTCCATCAAGCCATAAATGACCATCACAAATGTAAATAAAGTGACTTTATGATACAATGCAGTGTATTCCTTTCATTACAATACAATAGCATATTTATTATACATAGAATAAGGTATGTTGTGTGTAGTTTTAAGACTTATTTAGTTGAAAAGTATATTTTATGGAAACCCGGGAACGGATTATTCCCATTTTAATGGTTTCCTATGGGATTTTTTTTTTTTGAGATACACACTTTTCGCCTTACACACTCTGTCTGGGAACCAATTAAGTTCGTAAATTGAGGTCTCACTGTATATTAATAGCAACATATTGGCACATGTCTTCCATTTTGCCCACTCGAAAAGCATGCCATACAGGCTGAACTGCAAATTTAAGTGTAAAAATAAGCAAAGTCTCTGTTAAAACTTGAAAATATTAAATTGCTCATCACATGTGATGATTCGATGATGGATAGAATCAACAAGCATTCCCAAGTGGAATTTGTGCTTTACATATTGGCCAATGGCGTGGAAGTGATTTTCCACATCTCAAAACAATGAATAAATAAATAAATAAATAAACAACATGTTTAAAAATGTAAAATATAAAATATAAATACAAATAATAATTCATAAATAAATAAATAAATAAATAAATACACGAACACATAAATAAATAAATAAATAAATAAATAAATTAATTAATTAAAAATGTTTAGAAATATAAAATATAAATAAATAAAAATAAGAAATAATAACCAATAAATAAATAAAAATCGATAAATACACAAACAAATAACCAACCAAATAAATAAATAAATAAATAAATAAATAAATTAACAGATAGATAGATAGATAGATAGATAGATAGATAGATAGATAGATAGATAGATAGATAGATAAATAAATCTAAAATACTAAAAAATAATAATAATAAAATCGTAAAAACTTAATAACAAAATTAAATTTAAAAAATAATTAAAAATTAAAAAACAAATAAAAATAATAATAAAAATAATGATAACCAAACAAAAAAACTAATAAAAAATAAACAAAAAGATAAATTAAAAATAAATAAATACATAAATAAATAGCCAAATAAACAAACAAACAAATAAATAAATACATACATACATACATACATACATACATACAAACAGTCAAATAAATAAGCAAATAAATAAATAAAATAAAATAAAATAAAATAAAATAAAATGAGGCACAAATCGTGTAACGGAATGAAGAGTCACATCTATGTTTCTTTTTTTGGTCAATGTGCGCCGCCGCCGACAAATAAAGCCACTCACCATGAAATGGTCGCTCAGCTCTGAAATGGAGAGAATCACTCAAACGGCCCAAAAAAAAAGTTTAGCCAGTTAGGCGTTGCAGGTAAGCGATAGACACTCGGAGGCGTAGACTTATTGCATCCCTTCATAGATCTCGTGCAAACATTCGAGGGAGGGGGGGGAAAACAAAATTACAGAAATCTGCTAAGTTTGACAAATGGCCGCCGTTGTTTTGCCACTAGCTATTAGCCTGCAATGATGAATAAGTGAGAAAATAATTGCACTTCATTGAGATTGATGACGCCCCATTTAACCTCCCCGCTCGTCGGGATGAGCTTCGGACACGCCGCCGCTGAGCTGGCGTCCAACACAAACACACACAGATCCTTCTTTAATGATCCTGCGGGGCATTTTTTTTAAAGGCCTCGGAGCGCTCTGATCATAAGTTCATTGTTAGTAAGTGAAAAACAATGATCTAAACTCTAGGAGGCCTGTGGGATTTTCACCCTGCAACAATATAGAAGCATTTAAGTCCCCATACCGAGGGGCGGAATCAATGCCAGTGGAGTCACCATTAACTCGAAGGCTAACGAGTTTGTGAGTTTGGACTTTCTTATAACAATCTCAGGCCATTTAGAGCAAAAAAAAAAAAAAAAAAAGTTTTTCACGGGTTAACACTCGAACAAAGCCACCGTGATGAGTAGCCTGGCGTCTCTCAATCTGCAAAGAGATGCGACCAAGGTTATTAAAGAAAGATGTCACGGCACAAGATGGCCGCCTTTTTTTGACCAGAGGCGCTGTGCAGAGATAAATGGTTGACCCAGCCCGGTGTCAGGTTAGGATTGATGCCACTATCAGCGCCACTGCTTTCCCAATGATTTTCTCAAATCTCTGATAGAGTGTGTTATCTAGTTACTGGCATGAGGGCAATGGCCCGCAGGCGCCGGAGAAGGTCAATCTATGAGGACAATCTTTGTTGGACTAAATGAGAAAAAAAAAAGGAGCACATGCACACACACAAAAAAAAAAGAATAAAAAGCAGCTGCTAGGTCTCTGGGATAAGATAAGCCAAATTACTTCTCTTTAGTGGGATGGGCCTCGGGGGATGAACATAAAAAGAAAGTGAGGCAGCTGTTTTTGCTCTCTAACTTCAGTGTTGGAGATTTCACCTGGATGCTACCTTGCTACAGTAGTAAGATCATATCCCCTCACCCCCCCCTGGAAATGGAAGGCTCATCTGCATTCGTGAATCTGAGGATTTCCCCATATGGTGTCAAATCACCTCCGTCAACAGATTTCATAAAAAAGTTGGACTCATCTTAGTCCCAAGTTAGCGATCAATAATTGTGCCATATAACGTGATCAATAATGGTGCCAATAATGATGGAGAGGGGATGATTCCACTTATTGTCTGAGGAAAAAAGAATATGGAGGTGAAGGGAAGATGTCCACAGGTGTTTGTATGACGCGGGGGTCGATGGAGGGGAAGAGAAATGACCTTTGTTGCCCCCCGCTCACAAATACATTTTCCACAAGACAAAACACAGGGAAAAAAAAGTTTTTGATGACTTACTCAATCCAGTGGGGCCTTGGCTTACGAACTTAATTGGTTGCCAGACAGAGTGTGTAAGGTGAAAAGTGTGTATCCCAAAAATTAATTTCCCATAGGAAACCATTAAAATGAAAATAATCCGTTCCCAGGTCTCCATAAAATATAATTTTCAACTAAATAAGCCTTAAAACTACACACAATATACCCTTTTCTACGTATAATAAATGTGCTATTGTATTGTAATGAAAGAAATACACTGCACTGTATAATAGAGTCACTTTATTTACATTTGTGATGGTCGTTGATGGCTCTTAATTGAGCTGCTTGGAAATTAAATGTATTAATCTTATTATAATCAAAATAATAAAAATAATACATTACATTTTAAGCGCCTTTGAAAACTGTCAAGGACACTTGACAGTCACAGACAAGCATAGGTACTATAATAAAAGCAAAAACCAATGATACGTTTTTGCTAACTGCTAAATGCTCTTCTTCCAAAGTTTAAAAAGAAATAAGATATTTTTTTGGATCCAAAAACAGTTTAAACATTGTGCTCTAAGTGGATTGGGTTCCTGTCAGGGCTCAACGTTTGGACATTGATAAATTTCCTCCTGCGTGGGATCAATAACTCTCACCTCTCAGCCCTGGGCTGCCTCCGAGTGGGACGTCATAATTACTCTGTCAGACTGAATGGCTGTCTGTGTAAAGAGTGGTGACGCTAGAAGCGTGTGTGTGCATGTGTGTGTGTGTGTGTGTGTGTATGAAGCAGCGTGTAATTTTTAACTTAATGAATGCTGAAATAAGTAAGTGGAAATGTACATTCATATGTGTCAACATCTACTTCCTGTTTTCCAATCCGGCTTTCAAAATGAAGGCGAATTATTGGACAAGTTGTAATGTATGTCAAAAAGTGTATTAGTGTAGTTGTGTGTGTTGTCGTGATTGACAGTGAGTGACAGGAAGGCAACCCTACCTCCTATTTTTCTCCTCCCACGGCGATTTTGTGAGCCGGCCATTTTCCCCAATCGGCGAACAGATCTGACAGGTGCTCTGACATGCTCACAAGCACACCCAAGTGCACGTATAGCTATCACGAATCGAATCGGACATAAACCGAGTATATAAGGCGCACCCTAATTTTACGACTCGCGCTGAATATTCAGGAAGTCTTTTTTTGGAGTTGTTGACGATTCCTGACGTGACGTCACTGAAGGAACGCCCGTAACCGAAAAAAGGACACATTGTAGCAGTCCTTCCATCACGTCAATGCATTTTGCTGTACTTTGTTGACCGAGAAAGCGACACACAATGCATTTTGGGTACTTTGGTCTGAAAACTTCGTGTTGATTGATCCATGTTGATGGCGAAATTAGAAGGAAAACACATAAATAACGCAATGGTGAATTGTTGTGTGTTGCACCAAGACTACTATTTGATACTAGTTGACACAAATTCCCAGCAGACAAATCAGCCCATTTCCAACGGAGCTTGGGCACCATCTTGAGCATTTTGTGGGACACTACATTTGAGTCCTGATGGCTCGAATTGATACGGAAGGACTTCTTTAAGCGATTGCAAACATGTATGCTTTCCTCTTCAGAACTATTTGAATCATATTCATAACTGGATGAGTAACAAGAAAGCATCTTCTCCGAATCTGAAGCCATTGTTTTGATCCTAGAGCAAGGCAAGACGTCCTGGCGTGACATCACGAACAAGGGGGCGGGACTTTCTGAAACTCACCATTTCCATGGTCATTTTGAAGTAGTTTTGGGACACTTGGTGTCGGTTGTCCTTTAAGCTTTGGAATACACACTTTTCGCCTTACACACACTTTCTGGGAACCAATTAAATCCGTAAGCTAAGGTATCACTGTATATGGAAAAAGTTTTAAAATACACCATTCAATGAGGGTGCGCCTTATACTCCGGTGCGGCTTATACACCTGAAAGACGGCCATATTTGTAAACTTTGGCATCCATTTTTCGTTGTTTTCCCCGGAATAGCCCACCTCATCTCCGAATAGCATAAAATGGAGTACTTGTGTTGCTTCAAATGATCTGCAACGAGTCCAAATGCATTTATACATGCATGTGTGTGTGTGTGTGTGGAGGACACCATGTGGCGTTGCGGTTAGTTAAAGAGGCAGCCAATGGAATTAAAAGTGAACGAAGCGAGGGCAAGCGTACACCCCCCCCCCCCCCTCCATCCCCCGCCCTCATAAAGCCGTTGCAATAATAACAATCATGGGCGAGGCAATAATAACCTCGGCGCTCATTTAGACATCAATACTAATCACGCTCATTTGGAGGACAATAATAACAATCAAGGCTCATTTCAAGTGCTCTTTCTCCACAGAGAGTTTTGGGCGCCTTTGGGCTTGCCTGATTCTTAACCTAATGATCAGAGTTGGGGATTCATGGCTCAACTCTCTCGCCACATGAACACCCTTGTCGGTTTTTTTATCATGTTTTTTTATATTTTTTTTTTTTGCGATCGGGGTCGAGGGCTTCACCCTAACACTTTTTGGTGACTCTTGGAAATCATCTTTGATGCTTGCGGAATTGAGTTATTGCAATGGCGGCGGTGGTCCAACCTGTTGGTGACACCGTACATTTTCTAGATCGATTTTCATTAGATTATATTTGATTAAATTAGATAAAATTTGATTTATTTTACATTAGAATTCATTAGATTACATTAGATTAGAGTACATTAGATTAGAATCGAATACGATGGATTAGATTACATTAGTTTTATTACGTTACATTATATTAGATTAGACTACAATATACAGTAAAGTCTCGTTATATCGATATCGGATATATCGATAGTCCCGGTTATATCGATACTATTTCTATGCACGCACGGAGAAAATTACATGCAACCAGGGTCGGATATATCGATAGTCCCGGTTATATCGATATTTTTTCGGACTCCCTTGAATATCGATATAACGAGACTTTACTGTATTAGAATTGATTACAGTCGATTAGATTACATTATTTTTGATTAGATTAGATTAAATTAGATTACATTTGAATTACATTTGATTGGATTAGAATTCATTACATTCGATTACATTAGATTAGATTAGAATTGATTACACTAGATTACATTACATTATTTTAGATTAGATTAGATTGCATTATATGAGGTTAAATTTGATTAAACTACATTAGAATTGATTAGATTGTATTAGAATTGATAAAATTACATTAGATTAGATTACACTAGATGAAATTACATTACATTAGATTACACTACAATATATTATTTTTTATTAGATTAGTTTAGATTAGATTAGCCATTATTAGTCTCACAGTGGAAAATGATCAAGTAGGATTATATTACATTTTTCCCATACTCCCATTGCCTTTTCTGATTGGTATGTGTGGAATTTACATTTGATCATATGCAAAGGTGTGTAGAAATCACATGATTGTGTGTAATTGCACAGGGCTCATCTGCACGACAAAAAAAAAAAAAAATCCGTTCTACGTGTGTGTGATTTATATAGCATAGCAGCTCATCCTATCTGAACCCCGCAGCTTTGAACCCTTTTTGCTCTGCAGCTTTCATAAAACTCGCACAAAATAATTCCAATGGTCCGGCACTGATTTGCTCTGAAAAAGTCGGACAGAAGATCGCTTCTGCGGCGCTCGAAAAGATCAAAAGCTTCTCTTACGGAGTGGGGACGCTATCGGCGAGCTCGCATTTCACCCGCAGACGAGTGTGAAATGACTTCATCCACTGAATGGATTCGCATAAAACATCATAATACTTCAGTATACGCTGACCCTCATGACCTTTTGCTTGCCACTGCGCATTAGCAGCGACATGCTACCATCATATTTTAGTCATAAATATATGAAATAACATCCACATTATCAGCCAATGTGCAGTAGTCTTCTGGGCAACACCTAATTGCGTTTTTCAGCACAGGGACGAAACGTGTATGCTAATTACAGAAAAGGAGACCTTCAGCGAAGGCCTGAAATCGCTAGCAAAAGAAGACAAAAAAAAAACAGCAATTTGCTCAGACTTCTAAGCCCGAGCCACTTGAATAATTTAGCAGAGAATATTATAAATCGGCTGGACTATTTCAAGCAATAACAAACCGGTTCCAGAGCTTGGCGGCGTCGCTGCTTATGGAGATCCCGGCACGCTCGGCGGGCACAGGCGGGGACGCCTTACGCGAGGATCTAAAAAATAAAAAAAGAAGAACAAAAAATGGCTAACGAGATAACAAGAGTCGACTTATCGCAAGGATTTCTTCATCTCCAATCTTAATTTCCTCCTTCATTAAACGAAAAACAGTGCCCTGATGTAAAGCTATTCGGCGTTCTGTTTAACTGTTTAAGCTGATGACAGAGAATATTGCATGCTGCTGACACACACCCCACACACACACACACACACACACACACACACACACACACACACACACACACACACACACACACACACACAAGCACACTCTTGCCCAGAGCGAAAGGCCCCAGGCAGTCTCTTTCCCACTAGCCAAAGGCGATCATGCTGCTTCTATGATACTTTAACTGTGGGATGTCAGGGAACATTAGTCCTTTTAAAAACACATTTCTCTACACACACACACACACACACACACACACACACACACACACACACACACACACACACACACACACACACACACACACACACACACACACACACACACACACACACACACACACACACATGCACACACGCACGCACGCACACACGTACATATTTGGTTTCTTTCCTAGCACTTAGCTAGCATAAAAAAATCATTGGCATCGCCCTACCCACTATGGAGGACTTGCACACTGCAATAATCAAGACAAGACCCTCCGCATCCTGCCCACCACCTTTTTCAACGATTCCGATCCATGCGCACCAAATCCAGCAGATATTTAAACAGCTTCTTCTTCTAAACATTAACCCAAAAGTAACTGTTTTGTGCCTTTTTGCAATTTTGCACCCCCCCCCCTGTGGAACAGCATGCCTTTATATAATAATAATAATAATAATAATAATAATAATAATAATAATAATCATAATAATCATAATAATAATAATAATAATAATACATTTGATTCAAAACCGCCTTTCAAAACTCTCAAGGTCACTTTAAAGTCACAGGATAAGTTTTTCTGTGGGTGAGCAGCGGCAGCCACACGCGCCAGCATTCACTCAACCCGGGAATAACTCAAATAGATAGAAGGCTAGCTAGCTAACTATTGTATAGTGAATAAATAACTAAGAGATAGCCAGCAAGCCAACAGCTAGCTAGCTAGACAGCTAATAGCCAGCCAGGTAGACAGCTAATAGCTAGCTAGCTAGCGGATAGCTAATAAAAAGATTGCATGTATTGCATTGTAATTTGGACAGCCGCCCTCATTTCAAGCTTATATATAAGGCGAAAAGGTTCATTTTATTTTTTAGTCTTCATCGTTTAAAGCGCAGATGCACATCGCATGAGTCTTATAATAATAAAATAAAAGTCTTATCCCCCCCCCCCCCCCCTGAGGAAATAAGAAACGGTGACCCCTTCGCTGCTATTGACCACTTTAGGGAGGCCGGAAAAGTCCAAAGTTAAGTGAGGGTAATTGAAAGCAGTGGTAGCATACCAAGTTGCTGACATAGATCCAGCAGGAAATCCATCCCATTGTCCCTCCCCCCCCCCCTTGGATTTATTTCCTGTCTGGACTCTGGAAAATCAAATAAAAATCAGCCCGAAAATCATTTTAAGTGACTCTGCCTTCCCGTGGCAGATGTTTGAAGAGATTATTTACTCCGATGTCTGTCGCTACGGCGACCGAGTGTCGTCGCGATTTGTCATTAGGGACAAACGAATGCAATTTTTTTATTTTTTTTTAATAATAAAGCTCCGATCGTCAGGATTCGGAGGGGTTTAGAGTAAAAGTGCTCTTTGGATCTTGGCAATAAGTAAAGGGGGTGTGGCGGGGCATGTTAAGAGTAGAGCGGAGGGGGCGAGGAATTTGCCCAGCTTTTCACAGATATTAGGATTTAATGAATTGCACATTTCCCCCGTACTTCAAAATGTTTCAGAATGTGGGAAAAGTTTTCAATTTTCATCAAAACGTCTGCGTAAGCTCTCAGTCGTACAGGAGTGGTCCATCGATGATGTTCGTACAACAGCCTCCCGTATTTTTTGGATTATACGTCGCTCCGGATTATAGGTCGCACCAGCCAAAAAATGCATAAGAAGAAAAAAACATACAGTAAAGTCTCGTTATATCGATATCGGATATATCGATAGTCCTGGTTATATCGATACTATTTCTATGCACGCACGGAGAAAATTACATGCAAACAGGGTCGGATATATCGATAGTCCCGGTTATATCGATATTTTTTCGGACTCCCTTGAATATCGCTATAACGAGACTTTACTGTATATAGGTCGCACTGGAGGATAAGTCGCATTTTTGGGGGAAATTTATTTGATAAAATCCAACACCAAACAACATACATGTCATCTTGAAAAGCAATTGAAAATAAATTAATTACATTAACACCGCAGCTCTCGCTCTACGCAACTCCGATTGACACACCTCCTTTTTGGTAACCCAGAACAGTCTTTTATTCAGATAACTAGCACAAAGAACATGCTAACAAGTTTACCAAAATATCAGGTTTTACTCCAAATCACCAAATCCAAAGAAATCTTCATCCTCTGTGTCACTTTTAAATAACTCCCCCCAACTCGGCAGGTAGACAAGGCGCCACTTCCTCTTCTACGTCGCTTACATCAGACTCATCGTCAGTTGCAGTTCCAATTATTCCATAGGTTTCCATAGGTTATTCACAAATTTCCCTGTTATAGAAATGTGTAGGCTACTGTCTCTGCGCTCACAGATTTTGACGGCTCACAGATGTTTCAACACCGCAATATCAGCGCAGGCCTAGAGCGCGCCCTGGCGGTTTAATGTGAAAATAACATGTGAAATGATATACAGTAGTAACAAAAAGCATATATAAGTCGCAGCCCCGACCAAACTATGAAAAAAAAACAGCGATTTATAATCCGAAAAATACGGTATTTAGGCACAATAGGATTAGAAACACTGATGAGGTGATACCGGTGGAAGTGGGGCATTCAGGCCAGTCGTTAGTCAGAACAATAGCAACAATCAGTGGAGTGGCAGGGAGTAGTCCTCTGCTCCCCACAACCTGGGAGCAGGGACCTATCATAGCAGAGTCCAGCACCGCCATGTCTGGACAGTAGGGATATACAGTAAAGTCTCGTTATATCGATATTCAAGGGAGTCCGAAAAAATATCGATATAACCGGGACTATCGATATATCCGATATCGATATAACGAGACTTTACTGTATATATATATATATATATATATATATAGGGCCTAAACTACCAGTAAGACTTTAATTTGCTGACGAAGTTTCTTGGATAAGAAGCGAAACGTCCGACACCTTCAAAGAAGTACAGATGACGGCTGAAGAAACCTCAATTTTCATCAAATTGGAGTGAAATATAAAGTGTTCAAAAATAAAAAGTAGGTGAGTGGTTACTGAAAGGCATCCCAATCCTGCTCAGGATCCTTTGGTTCTCCATAATCACGGTACACTTTTCACAGTGATTCCGCCATCTTCTACCTCGTCTCCTTTCCATCTCACGGGAGGCCATAACAGCGCAGATGTCGGGCGATAATTCACCAGAATGCGAGCCGCCTCAGACACGGTCACATTAATTGGATGTCCATATTAAATGGAAAATGAGAAGTGCGGCCAGGGGAAAAAGCAGATGACTGACTCTCTCGGCTGCGATTGACCTATGGGGAATAGACGCTGCCCTTTTCCGCAACGCTCTCGCTCACCCCGGTTTTCTCTGCCGCCGTCAGTCTGATGGATATCAAAGCATTCATTTTCTGACCCCTTCACCTGGAAGCGGATTAAGCACTCTGATTCAATAGGGCTCTTAATGGGGGCGCCAAAAGTTTATGAGGATTCCCGGAAAAGGCCAGGGAAATTAGATTGTAAGCTAACAGATTTATTGCTCTGTTTCAACACATTGTAAAAAGATTATAGGACCTCGAGGCACGTCGGAGGGACGGGGGACGTACGCGCACCAGTCTTCTCCGTGTGAAGGCGGAAAAAGAGTTGTGGTCTCGTATATTGCGGACTATGACGAGGCAAAGACAAGCTTGTCACCGGGCAGAAAGACGCGGACGTGCTTAGCCGTAACCCGAAGGTTGTTTAGACAGCTGGATGAGCGCCACTGTTGCTTGTGATGTGACCTCAGGCCCCCCCCAAGACCCACCCCCACTTCCACTTATACCTCACCAAAGGTCGGTGTTGCTGGATGCGTGGCTTGAGAAGAAAAGAGCGTCAGCGCAGAGCGCCGAGGCCTATGTGGAAATGCCGCAGCTTGGAATTGAAGCGGATTTACGTGGGGCAGTAATAATAACCTTGCCCCCCCCATACCGATCTGACCTACAAATTTCTATTCCCTCTCGTTCCCTCAAATCCAATTCCTCCCTCCACCTCTGTCTTCCCCCCCAGCCCGTCTCAGCATGATGGGGGACAGAGCTTTCAGCTGCTCTGCCACCAAACCAAATCGATTCTCTTCCCATATTCAAATCCCATCTCAAAACACACTTATTTTATTTATTATAATAAATTAAATGTATTATTATTATTATTATTATTATTAGAAATTAAATGTGTGATTATTATTATGATTATTATTACTATAATTATTGTTATTATTATTATTATTTTTATTATTATTATGATCATTATTATTAGAAATTAAATGGATTATTATTAGAAATTAAATGTATTTGTATTATTATTATTATTATTATGAGAAATTAAATGTATTATTATTAGTACTACTATTATTATTATTATTATTATCAAATTAAATATATGATTGTTATTAATACTATAATAATAATAATTATTATTATTATTATAAATTAAATGTATTATTATTATTATAAATTAAATGTATGATTATTATTATGATTATTACTAATATTACAATAATTATTGTTGTTGCTATTATTATTATTATTATTATTATTATTATTATTATTCCCCACTGCGAGACAAATAAAGGCTAATCCAATCCATCCAATCCAATGACGAAAAAAAAAATACAAATACAAAAAAAAGTATTGTCGTTCTTTACCTTCAATGTGTTTTCACGACGCCATTTTCTGTCACATCGGGAGTTTATTGTGCGGCCTCCACAAGTGATAATATACTCCATTTTGAACGCAAGCCCAGTGTGGATAATACTCCACTGTTACTTCTCTAGTCTTCAAAATGCAACGATCACTCACATTCAAAGTCACATTCAAAGCAGTCGGTGCACACCTGCCACCTATTCGGGTGATTATGCCTTCCAGGGGAAATAGCCCAGGTGAAGTTCATCAGGCTTTTGTGGGCCATATTTGTTTTACTTTCTGGAAAAAGGAGTACAAGTTTTGAGCTCTGCATTTATTCTTTTGAAAGTGTGTATTAATTTCCAAGATGGACTTTAAATCCAAGGGTTAAGGTGAAGAAAAGCAGACGCAGAGGAAGACCGAAGAGGAGGTTTATGGATGATGTCAAAGAAAACATGAAGGTAGCTGGTGTGAGAGAAGAGCATGCACGAAACCGGATTAAATGGAGGACATTGATTCGCTGTGGCGACCCCCGAAGAGAAAAGCCGAAAGGAAAAGAAGGTGAAGAAAAACGGCCCCTATTTCCGAATATGACGTTGCAACCATCGTGCATCAGTTCAGGTAAGATGTTCTTTTATTTTTATTGTAGTCGGTTTCATCAATAGTACTGTATTTTCCAGTGTATGAGGTGCACCCAAAAGCCTTCATTTTGTTTAAAAGATGACCTTGCGCCTTATCTGCTTGAAGATGTGTTTTTTGTTTTTGTTTTTACTTTGGATATCATCTTAATGTGGAGTTAATCACTTGATATTTGATTCCTTTTATTATTATCTTCGTCAAATGTTTTGTATGTTCAATGCGTCACGGTTTATTTGGATCATGATATTGTTTGGTGTGTGAAATATTTGAAAGCATAATATGAGCATTAAAATGTTTGCTATTTTTACCCCCTCCCTCACTTCTGACATCATAAAAATGCGCCTTTTTATTGCATATAACAAAACGTCCAGTTACACTGTGAGATTGATTTGGATGACTGTTAACCACCTTTAAATTTACATAACCCATATCATGAAAAAAATGAGTTTTTAAAATTGACATATCAGCTGTTAATTAATTGTTTGATGATAGTATATATCCTTAGGGCATATCTTGTTTTTAAATATTTATACAATATTGGATTGGATTGGATGTACAATACCTTTATTCGTCTCGCAGTGGAGAAATTTACATTTCACAGCAGCAAAGTTATGAAAGGAAAAGGAAAGAAAGAAGTAGAAAAAAAATACATGAGCTGCTGGAAAGGCAGCCAATCTCGCAGCACCATCTTGAACTAAAAAAAAAAGCACTTGCTGTACCCTCTTTGTGACATGAAGCAGTTCTAGATGAAAGAGGAGAGGATCAAAGCATCCTTTTCACCAGTGCGTGGAATTGTGCACGTCTACTACAAGATAAATGTCGAAAGCAAACAGGAAGCTGGAACATCTGTATCAATACGATAAGGCGTTGGTCAGACCTCTGACAATGTTTTTTTTCCCTTTCACGAGGGGGTAGAAATTTCCCTTTTTTCCATGTTAGTAATTTGTTACCGCATTACTACAACTATATAAATCACTAGTATTGTATTGTATTTTGTACAGCCACCCCCATTTCAAGCTCAGATAACTCCAGACCCATAGATAACTTAGGAATTAACTATTTTTTTCTCATGAAACAAGAAAGTCAAAAATTTCTTACGCTGATGTGAATGTTTTTTAGTCCTAAAACACAATATTCTGTGGATCCTGCAATTTGAGTGAAAGTGACAAAAACCCTGGCACTGGAGTGGACATATTTTTGTACATCGTCTGCCAGTGAATGAGTTAATAATACTTACAATACTGATTTTATTTAGTTATTTTTGAAGTGATGCAACTCTGGTGGTGATATTTTGTTTGTTGACATCTCGCAAGTGGCCGGTGTGTCAGGAAATAAAGTGAAACTTGGACCGATATTGGAATTTGTGCGTGCGTGGCGTTCTCCAAGTTTTGAAATGGGTTTGAAATGTCTCCGTGGGCTAAAGCGCAGCGTTCGGGTTCATCCCCTCCGTGCTGTTGGGATGCACGCCGGCGCTTTGGGGGCCTCCCTTTTTTCCTCACGTAAATTAATTTACATTTGGAGGATTTTCCAAACATGGCGGTTTCCTGCCGAGATCAAAGTGTCTCTGGGTGGCGTGTGTTGCTTGCTGTTTGATGTTTCGGGGTTGAGCGCGAATGTTGCTGACTTGTGCTTCTGTCTCTCTGCTCAGCGGGTATCGAGTTTTCCCGCCTTTCAAATTATAACCCCCTGCCCCCCCAACCAGCCTCCAAATCCAACAAATAACATTTTTTAACGCTCCCAGCATGGATTCTGATTCCAATTGCTGACATATTCACAATGGTCGCCACCTGCCTCGGAAGCATTGTGGAGGATGTTTGACTCTGGAGATGTTTAAATCCACGCAAAGAGTAAAAAAATGTTGATTTGCTGTCTTGAAAATCCAATTTCTGGCCTTTTAATGATAATACATTTCATTTCGAAGCACCTTTCAAAACTCTCAAGGTCACTTTACAGGATAAGTTTTTCTGCAGGTGAGCAGCGGCAGCCACACACGCAAGCGTTCACGAAACCCGAAAATATTTCAAATAGATAGAAAGCTAGCTAGCTAGCTAATCAATACCTAGCTCGATAGCCAGCCAGCTAGATAGTGAATAGCTAGCTAGCCAGCCAGATAGCTAATAATAATAATATTTTCCTTTCGACTTTTTAGTAATAATAATAATAATACATTTCATTTATAAGCGCCTTTCAAAACTCTCAAGGACACTTCACAGTCACAGGATATTTTTTCTGTGGGTGAGCAGCGGCAGCCACACGCGCCAGTGTTCACTCAACCTGGAAGTAATTCAAACAGATAGAAAGCTAGCTAGTAGATAGCCAGCAGCCAGCCAGATAATAGCTAGCCATCTAGACAGCTCATAGCTAGCAAATAGCCGGCAAATAGCTAGCAAATAATAATAATAATAATATATACTTTTGATTTGTTTAAAGCACAGGTGTCAAAGTCCAGGCCCGGGAGCCAAATCCGGCCCGCCACATCATTTTTTTCGGCCCGCGAAAGCAATTCAAACTTGTTAAATTCCATGACGCTTGCTAAAATCCTAACCAGAATTTCATATTTTTGGATGTAAAATACAATAATAGAGATTATTCTTGACTTCAGATTTGAAAACTAGTTATTCATTCATTTGTTGTTCGCTCTGTATGTAACATGTGGAGGGCATTAAACGTTCCAATGGCTTCCCCAAATTCATAACGGCCCTCGGGAGGCAACCACAACTACAATGTGGCCCTTCGACAGCCCTGCTTTAAAATTAGCCAATATGTTCGTCCGTCATTTCTTTTCCTGCCTGTCGAACATCTTTGCAGTGAGACAAGACAAATGTTTGTGTTTATCGCATCCAATGTATCCGAGTGCTGATATTCAGTTGACCTCAAAGCTAACAATCTCCCCCCCTTTTTTCCCCTCCCTCATGCCTCCCCCCTGCTTTTTTTTGTACCTGGGGCAAAGTCTTATGTAAAACACATTTATTTTTAATGGATTTTTTAATGAATTTTTTAGCTGCCTATTAATAATGCCATTAGTGGTGGCGGAGCGGCATCAGACAGCAGCTCAGCCTGCTAATCCTGCCCCCCAGCCCTGGCAAACGTCGCTAATCCAGGCCCCTGCTTTTACTCCAAGTAGGCCTCACACCGCCGTGACGCACGCACACCAAGTTTGCGCAAAGACACGGCGGGGCGGGCGGACGGTTTTTCGTCTTGGGGGTGCGTCTTCATTGACCAAGCGCCATTTTGTCTTTTGCATTTGCTTTTAATCCCTATGTCACTCCCGCGTCGTCCATCTTTTGCCTCCCACCTTATTATCCGGCTTTCAAAACCTTCTATTTTGAACCCCCCCCCCCTGCGCCGCCTCCTTTTTACTCGCCACCGCCCGCCCCCTTCATCTTCACATCTCTCCTGAAACGTCTTTCTTCTTCTTCTTCTTCTTTTTCTTCTTCTCCCCTGGGCACCCAGCAAGCTTGGCCTTGGTGCTTGACTCCTCACGGAGACTACTTACCTGAGGCCCATAGTACGCATGCACACACACACACACACACACACATCTGTGGATTCTACAAAAAAAATAAAATAATAATAATAATACTAAATCCAATGTTAGTCGAGCAAAGTCAGGAACCGCCTAATAGATTTTGAGCACAGCAGAAAAGCTGTTAATTACTCCTAGGTTTTAATGCTAATTAAATGTTTCAATTAATGCTAGGTTTGTTGCCAAAACGCGCGGGGGTAATTGGCGAATGGCAGTAAGGTGTGTGTGAAGGCAATAAAGAGGAGGAGAAAGGGGTACCTCCAAGATGTGCCAGGAGCCTGGAGCAGTGCGGCATGGGAAATTGCATTCATGAGCTCAGAAAAAAGAAAAAAAAGGGCCTGGAACAGATTCAATACAGCTGTTTTCCATAAAAATGTTCATGGCCTCCATCAAATGGAGTGTCTGTCTGTGCTTTGCTGGTGGTGTATACTCTGTAAATACTAATGAGGGCGACCAGGGAACAATACAAACAGATAGTGATTTCATCAACGCCGGTTTGCTATTCCTCCTGTAGGAAATGCATTTTAGGAACTTTAATGTAGAAACATATTCAATGATTGTTTTTTTTCTAAACATTTTCCCTCCATGAATTGTTTCTGATTGCTGCAGTGAAAAAAACCTGTCATGAAAACTTCAACTCAAAATATCCTTTTTAAAGTAAAAGTGAAGCAGCTAGCCACTCGGAGCTAGCATGCTAGCACGAGAAACTAGCTGTAAAACAGGGGTGTCAAAGTCATTTTTGCCGCGGGCCACATTGTAGTTATGGTTTCCTCTCGAAGGCCGTTATGAATTTGGGAAACCCATTAGAATGTTTAAATCCCTTCAAATATTACATATAGAGCACACAGCAAATTAATGAATAACTCGTTTTCAAATCTGAAGTCAAGAATAATGACTTTTATTGTGGTTGACATCCAAAAATATGAAATTTTGGCTCAGATTTTAGCAATCATCATGGAATTTAACAAGTTTGATTTGCTTTCGCGGGCCGAAAAAAATGATGTGGCGGGCCGGATTTGGCCCGCGGGCCTTGACTTTGACACACACTGTAAAATGTTAGAAAGTGACGTCCACATGCAATCGGTACTGCAGTAAATAAATAGATGCATTAACCGTTTTTTTATTATTCACTTTAAAGTAGCTCATCTTGCATACATTTTTTATTTATGATTATTATTTTTTTCCATGAACTTTGGAGACTTTTACCATTTGACCGGAGCTGTTGACTTCATTGCCTTTTAGTCTTGCTAGTTTGCATGACAGGAGAGCGAAGAAGGGAGGAAAGAGGAGAAAAAGTGTGTTTCAATGTCAAGGAGGTGATCGAGTTTCACTTATTTATGTATTTATTAATTTATTTTTGGTGGTTCTTTGCCCTGCTTTTACTTTCCAAACTGAAATTTTAATCATGAAAATTTTGGTAGTCTTGCCCAACCAGCACGGTTAGTCTGTGTAAGCTCTCAGTCGTACAGGAGTGGTCCATCGGTGAAAAGGTTTCTTCAGCCGTCATCTGTACTTCTTTGAAGGTGTCGGACGTTTCGCTTCTTATCCAAGAAACTTCGTCAGCAAACTAAAGTCTTACTGGTAGTTTAGGCCCTATATATATATATATATATATATATATATATATCCCTACTGTCCAGACATGGCGGTGCCAGACTCTGCTATGATAAGTTCCTGCTCTCAGATTGGGGGGAGCAGAGAACTACTCCCTGCAGCTGCTCCACTGATAGTTACTGTCGTTCTGACTAACGACTGGCCTGATTGCCCCACTTCCACCGGTATCACCTCAACAGTATTACTAATCCTATGTTGCCTAAGCAGGCTATTGTATGAACGATCCAAATTTAACCTCACTTAAAATCATCACGTTCATTTTCCAGTCAGTGTAAGGTGTGTGTGTGTGTGTGTTCACGCTCATGCATGTATGTGTGTAAGTCCCGAGGCATCGGGGATAAGGATGTGAAATTCCAGATCAGCGTTTCAGTGCTGGAAGCCCGTAGGCCGCTGTCAATCCCGCTGACACACGCATACACGGACGCCAACGTTAACTCTCTTGGAGTTTCCGCCTTAGTATTAGCATAATTAAGTCGTTTTGTTGTGGTTGCGCCTCATGAAAATGATTGAATTATTCAATAGCAACAATATCAGCGGAGAAATAAATCTGTGCGTTGATGTTAGATGGCCCGATGAAGGTGCATCATCCACTCGCGACGATCTGCCAGGTTGGCATCTCGTTGATTTATCTGTTGTCGTGGCAACCATGTGATGCGATGAAATATTGTGCGCATCGACGGTCAGTTGAAAACTCAAGGCAACCCAGGACGGTGAGCTCATTCACTGCCATTCACAAATTCATTCGGGAATTGAAAATAGGATGTAGAGCGCCATTCCTGAATTTCTTTGTTTTTTTATACTTGGGTGCTGATAAAGGGCTGGCCATGGCCTCTGGCAATGTTTTTTCCCTTTTTTCCAGGTTAGCGCTTTGTTCCAGCTTAAACTGTTGTTAAAGCATTCTCTAAACCAATATTTCTGTATTGCATTGTATTTTGTACACCCACCCCCATTTCAAGCTTATATAACTCCGGACACATCATTTAGGAATTAACTATTTTTTTCTAATGAAAGAAGAGAGTCTAAGGCAAGGGTGTCAAAGTAATTTTTTACAGCGGGCCACATTGTAGTGCCGGTTTCCTCCTGTTATGAATTTGGGAAAGCCATTACAATGTTTCACTCCTTCCATATATGACATATAGAACCCAAAACAAATAAAAAAATACCTAGTTTCAAATCTGAAGTAAAGAATAAGGACTGTTATTGTGGTTTCAATGGGAATATTTGAAATTTTAGTTCGGCATTTAGAAAGCTTCATGAAGTTCGATTAGCTTTCGCGGGCCGAATAAAAAGAAGTGGTGGGCCAGATTTGGCCCCCGGGCCTCGACTTTGACACCTGTAGTCTATTTCTACCGCTGCATTGAATTTTTATGTGCCCCTAAAACTCAATATTCTGCGAATCCTGGAATTCGAGTGACAATGACAAAAACCCTGGCACTGCAGTGGACACCCTTTTTTTGCACATTTGGCAGTGAATGAGTTAAGACTGTCCGTTTATAGTAAGGGAAGCACTCTGGAAACTTTTAATGACCTACTGTTCATCTGTTTCAAGATGGAAACGGTCCAAAAAGTCATCGCTCGTCCATTGAGGTAACGACAAGAGCGCAACGGGGTGAAGTAAAATCCAACATTGTCAGGCGAGGATTAAAAAAAAAAAAAAACCTGATGTCATTAGAGGACACCTCCAGAGGAATCCTCTGCTCGCCCCGCCATCCCCCTAAAAAAATCCTCCAGGTTGGAAAGTGTACAAAAGCGCATCTGCAAGTTCCACATCGCTAATGGCAAATGGCAAATATTCATGAAATGTGTCTTCTGCACACAATGACATTAGCGGTGAGCACCGCAAACATGCTCTGTTTGCATTGCTGCCGTGACTTCACCAGACGGAACGAACCCCCCCTTTACCAGCACCCAAATGGAAAAAAAATAATAATACAAATCTGTTGTGAGATGCCGTTTAAAAAAAAGGCAACAATAAAGGAGAGAAGGTAGGGGCGAGGGGTGGTAGGCAAAAAAAAAAAAGTTTAGCAGCAAAAACTAATAATTGCAAAGCAGCCAATTAAATTGTGCGGGTGAGATGAAACCACTCATATTTCCCCTGGTAATTTCATGCTCTAAACTCGCTTCCGTGCGCACATAAAAAGAAGCAGAGAAAATATAATTTCAGAAGCTGACAGAACTCATTGTTCGTGGAATTTTAAATTCAAAAAAAGTTAATAAAGGCGAGTGTGAGACGGGAAGGGAATTTGCATTTCTCAGATTAACAGCATGTAGAGCAGCGGCGACGGCGCGCGCAGCCTCGGGTCATCATTTAAGAAACCTTTGCATATTTTATTTAAGAGTGGCCCGGTTTGGAGCGTAATAAGACAGACAGATAATGATTAGAAGGTCGGGCCTGCGGGGCACAACCGGGCCGGGCGCTTGCAACGCTCTGCTACCCGACACACGCGCACACACCCGTGCACAAAGTGCAGGCTCGCTCGCGCTAGCTCCTCTAATTGGCTACTGATGGTTTATGAAATGTTTTCCAAAGGTTTTGAAATTGTTGTTGCCTTTATTGCTTTCATTATTTTAAATGCAGGTTCCAGCGTCTGAGTTTCAGCTTTGCTCAAAGCCACCAAGTTTTTTTTTTTTTTTTTTTTGCTATGGTGCGCCTTTTTAATCAATGCAAACCAGTTTAAGGGGGGATTTTTGGACAGGGCTACATTGCTAATAGCCTGCAGGGACAACTGTCATTCTGCAGTCTTAACATACGGGAAGAGAAAAAAAAATCATTTCCTTGATAGGAATAAGCAGTTTGTCAATCACCTCATTTTTTTTTTTTTTTTTTTTTACTGTTCCGGTGCTAAATTAAGGCTGTTTTCATTGAATGAAATCGGATGACGAATCAGACAGGCAAATCAGAGAGGAGGTTTGCGCTGCTGTGGGAGTGATCACAGCCAATAAATGCAACTCCACTCATTCACCGCCATTGACGAATTTATTCAGGAATTGAAAATATGACCAAGAGCGTCATTCCTGAAATTGTTTGGGTTTTGTTTTTTCTTGATTCGGTGCCGATAAAGCGCTGGTCAGACCTCTGGTGATGTTTTTTTTCTCTTCCACAAGGGGGCAGTATTTCCTTGTTTCCATGTTAGCGCTTTGTTCCAGCTTTAGCTGATGTTAAAGCGCTATATAGTATAAACCAATATGTATGTATTGCATTGTATTTTGGACAGCCGCCCTCATTTCAAGTTCATATAACTCCAGACAGATATCATTTAGGAATTATCTTTTTCATCTTGATGAAAGAAGAGAGGCTAAGGTTTCTTACACTGCATTGAATCTTTATGTAGTCCTAAAACTCAATATTCTGTGAGTCCTGGAATTCGAGTGACAATGACAAAAACTTGGATGACTTGTCAGGTCAGGCAGATTCAAGAGGAGGTTTGCGCTGTTGTGGGAGTGATCACGGCCATTTTTTTTTGTCACGACCACCGGAAGTAGCTCCTTTCCTTCCCTTTATAAAGCCAGTTTGTACATTTCGCAATATCATAGAGCGCATATGTGTGTTGTAGCGGGTGTACAGACCAAGTGTAACTCACCTAATCGCCTTTTTCAGTCTCTGAGTCTGTCGTTGAGTTCGCTTTCTTCCGGAATCGGGGTATTCTCAAAAGTTTTTAAACAGAGTTGAATTGTCACAGCTTCCATCGCATTTCACGTTGACGGTAAATCTGAATTTACGACCTCAGATCACTAGCTTGCAAACGACATGCTAAAACATTTTTTTTTTAAAGATAGCCTTAAGCACTGCACGATTCCAACAGAAACTTGACTTGTCATCCCAACTCCAACTTCAACTTCCTTCATTTTAACATTCGCTCATCACATAAGCCGCCATTACGGAAAAAAAAAGTATGAAATTCTCTCCTTTGACGTTGCGAACGGCGGCATGCTTTTTGTTCTGTTGCTTTAACATCCGCCATCAAGATAAAAAGCGGCGCAGCGCAATCACTTTTCTTGTACCTACAAAGTCAAGTCGCCAATTAAGAATGGCGTCATTTGGACGGAAAACACGGATTGATTCTTCTTTTGTGTGCCATGCTTTCTTGTTTCTACCGTCTTACTGTCATCCCCCCCCCCCACCAACCCCAAAACTATGCATCTTTTTGATCTGTTGCACTCGGAAGTGTGTGTGTGTGTGTGTGTGTGTGTGTGTATCCGAGGCCTCGGGGCTGTTGAAGCATCGCTAGTATCTCACAGGCCCCCTCCGCGGGATTGGGGGTCTTATTATGTGAGAAGGTAAAATCATTTCTCAGCTCCATCACTGTTCTGCTCAAGTGTGCGTGTTTGTGTGTGTGTGCGTGTGTGTATGTGTGTGTGTGTGTGTGTTTGTGTGCGCACATCAAAGCAGTGCAAAGAGATGAGCTCGATAATATTTCTCTGATTAATTTAGTCATTTGGGACACTGTGTTAACTGGATTACATTCAGATGTGTTGATATGACCACATGGCCCTGGGTTCTGTGTGTGTGTGTGTGTGTGTGTGTATATGTGTGTGTGCGCGTGTATATGTGTGTGTTTAATAATTATTCAAAACCGCAGTGGAAAAAAAAAATCCTCTTGTGAGGTCCAAAAATGGAAAACAAAGAGGAGTTTGGAACTTTTTGGTCACAATGCCATTGAATGCATTCACACACACACAAAATAATAATAATAATAATACATTTAATTTATAAGCGCCTTTCAAAACTCTCAAGGACACTTTACAATCATATTAATCAAAGTCAGCTTTATTGTCAAATATGCTAATATGCATGACATACAGCACAGATGAAATTACTGTCCTCTCGGACGCAGGATGCAAGGCACTTATAATAATAATCATCATCATAATAATAATCACAATAATCATAATGATGACAATCATAATGATGATAATGATGATGATGATGATAATAATAATGGTGATGACAACAACCCCAACAATAATAATAAATGATAATAATAAATAAATTACAAAAACATTTTTGGACACGATATCTGTCATCAAATCTGCATCATGACATCCTCAGTAAATGTTTTGACGCTTTAAAAAAATCTCACCAGATATCATTTAAGCCAATTAGGTCCATCCTTTTTTCCGCCATGTTGTTTCATCAATGAAAAGGTTTCTTTTGAAGGTGTCAGACGTTTCGCTCCTCATCCGAAGAGCTTCGTCAGCGAACTAGAGTTGTACTGGTAACCCTGATGGACAGAAGTGGCAGTGCCAGACCTCTGCTCTGATAGGTCCTTGCTCTAGGGTTGGAGGAGCCGTAGACTACTACTTGAAGCTAATCTGATTACCTCAAATGTCTATGCCTGGCTCTGATTGCCCCTCATCTCGCAGTGGAGAAATTTACATTTCACAGCAGCAAAGTAATGAAAGGAAAGAAAGAAGTAGAAAAATAATTACTTCCAATCTGCTTCATCCTACTAGCATAATCCTGCTAATATATCGCTAATACATGGTGAAAAAGACCACTTGCCGTGACATTGACGCGAACGAATCTACCTGAACACACCACGTCCCCAGCAAAAAAATGAACGTGGGAGTATTTATATAGCCACAAACTACAAGTTGGAGACAGTGTGGTGCCGATCAAAAAGCGTTCCGAAAACCGTTCGGCGGATAGCGCTGGGTGTTCGACACCCGGAAGAGCAAGAGAGTGAAGAAGAAGAAGAAGAAGAAGAAGAGCACACAAGAGAGAGAGATGGTTGAGTGACCAGAGGGCAGTGTGCATTAGAGTAAGAGCCTGATTGGCTCTGACCTTCCTCACAGCCAGCTGTCAGCCTCTTAAACACACACACACACACACACACACACACACACACACACACACACACACACACACACACACACACACACACACACACACACACACACACACACACACACACACACACACACACACAGCCTGTTACGGCCCTGCAGGCTCTGATTACCATATCAGCACAGTCTCATTTGCATAAATCCCAGCACTCTTAATTAGGCTCCATCTCTCTCTTCCTCTCTTTACCTCACTCTCGTTTTTTTTTTTCCGACTTTTTTTTTTTTTTTAACCGCCTCACCAGTTCTTCCGCTCTTTGCTTGCAGATATGGGCTGAGGTTTTTAGGGTTAGAATTAGTAGATAGGAGGGTCCATGACTCCCAATTAGTTTAGCGCTGATTAGCCTAATGACAATTTCGCTTCATCAACATGCATTAGCAGAGCACTTTTTTTTTTACAGTGCCCCATTCATATAAATATGATATGGTCCTACTTTCCTCTGCTTTTAGCTTCCTGCACTTTAGCGCCTCGGTACATATCGGAGGCCGCGGGCGCTGGTGTTATCAACTTGTCTGTCCGTCTCATTCGAGTGCATACATATCTTCGCACCACCTGGAGGTATTTTTGGCCCAAATTTGACATGAAGTCACCCTGGTGACCCGTTGATGAACTAAATACATTTTTAGTGGTCAAAGGTGAAACGTCAAGGTTACCGTGACCTCGCATTCGACCATATTCTTATGAATATCCACCAGAAGGGAATTTTATCCGATCCGGCTCTCAAAGTCGACTGGACTGTAACATGAACGGATTAGAATTCAAGGTCATAGGTCAAAGTGACTGTAACCTTACAAAATGCGTTTTTGGTCTACAATGTTCTCACCCGGGCTATGTCAAAGAAATGCTATGGAGGTACAGCACGTTATGACATTTTGTATCTATGTGGGTGAAGGTCAATGACTGAACACGTTGTGGGTGTGAAGAACTATTTCAATGTTTATTTGGGTATATATATGGGTATATATATATATATACAGTAAAGTCCGGTTATATTGATATTTTTTCCGACTCCCGAGAATATCGATGTAACGAGACTTTACTGTATATGTATATATGTGTGTGTGTGTATATATGTATATGTAAATTTTTTTTGGCCAGCCAGCATCTTACTCTCGCACAGCAATCGACCGTGTGATGGCACCAGAGGGGGAGAGTTTGCGAGTCATTTAGCCTCAGAGTCTCTATTCAACATCTTGAATGTATTTCAACTTACGACCATCTTGACTTACGACCGTTTGGTCGGAACGTTACTCGGTCGCAAGTCGGATGTTACCTGTATATATACGTTTTCCAAATATATATATATATATATATATAGTAAAGTCTCGTTATATCGCATATATCGATAGTCCCGGTTATATCGATATTTTTTCGGACTCCCTTGAATATCGATATAACGAGACTTTACTGTATATATATATATATATATATATATATATATATATATATATATATATATATATATATATATATATATATATATATACACATTATAAGGCGCTTACAGTACTACTACTTCTGCTATAGGGCGAAATGGAGTCGGTGGCTGCTGACAGTAGTCGACTTGTGGCTCAATATTACTTCACATATAAGGCACACCTGCGCATAAGGTACAGGGTCATCTTTTGATGAAATTCAAGGCTTTTTGGTGCGCCTTGTACACTGAAAAATACTGTATATAATTTAAAAAAAAATGTCCCTCGTTCTTATGAAAGTTCATTTACTGTATATAACAATTTCAGTTCCAGTAGTCCAAAAGTTAGAACCCACATTTGTACCACCCCACTTTCACTTGTGAGTTTTTGTTATTTACTCACAAATAATCGACTTATGGAGAAACATTGAAGCACAAATGAAATCGGCCTTGGCGCCTTTCGGGGCCTGAGGCAATCGTGATTTACCCCCTCCCCAATATGTCCGCCAGAGGGCTTATTACGTCACCCGTGAAAACCGACATGCACTAAGGAACCAAGCTGTTGGGTTAACTTATGGCCAAAAGATGCTCCGCCGCTACCTTGACATTATTTTTGAACAAAGATTCACAAGCAGATGGTTTTTCGGGGTTCCAAGTGGTACCAGGGGGCGCTCTGGGACACTGTTGAACCCGCCCCCCCCTATCCATAAAAACACTGCATTCTGTGTGTGTGTGTGTGTGTGTGTGTGTGTGTGTATGCCATATGTGTGTGTTGTCAGAGGGATGTGTGTAGGGGGGTTAAACACAGCTATATTCTGTAGATAACAGGATTAGCTGGGAAGCGGATAATAAGTTAGCATTTCCTGCCCGCGGCATTCTCTCCTCTCCTCTCTTTAATCCTGCAGCTTTGATGTCCCTGCTCCCATCAGGTATCTGGGCTGCTCTGGCCCCGGGGCCTCGGGGCCCTCCAAATGTTCAGACGCCATGTGTGTGTGTGTGTATATGGGTGTGGATGGTGTGCCTGTTTTATGGATGTGTGTGTTTGTTGGGCGTCCTCATTAGTTCTGGCCATTTTCTAAAGTTGGCTTCACGGGATGAAATCTGCTGTTCGGTTAGTTTGCCAGCGATCTGCTTACTGTTTACCAGTTTGTTCTCTTTCTGCCTCGCTCTGACCCGGCGCAAAACTGATGACCGGGCATTTTTTTTCCTTGGCATGAAAAATTTAAGCCGTTAGAAGAAGGAAAAATGAAGGAAAAAAAAGCAACACACACGATACGAAAAGACAAGTTTTGCGGGATGTTTGTTTAATTGCTACGGATATAAATCAGGCTTAAGGGAAAAGGATGAAATGTCAAAAAGTTTTTGGGGTCTTTTTCTAGAGTTAACTCGGTGTGTGTGTGCGTGCGTATGTGTGTGTGTGTCGAAACTGGCATGAAAATGATGTTATACACCAACTTATTAATTTTTCTACGATTATGCATATTGTATCTCAACCCGCGCTGAGAAGAAAGGAGCGCAAAGCGCCGATGCGTATGTGGAACTGCCGCAGCTTGGAATTGAAGCGTATTTACATGGAACAGTAGATGTGAAACAGTCTATTTTTGTCAATGGATGCTACAGCTTCGTGTTTGCTTTCAACATTTAGCTTGTAGAAGATGTGTGCATATTTTTTAGCATGACGTCCCTGATACACTGGTGAAAAAGACGCTTTATACTACTACTACTACTAATAATAATAATAATAAATTTCATTTATTAGCGCCTTTCAAAACTCTCAAGGTCACTTAACAGTCACAGGATAAGCTATCCTGTGGGTGAGCAGCGGCAGCGACACGCGCCAGCGTTCACTCAACCCGGAATAACTCAAAAAGATTGAAAGCGAGCTAGCTAGCTAATAGAAAGCGACTAATAATAAACCAGTGTATTTATAAGTGCCATTTACAACTCTCAAGGACATAGCTCGCTAGCTAGCTAGATAGCTATTTAGCTAATAGTTAGTTCGCTAATAGATAGCTAATATATACCTAGCTAACCAGTCGTTCAGATAGTTATATAGCTAATTGATAGCTAGCTCATCAGATAGATAGCAAATAGCTATCTAGCTACATAGCTAGCGAGATAGCTGGCGAGATGAATAAAAACAAGTGAAGAGCGGTAAAAAGAAATACGAATAAAGTCAAGAGAATACACATAAGGTAAATTTGAAGTCTGTTTCTAGTTAACGTTTGTTATTTTTCATTCTATTGCTCGTTGTTGTTGTTGTTGAGAGAATATTCTAAAAGCAGGTTAGCCTTGGTTTTCTGTACAACATGATGAAATCAAGATTTAAGTCCTCTTTCATCTACAACTAGTCTTTGTGTTGTCAAATTATTTGTTGTGTTTTCCTTGTTGTTTTGACTTCAAGATGGCGCCGCGAGAGTGGCTGCCTTTACAGCAGCTCCTGTATTTTGTTTATCTACTTCTTCCTTTCCGTTCCTCTTACTCTCACCACTTTGCTGCTCTAAAATGTACATTTTTCTATTGCGAGACTATTCAAAACTAATCTAATCGAATGCATAACAAAGTACAACTCCGCTCGATTCATTTTCTCCTAAATACGATTTTGCAGTTGTAGAACGGCATGAAAAGGGGCGGGGCGGAATACTGCACTCAAAAAACGATTTTTTTTTTTCAAGTTAGACTCCCTTTTACAAAGGTGAAAACCTTGACTGTTTCTTCTCAAATGGCTTATTGATCACTGTCAGGGTGCCAACTGTGATGATTTTTTTTTGTTCTGCTCATTAAGATCAAACTCCTTGCGTTGCAAGTGGCTATCTGTGTCGCTGTAAAGTGCTCACAGAGATTTTGCTCCCAGTTACGTTTCCAATCAGTGGCGTGTCTTGTTCAATGGACTTCATTCCATGGTAATAACTTTTTTTGCCACAACTTGAGACACTTTTGTATTGATCGTTTGCTTTAGTCTACCTTGTCACTTTGACTATACAGCGAAGCCCAAATACACACTGATACACATTTTGACCACATTAAGTGCATTTGAAATCTTTTCCATCCCATCAATTGTGATCATTTCCGAGCTGCGGCGTAAAAGTTTAACAAGAATCGTCCATTGCCGTGCAAGCTGGAGCAATTTGGAAAGAGGATAAAGAATTGAGAGTAGAAACGGGCGAGTCTAATTAAAACGGTGAAAATAATTACTGATACAGGCTGACAGACAGCCTCGCCCTCAGACATCCTCAGTAATTAGTTAATTAACCAAACGCAAATTAGCGGCGAGAATTTGTCAGTCGTAACTTAATGGAGAAGATGCTGAGCCCTCCTCGTTTTTTTTTTTTTTTTTTTTACATCGACGCCCCCCGAACTCTGAAACAGCTTCCGTTATCTGCTTGTTTGTTTTATGTGTCAAACTATAATGGACCCCCCCCCCCCCCCCCCCCCCCCGACTTCACCAAATAGTTTTACATCCATTTGGCTTGTCTTTTATCACCAAGTTGTATGCCAGCACACATCATGGTAAATATATTTATGGCCAAGTCAATTCATTCAAATTAAATATGCTTTCAGGATAATGAGGTGAGAGTATTCCCAAAGTTTCGCCTAAAATAACAGGAACAAAATTGCACATCTGTTCCTCATCAAACGCCGCCATGTAAAATTAATGAATAAGCAAGTGAGGAAAAGAATTCTGAAGGGGCAAAAAAAAGTTGGGAAATTTGACTTGTTGCTGCTACTCTACTCGAGAATCGGATTTGTTTATTTTTTTGTAACAGGTCGAACCCCAATAAGTGAAGCGCTACATCAACAAAATGGCTTCTTTAAGATAAGGTCTCAGTCCATCAACTATGTAACTTTTCCACAAATGATCAGCCAAAATGCAAAAATACATGTTGGAAGATTGAATTATTCCACAAATATAATGTGTTTTATTATGTAGAACATATATATATATACAGTAAAGTCTCGTTATATCGATATCGGATATATCGATAGTCCCGGTTATATCGATACTATTTCTATGCACGCACGGAGAAAATTACATGCAAACAGGGTCGGATATATCGATAGTCCCGGTTATATCGATATTTTTTCGGACTCCCTTGAATATCGATATAACGAGACTTTACTGTATATTGAATAACATTAACAAAATTGCAAAGCGAAATGTGGTTCTTGGGCGAAAACATGATTCAAATTTTCCCACGAAATGAAAATGTTACAGTGTAGATAATAGATAAATAATAAGATAAATGGATAATAAATAAATAGATAAATATGTAAATAGATAAATAGATACATGGATAAATATGTAAAAAGAAAAATATGTAAATAGAAAAATTTGTAAATATGTAAATATACAAAGAGATAAATATGTAAATACGTAAATAAATAAAGAGAAAGAGATACATAGAAAAATAGCTAAATAAATAAATGAACATGGAAATACATAGATAAATAAATACATTGATAAATAAATAAATTAAATACATAAACATGTAAATACATAAACAAATACATAAACAAATACATAAACAAATGCATAAATAAATACATAAATGGATGATACATAGATAAATAAATGAATAAATATGTAAATACATAAACAAATAAATAGATAATACAAAGATACATAGATACATACATAAATAGATAAATATTTAGATAATAAACAATTACATAAACAGAGAAAGACAGACAGAAAGAGATAAACTAACAAAAATACATTGTTGTTCCACTATCGCATTGGGAATATACAGAAGCGGTACGTGTTGAATTGGCCTTGGGAATTATGACGCAAACATTTCTGTTATATCCCGAAAAAGTTGACAAAGCCTTTGCTCTGAGACTGTCAGGCATTCAAATCACGTTCATCCATGTCGCCTATAAACAGACACAAGCTCAACTCAACCAGGCAAGTGACAAATATGCATATCTGCCACCAGTCAATTGATACATGGCATGTATAAAAAAAAAAAAAAAGTTTTTGTCAGCCAACGTTGGAACAGGCACGTGCAAGGTGTGTTTGTTTGTGCCTCCGTGTGTGTGTGTGTGTGTGTGCTGGTGTGCCGCTGCCTGGAGGAATAGAAGAAATATGCACATTGAGGTCAGAGCTGTCAATCAAGCCCAATTCGTTCTTTGCGCTTGGCGTGTGCGTGCGAAATGACTCATAAGGGTAACCTATTGTTGCCACTGGAAATGTTTTCGCTCTATTAGCGCCATTGTCTTTCAGTTGTCGACGAGCGAGAGTTTTTGGCACACTTTGTTTCATACGTTTCATTCAACCTTCTGAATAAGTACATGCCACCACCAAAAAATGCCCTTCAGCCATGTTTTCAAATACAGTGATACCTCTGTTTTCGACCATAATCCGTTCCTTGTTTGAGAATGGATTTGTTCGAAAACCAAATCATCACTTCCCATTGTAATCTATGTAAAAAAAAAATAATTCGTTCCAAGTCCAGAAAACAACTTTTACACACTATTTTCCTCTTTTCTTCACCAGGTGCTGATGCACGATGCAAAAACAATTCCATATGACAAAGTTTTTACCAAACACGTCTGCTTTTTTTCAAATATCTTTATTGAACAATACAAACTCGTCTGCTAACAATGGTTACTACACAATGAAGCGTCTCAGCAAACACGGCTGCTTTTAAAATTTCTGCTCTCAATGTAACGCTACACAATGATAACAAGTCCGATTTTCGTAGATCTCAACCAAATTTTTTTTTGTTTTGTTTTTTTTTTGGTGCCGATAAAGCTCTGGCCATGGCCTCTGGCAATGCTTTTCCCTTCCATAAGGGGGTAGCATTTGCTTTTTTTAGCGCTTTTTTTCCAGCTTCAGCGATTGTTAAAGTGCTATATAAGCCAATATGTATGTATTGCATTGTATTTTGGACAGCCGCCCTCATTTCAAGATAATATAACTCCAGACCCATATAATTTAGAAATTAACTATTTCTTTTGTGATGAAAGAACAGAGTCTAAAGTTTCTTACGCCGCATTGAATGTTTATAGTCTAAAAAGTCAATATTCTGTGGGTCCTGGAATTCGAGTGACAATGACAAAAACCCTGGCACTGTAGTGGTCACATTTTAGCACATTGTCTGGCAGAGAATGAGTTAAGACTTACCCACTGCGGACCGTCCAAATTTTGGCTGGTTGCGCCATCCAGCCGGCCACTTGGTTTCCGCCGGCTACGCTGCCCTGGTATCCAAGAGATGACAGGCCCCGCAGGCCTCTTTTCTCCTTCCCTCGGACACCCTCCCCGCACACTTGTCTTGCCGTTTTCCTCGGGTGTCCGCTCCCCCCTGTGGTGTAGCTCCTTAAGAGAAGTGTACGTTTTGGTTATGGTCAGTGACATGCAAAAACACCGCAGGGGGGGGTGCTAACAGAATGTGAGCACTGTCACAATCAATTAGAGCCACTCGTGTTGTTGCGTTCGGGTGTGTGTGGACGTTCGGTTACTTGACTGGTGGGGAGACACCAGTACAGATGGAGGCTTCGGATTCGATAAGTGTCACACAAGGGCCTCCTCCCTGTCCTTTTTGGTTGACATCAAGAACATTTGTTGGTCCGGGTGTTGTTGTCCGTGAGCCCGTGGGCCACACCAACGTCCCCCACTATTGTCCCGCCTCGTCTCACACTCGGTGGATATCGGATTATTGGAAGGGTCTCTAGCAATGCCCTCATAAATACCAAAAACAAAATAAAATCGAATCCAAGTTGCAGTCTGATCCGATTTTCGTAGATCTTAGGGTTAAGGTTAGGGTTAGGGTTAGGGTATAGAGATACAGACGCTCCCCACCTTATGAACGAGATACGCTCCGAGCGGTCGTTCATAAGGTGAATTTGGTCGTAAGTTGCTTCAGTGCTATATTTTGTACGGAATGTATATTTAAGTCAAATACTGAATGGGGAAGTAAAAAACACAGACACTCTAAGAGTCGTCAAATAAATTCAAACGTCCTTTGGTCTTCAGTAAGCCGTTACTGAAGCTGCTGGCTCGTCATTACCGAATAACGTGCCAGCAGCCATTAAGTTTTGTTACGCATCGGATCCTCCTGCAGCGTCAACTGGGAAGAAGCATTTCCTCCCCACACACATACTCTACGCAGCCAATCGCAAGCGAGCTCGGCCAGAAAAGGCCGCGCATTACAAAATCGAACTTATAGTATCTTTGTCCGAACATTTTTAGACATACTTTATCAGTGAAAATGTTCGTATGTTCAGTTATTCGTAACTTCGTAAATTGGGGAGCGTCTGTACGACGGTTTTACATTTTTCTGTGTATTCAAACACAATTGAACTGGTGGCTGTGTCTCTGTCTAGCTTTAGTACACACACCCAGAGAGTATTAGAAGTGTTATGAGGCTGGGCTTGATGCTATAGGGGCAGATGGTTGGTTCATGGCCTTGCTCACTCGATCAGACTAGGCATTTTGTTCAGACACCGAGCAGAGACCTCCATTGCCCCGAGGCAATCTCTTTCTCTCTCTCTTTCTTTCTGACTGTCTCTCTCTCTCGTTCTTTTTTTTCACACAGCCTGTGAGCCTAAGATGAATTTCTATTATAGCTGAAACACAGCAGATAATACACTGTCTCCAACACCCCCCACATCATCCGCTTCGATAACAAATGATCAGACGTGCTCTTATCTCGCCCGAGTTGTTGGTGCCAAATCCGGCGTCACGCTTTTACCTGTTTGCGATGCATTTACATTATCGTGCGGAAGGACGCGGCGAAATGAAGCTAGATTCTGCGATCGGATGGGATTACAACAGGTTAAATTGATCCGACAGACTTCAACGCTTCAATGAAACTCCGGAATGAATTGGACTCAAATGTTGTCATGCGGCGCCTCCAGATTGCAAGATTCACGGTTAATGCTAAATTCGAGTTGGCCGGCAATCTCATTTTGTTGTCTATGTTCTGTCATAGCCTCAGCGCTAACGTTCAACACCCCTGTGATGTTCTCTGGCTCTAAGTTTTTGAATCCCGGACATAGCCGGGGCAATTTTAAGGCAAGAAAAAAAAGGTATTTACAAAGATTAATCAAGTCAAAGCCTTGCAGTAGGGTTCGACAGCCGACTGGTTAACCTAAAACATCAACTCACGGCCTGAGAGAGCTCGTGTTTACTCCCGCCTCCCCGGCGACGCGCCTGGGCGCACAAGCGCTCTGTTTATTTAAAAGGAGGGATTAAGAGGAAGCGTGCAAATGTTTCTTTTGAAAGTAAATCAATTCATAACGCCAGCAGGCTTTCGGAGGGTATTTAACGAGGTCAATCAATTAAGCGCGGCTTCAAACATTTTCATGGTAAGACTGTAAAGCGAAAAGCGGGTTTGATTGCGGTGAACGGTCGTACCCTTGACGCCGTGGCCTAGTTGTTAGTTTTAAGTGGCGGGTGCGTCGGGTTTCTTTGCACCGTCTGACACTTCGGCAAAAGTACTCAAATAGTCGCTTAGCATGATCGGCTAATCATTGTCGCATACGCTTTTAGGGGTTTTGTTCACGACGAAATTATTCGACCTTTGGTGGGGTGAAAATACTTCAATCCACTCTGTGGGTTTGCCTTATCTCTGACCTCACGTGAATTTTTAACCCCGCCTCTTATTTGTCTGTAATTGCTCTGACCCAAGCATGCCTCGAACAATAGCCACGGCTTATAACCGCTGGTTCTCAAGGGGGCGATATGTGGGGTGGATGAATATTGCGCAAGGTGGAGGTTGCAGCTTTATCTTGAGAGACATCGCTTTTGTGTCTGGAGCTCTGTTGGTTTTGCCGTGTTTGCATGTGTTATTTTGTTATCCAGGTGTGCTTTTCCTCGTTTGTTTGTACAATGACAAATTGTACTAACGCTACTGATTTTCGAGACATTCAGAGGTTCCTGGGCAAAAATATTTGATACATCCCAAATATTTTAATTATGTCTATCTATCTATCTATCTATCTATCTATCTATCTATCTATCTATCTATCTATCTATCTATCTATCTATCTATCTATCTATCTATCTATCTATCTATCTATCTATCTATCTATCTATCTATCTATCTATCTATCTATCTATCTATCTATCTATCTATCTATCTATCTATCTATTGATCGAGCTAGCTATCAACTATCCATCTAGCTAGCTAGCTATCTAGCTAGCTATCCATCTATAATAATAAATTTCATTTCTAAGCGCATCCATCTATCCATCCACCCATCTACCCATCCATCCACCCAGCTATCTATCCATTTACCCATCCATTCACTCACTTACCCATCTATCTACCCATCTATTTACCCATCCATCCACTTACCCGTCTACTCACTTACCCATCTATTTATTCTTCTTCATTTGGTCGAATATCAACATCTGGATTTTATGTCTGTCTGATTGAGGTGTGTGCTATTGCTTCCAAATGAGCATGAGTGGCTCGGCGATAGCAGTGTGCGCGTCCTCCTCTGTGTGACCTTGAGAAGCTGTCTTGCCTTAGCAGCAGCAGCAGCAGCGGCAGCAGCGGCGACTGTGTCACTTCAACTTAATATCTTCAAACCGTCCTTAAGGGAATCTGACTGCCAGCATCCCTCCCAGCCCCCCAAACGCCCACCCACCCGCACGCCTTCCTCCTCCCAATTCAACAACCACCCACACCTCGCCTTAAGCTACCATCCATGCGCATTGTCTGTCATGCATACTGATCCGCACGTTGCGTCTCAATGGCCGCCACCGACTACCTCCGCGCCTTCAGTCGAGCTGGCCGCTGCCCCGCGGGCCTCCGCGGCCACCCCCAGACACAAAAACGGCAGAGGAGGCACCACGCCGGCCTCCAGCCGCTCCTCGTCAGCTCTCCGTATGTCACGTGTTAATGACATCAAGTCGGTGGCTGCTCACGGGTCACGTGTACGCCTTTGACGTACACTATGCTTTTGTCGTCTTTGGGGTGTCAGTCTTTTACCGTTATTTATTGATTGCTTATGTATTTGTTTATTATATAAATATTAATCTATGTATCTTTGTATTATTAATTTATTTATTTGTGTATTTAGTTGTGCATGTATTTATTTGTGTATTTGTGCATTTATATGTGCATTTATTTGCGCATTCATTCGTGCATTTATTTATTTATGTATTTATTCATTTATGGACCATTTTGGTGGCAAAATTTCAAGGCATTAAGTGGTGCCTGTTTGTTGTCCTTATGGCGTCTTCTCCACTTTTGGTACCTTTTTGGTCCCAACTTGCGTTAAGGCAGCATCTCAGCCTCAACAAACACACGCCTGAACATGTTGACAAACTAGAGTTTCTTTCATTTTGTCACAATTGACTCGTGCTTTTCAATGTAAAGTGTTTCATTCAGTCCTCAGCCTCGGGCTTTTTGTGGATTTTCCTTTTTTTTTCCCCCTCTCCAAACAAGATGATTAATGGTTAATTGTTGAAACGGCTTAATGGAATGCAATTCCAGCAAACAACAACAATGAGAAATAATTGTTGCGAAATGCACTTTGCTTTGTATTTAAGAGCTCTGAAAAGCCACCTGGAATGTTGTTTGGGGTGCTTGTTGTTTTTTAAATTTCAGTGGCGGTTGTTGGAAAAACGTCCTAATTTTGCAAGCAATAAAGCTAACAGTGTCACGAGAGGGGTGGGGGGATGCATTGGCTTTCATATCGATCACCCTTCTGCCAACTGTTTTTTTTGTCTTCTAAAGAACCTCGGGCGCCTATTGCAGGCCCCAGCGGACTTTTGCCTCATGTTGAAGGGCCTTTTTTGTGAGGCACTGTCACGCTTGGTCGTTCCGCCAAAGCTTTGCGTTTCTTATTATTCATGGCTCTCTACGCATTTGTTGAGAAGGCCAGGATCAAACAGGCCCATTTGCAACGCCTGTCACCCGCCCGTGTGTGTGTGTGTGTGTGTGTGTCTGTGAGTGGGAAAGAGAGAGAGAGAAAGAACTCAGCTCAAGCTCAGTAATGACAGGATTTGTTAAACTGTAAATTAATGAATAATGAAATATACAGCGCCTCCATGGCCTGCAGCACAGTGCTGTGAGCAGGAATTACTCCCGACCTGCACTCGGCAGTCTGCATGCTGGATAAACCCGTGTGTGTGTGTGTGTGTGTGTGTGTGTGTGTGTGTGTGTGTGTGTGTGTGTGTGTGTGTGTGTGTGTGTGTGTGTGTGTGTGTGTGTGTGTGTGTGTGTGTGTGTGTGTGTGTGTGTGTGTGTGTGTGTGTGTGTGTGTGTGTGTGTGTGTGTGTGTGTGTGTGTGTGTGTGTGTGTGTGTGTGTGTGTGTGTATAGGATAAGCATTTTTACAGCCCCATCGGGTGACAAAAGTGCTGAAAGGCTTTGCTGATGGCAATGCGCTTCCTGACTTGCTGGCTAAATGGCAGCGCAACACAGGATTGCAAGATGTGACTTGCAAACTGGACTCTGTTTTTATTTATTTTTCTATTTATGTATTTATTTGGTTAGTTATTTGGTAATCTATTTATTTCTTCATGTATTTACTCATTCATTTATCTCAGTACTTATTTATGTATTTAGTTAATTATATTGGTATTTATTTATTTGGTTATTTATTTATTCATCTATTTATTTGGTTATGTATTTATTTGTTTTTTTATTTATGTGGTTATTTATTTATTTGGTTATATATTTATTGTTAGGTATTTATTTGTTGTTTAAATATGTATTTATTTGGTTATGTATGTATTTGGTTATTTTTATTTGGTTCTTTATTTTTCTTAGTCATTATTTTATGTATTAATTCAGGTATTTGTTAATTTATTTATTTGTTTGTTTATTTGCTTATTTATGTATTTATTTATTTGGTTAGTTATTTGCTTATCTATTTATTCTTGCATTTATTCATTCATTTATTTAAGTACTTATTTATTTAGTTAGTTATTTTGGTATTTAATTATTTTGTTATTTATTTATTTATTTATTTGGTTCTGTATTAATTTGGTTACTTATTTTGTTATTTATTTATTTGGCTATATATGTATTTGGTTATTTATTTATTCTTTTAATGTATTTATTTGGTTATTTATCTAGTCATTATTATTTTGGTTATCTATTCATTGATTCATTCATTTCTTTAATTAATTTATTCATTTACTTATTTGTTTATTTGGCCATGTATTTATTTATGTATTTATTCGTTTATGTATTTGGTCATTTAATTGTGTTTTTTTTTTTCGCTCATTTATTTAGTTATTTGTTGATTTCGATCAGATATATCGGTCATCTTTCAGAATCAAAAAGCCCTTAATCGTCTCACAATGGCAACATTTGAACGTTTCTGTGTTTGTACACCGCTCAAAAAAACAAGTTTTGGGGGGGTAACATGAAAACATGGGGAAAGTTCAAAGGTCACTAATTTATGAAAAAAAAGCCCGACTCCACAGTGTACGTGCCAAGAGTCATTGAGAATGAATTTATCCCAACTTGCTGCTCCTCCTCAGCCTGATTGTTGCCGCGGCCAGCCAACCTGTCTTTGTTGTGTATCGCCACTGATCCTCAATCGCTTTTTCTTTTGTTGAATGCGAATCGCTCGCGGACGTCAAGGCTCTGAACTCTGCACCTGCGTCACGCGACGTTCCACTCCAGCGGTCGCACTCAGCCCGGGGCTGCCACTATCACTCTGTTTCTATCCCTCCCTTTCTGTTCTTCCTCCCTCTTTGTTTTTTTTAAAGGACAACCGACGTCTCCGGACAAGTTGTGTCTATAATTTGTAAAATGGCTTCAAATGACTTCTACTGAGCGTATTTTACAAAGATTCCACCGCATATAGCTATATTTTATGTTTTAAGACTCGCAATGAATATTCCGGAAGTCTTATTTTTGAGTTGGTGACGAGTCCTCACGTGACGTCACTGAAGGAACGCCCCTGACCGAAAAAAGGACACATTGTAGCAGTCCTTCCATCACGTCAATGCATTTTGCTGTACTTTGTTTGGTCTGAAAACTTCATGTAGCACCAAAAAAGAGGCAAAAGAGGGCGACAAAGCTCCGTGTAAGGAATTCATCAGCCTGTGGAAACGGGCTGATGAGTTCCTTACACGGAGTTTTGTCGCCATTTTCTGCCTCTTTTTGGTGCTACATTTCCCGCCCCCAGATACCTCAAAATGGCACGGAATACATTCTTTAATCGTTTGCAAACATTTATGCTTTCCTCTTCAGAACTATTTGAATCATATTCATAACTAGAGGAGTAACAAGAAAGCATATTCTCAGAATCTGAAGCCATTGTTTTGATTCTCCAGCAAGGCAAGACGTCTTGGGGTGACACCACGAACAAGGGGGCGGGACCTTCTGAAACTGGCCACTTCCGGGTTAATTTTTTTTTGCAGATTTTGGACACTTATTGGTGTTTTTCATTTGACTAAAAATATCATACTGCGTATTTTGGGTATTTTAGATGCTATAAAACGTTTTTCTGATGTCAGTTAGGAAAGTGATGTCGGTTGTCCTTTAAGGTATATTGTTTGCCCAGGCACAGTTTTTTTCGGCTAATAAAGTTGATTTCTGAATTTTTACCCCCCTCCCTCTCGCTCTATCTCGGTGTGTGTCTCCTCGACCCAGCGTACCACCGCACGCTCTCTCATCATTAGTACATAGTGAGATAGCCAACATAGACGACCCCCTCCCACTACCACCACCCCCAAGGCACAATTCCTGTTCCCTGGCGTCCATGCGAGTGAGAGGCCTGGAGAATGTAGCCAATTATCTCGCTGGAATCCATCCTGCTGTGTTTCTGTTCTGGAATACATTGCAGCCTCCTTACATGATGAAACCTCACTATCTCATCTGTTATTACCAGTAGCAGTATTGATATTGTTCAAAGTGATATCGTTCACACAAAAAAAAAGAATCATAAATTGTTGCGTCATGTCTTGGATAATCAGCGTGTTTCAGTTTGCAATCAGATTTCTTTGACAAGGCATAGTCGTTTGGAATTGTGATTATTATAAACTCATTCACTGCCATCCCCGAATTTATTCAATATATGAAAATATGACAGAGTGCCATTCCCGAATTTGTTCGGGTTTTGATTTTTCATGCTAGGGTGCCGATAAAGCGCTGGTTAGACCTCTGGCAATGTTTTTCTCTTCCACAAAGGGGCGGCATTTGCCTTTTGTCCATGTTAGCGCTTTGTTCCAGCTTCAGCGCTAAAGCGCTATTTAAACCAATAAGTGTATATTGCATTGTATTTTGGACAGCCGTCCTCATTTCAAGCTTATATAACTCCCTACCATATCAATTAGGAATTAGCTATTTTTTTCTGACGAGAGAGTAAGGCACAGGTGTCAAAGTCAAGGCCCAGGGGCCAAATCCGACCCGCCACATCATTTTTTTCGGCCCGCGAAAGCAAATCAAACTTGTGAAATTCCATCATGCTTGCCAAAATCCCAACCAAAATATCATATTTTTGGATGTAAACCGCAATAACAGTCATAACTTACAACTAGCGTAACTTTACAGTCACAGGATCAATTTTTCTGTGGGTGAGCAGCGGCAGCCACACGCGCCAGCGTTCACTCAACCGGGAATAACTTAAATCGATCAAGTTAGCTAGCTAGCTAATAGATAACTAATAGATACTAAGCTAGCTAATAGATAGAACATAGATAGCAAAATGGACGTTTGCCAACTGTATGTCTTGATGAGGATTTGTTTTCCGTATCTTATAATCCATTTCCTTGAATGCGGCGTTTTTGTGGAGGAAAGTTGCCAGTAGTGTCACTCTCATAATAAAACGCATTGATTTATTATCAGTGTGATTTAAAAATGAAAGCACAGGACAATTCAAAGCATGTCTACCCATCATCAGCACCATGACAACAGCTCTAGAAGAACAGAAAAAAAAATACACTGGACGAACCCTCACGTACACCCCCCCATCACCCTTTCACCCCCCCCCCCCCCCCCCCCATACTCTACCGGCCATTGACGCACAAATCACAGATAAATAGGCCTCCTCCAAAATAGCTGGCACCTATTTACAAAATCAACCATTTAAATTAATATAAATAAATATGTACACGCATAAATTACCCCCCTTTCCGCTTCCACAGTGATACCTTGGCTTACGAAATTAATTGGTTCTCAGACCGAGTGTGTAAGGCGAAAAGTGTGGATCCCAAGAATTAATTTCCTTTAGCAAAGCATTAAAATGAGAATAATCCGTTCCCAGATCCCCATAAAACATAATTTTAAAAGCCTTACACCTCCACAAAATATACCTTATTTTAGATGTAATAAATGTGCCATGGTATTATAATTAAAGAAATAAACGGTACTATATAATAAAGTCGTTTTATTTACCTTTGTGATGGTCGTTGATACCTTGATGGAATGGAGTGGCCAGTTTTTGCACCAAGTGTACAGATGGCTTGTGCGGGTTATTTGTGGAGCCTGATTGATGGGAATTTTAACCTTGCAGTCTACACTCTACCTTTGAACTATCAAAGTTGAAATCCATTTACTCACTCTCTCTCTGTCATCTGCCTGTCTCTTTAATGATTAAACCACCCCCCCCCCCCTCACTGCTGCGTTCTTGACCAATCACATAGCTTTGACCGATGACTGGGGGCGGGGAATAGAGGACCAAAACAAGTTGTCTGCCATTTTCTTTTTAGGAGAACCGGCTCGTTTGCGAACGACACATCACTCATTGTGGCACCTGCGCGTGTATCCCGAAAAATAGTTTGTATGCCAAGGTAAAATTTTCATAAATTTAATGTTCGTAAACTGAAAAGTTCGTAAGCCAAGGGCTTCGTAAACCGAGGTATCACTGTATTTGTGTGAAATTACCGGATAAATAGCTCATGGCCCCCTTTCTTCATACTCACAATGCTTTTTGTTGCGTGAAGACAAACACAAAGTCTGCAAACAGCATCGCGGTTGAGGATGCTGGCACCACGAGCAAAATGGACGTAACGCCGTAGCCAGAATGTCCTCAGGGGAGGGAAAGACCGTAACGTAGTCCCTCTGTCTCCTCTTCCTTCCTCATGCAGGCTGGTGTGTGTATCTGCGTGTATGCGTGTTTATGTGTGTGTGCGCATTTTGAGTCTCAGTGGCGTAAAGCTGCAAATTAACAACGTCACGTCTGGTTCATTTCCGTTGCTTTTCCTCTTTCTCGCCAGACTTGTTGTCCCCGTGCCGGTTGGGAGGGTTGTTGAGGAACATCTTGTCCAGTCCTTTGAGGGCCTCGGTGAGGTAGTTTTGAAGGGCCGTAAGGGCGGCGCAGATGGCGGGCGACCCGAAGCCGTGTGTGATGAAGGAAAAGTGAGACAGGCAGCTCTGGATGCCCGGTTCCAGGATGGGCGTGGGTCTCGAGTTGCCTAAGGGAGTCCTGTCCTGGGCCAGTAGGTCTGTGAACTCCTTACACAACTGCCTGTAGGGAAGAGAAGCTATCATCAGGGGAGGGAAGACATTTTTTGGCGATTGATGCTACTTCAGAGAGCGTAGCTTCAGATGATAATAGAAATCAGGACCTCTCCCCTAAAAAAAAAATAATCAATTTTCATGAAAGGGTGACGCCAGAAAAGCACATGTCGGCACCTTTGCGAGAAGGAGGGCTGCGCTGTTGTGGGGGTGGTCACAAGCTCATTTTATTCGTAGCTAATCACTCCTCTCATTTGTATCGGCAAATTAAGTTCTGTGAAAGTTGACACTCTTTTGTTGAACAAATTATTGACTGGCAATATTTGTTTTCGTTTGTTCCGATATGTTAACGTGATATCCACCTGCAGTGCAATTTCCAATGGGATCGATTTCACATCTGTTCTCTAAATACGCAATTAACTCATACGCTGCCATTCCCGAATTTTGTCGCGAATTGAAAAGCATGACACGGAGCGCCATTCCCAAATTTGTTTGGGTTTTGTTTTTTCTTGTGAGGGTTGCTGATAAAGCACTGGTCCGACCTCTGGCAATATCTGTTCCCTTCCACGAGAGGGTAGCATTTGCCTTTTGTCCATGTTAGCACTTCGTTATATCTTCAGCTGTTGTTAAAGCGCTATAGAAATCAATATGTACAGTATGTATTGTATTTTTTTACCGCTACCCCCATTTCAGGCTCATATAACTCCTATATTATTTAGGAATTGCCTATTTTTTTCTGATGAAACAAGACTCTACAGTTTCTTATGCCGAAGTGAAGATTTATTTAGTCCTAAAACTCGATATTCTGTGGGTCCTGCAATTTGAGTGAAAAGGACAAAAAACCCTGGCACTGGAGTGGACACATTTTTGCACATTGCTTTGCTTCATGTCACAAAGATGGTACAGCAAGTGTTAAAGAATCAATGACTCTCTGAGTCTTTGTCTTGTCATGGTATTTGTTATTTAGTTTTTTTTTTTTTACTTCAAGATGGCTGCCTTTCCAGCAGCTCCTGTATTTTGTTTTTTGTTTAAAATGTCTTCAAAGACTTCTACTGAGCGTATTTTACAAATATTCCACCGCATATAGCTATATTTTACGTTTTAAAACTCGTGCTGAATATTCCGGAAGTCTTGTTTTTGAGGTGGTGACGAGTCCGTACGTGACGTCACGGAAGGAACGGCCCTGACCGAAAAAAAAAGGACACATTGTAGCAGTCCTTCCATCACGTCAATGCATTTTGCTATACTTGTTTGATCTGAAAACGTCGTGTTGTACCAAAAAGAGGCAGAAGAGGGCGACAAAGCTACGTGTAAGGAATTACTCAGCCTGTGGAAATGGGCTGATTCATTCCTCAAAGGAGCTCGGTGGCCATTTTCTTGCCTCTTTTTGGGTGAGACATTTCCCCCCAATGTTGCCTCAAAATGGCACGGAATAAATAATAATAATCGATTGCAAACATTTATGCTTTCCTCTTCAGAACTATTTGAATCATATTCATAACTGGATGTGTAACAACAAAGTATATTCTCTGAATCTAAAGCCATTGTTTTAATTCTCCAGCAATGCAAGACGTCTTGACGTGACGTCACGAACTGGGGGCGGGACTTTCTGAAAATGCCCAATTCGCAGCTCAATTTTTTGCAGATTTTGCACACTTTAAGTCATTTTTATTGGTGTTTTGCATTTGAATAAAACTATCATACTGCGTGTTTTGGGTATTTTAGATGCTATAAAACATTTTTCTGATGTCAGATAGTTAACAAAAAAGTGACGTCGGTTGTCCTTTAAATGAGAGCGACTTGCACAATAGAAGGCCTTCATGCAGGGGGGCCAAGAGGTTTTTAACATCTCATTTTCAACACCATGTTCAATTTAAACACCTCATTTTTCATTGGGTTTCAGGCCCAATTTAGATTCAAGGGACCTCTGGCTACCCCTGCACCCCCCCCCCCCCCCCTCATCACCACCACCCGCTTTTCCTACCCTCACACACACTCGGTATAAAGGCAGCAGGCCTAAGGGCAACGCTGCAGCAAATGAGTGACAGGCGGCGCAGGCCGAGCCCAGCTGGGGTTAGTTGAGTCGAGAGAAGTGGTCTCCACCTCGGGCTACACTTTGGGGGCCCTCGCTGTTGTTTTCTGATGACTTGAAACACTTGACTGATAAATAATGAATTTTTGGAAGAGGCGCCACCGACACCCAGCAGTGGAGCAGGTTCACATCGGAGTATCAAACATCCAACGGCGGAACACATCAGCCATCTTGAAACCCATTTGAGAATTTACTATAGGAAATATTGCACTGCCATTCGATAAGCTACTTTTTGGGGGTAGTTTAATTTCTCTTAAGCTCATTTTTTTTATCCCTCGCATCTTGAAATGTCTTCATTTATACACCCTGTTGTAACTGGGTCACTATGTTGTAAATTCTGCTTTTAAAAACTGTTTTTTTAAATAATTGTGATTAATTTTTTGTTTTCTATACAAATTGCAACAAATTTACCAAAGACCCCAAATTCGTTCCAACAGCCCTAAAAGTGAAAATTATAACCAACCTGATACTAAAAATCAGTACAATAAATGGCCTTCGTAAGACAAATACGCATTCATAACAACTCTAAGTCATACTTTTTGTTTTCTAATTGCTTTTCGTAAACATACAAACTGCAACTCATTTACCAAAGACCCCAAATTCGTTCCAACAGCCCTAAAAGTGAAAATTATAACCAACCTGATACTGAAATCAGTACAATAAATGGCCTTTATAAGACAAATACGCATTCATAACAACTCTAAGTCATACTTTTTGTTTTCTAATTGCTTTTCGTAAACATACAAATTGCAACTCATTTATCAAAGACCCCAAATTCGTTCCAACAGCGATAAAAGTGAAAATTATAACCAACCTGATACTGAAATCAGTACAATAAATGGCCTTTATAAGACAAATACGCATTCATAACAACTCTAAGTCATACTTTTCGTAAACATACAAATTGCAACTCATTTACCAAAGACCCCAAATTCGTTCCAACAGCCCTAAAAGTGAAAATTATAACCAACCTGATACTGAAATCAGTACAATAAATTGCCTTTATAAGACAAATACGCATTCATAACAACTCTAAGTCATACTTTTTGTTTTCTAATTGCTTTTCGTAAACATACAAATTGCAACTCATTTATCAAAGACCCCAAATTCGTTCCAACAGCCCTAAAAGTGAAAATTATAACCAACCTGATACTGAAATCAGGACAATAAATTGCCTTTATAAGACAAATACGCATTCATAACAACTCTGTCATACTTTTTGTTTTCTAATTGCTTTTTTTTCCCATACAAAATTGCAACTCACTCACTAAAGACCCCAAATTCATTCCAACAGCCCTAAAAGTGTAAATTACAACCAACCTGATACTAAAATGAGTACAATAAATTGCCTATATAAGACAAATACGCAGTCATATTCTCAAATATCCGTAAGCGCTCATTTAAGTTCCCTGACATTATGCTAAAAAGGATTCCTATAAATGAATCTTTTAACGACACCTAAAAGTCCAGCTTATCTTCATCTTCTGCTGACATTTAGCAGAAATAAAATATGTTAATATGAGAGCTATATTTTCAGGTGGAGAACCAATGAAGTTTAATGCCTATTTTTTTTTTTTTTTTTTTTTTTTTTTTTTTTTTTTGCATGAACTGCTTCTCCAACATCAAACATTATATTTTTATTCCGGGTTAAACTATATCAAGCCGTGAATAAAATCTCCAATCCAAATGTCATTGCTATGCTCACTGCGCCAGAACAGAAGCGAGCAGGCATTTATATTGTCTTGCAGGAGGTTCATACTACCTCCCTCGGGGCATCCTTTAAGAGGAGGACCAATGAAGGCCCTGGAAAAATGAAGGCTGGTTTTAATTTTTCACTAATTCCTTCTACCAGAAATCCCCCCTAACCAAATTTGAAGATGACGAATGCCCATTTTTTTACCGCAATGGGTGCATTTGTGTTATTCTAATGAAACTGCAACAGTGTGCAGGGATATTTAAATGAAGGGGACTCATCCCATGATTTAGATTTAAGAGTAAATAAATATCTTTTTGATCATTATTCATTGAAATATCTGAATATCTATCACATAGGAAAAAAAATAATAATAATAACAGAGATTGCTGGTTTCAAATATGAACGGTTACAGACTAAAACGTCTGTAAGAATGCGAGGCAAACAGCAGAGAGGCCATAAAATAAATAAATAAAAGCAAATCCAATCAAACGCTCCATCAAACTCACTTGGTGGCCAGCAGCATGTTTTTCCGCGTGTGCAGCTCGTTGGGATCGGCGTGCTGCCGGTTGAGGTACTCGCTCACGGCTTTGGTAGGGAACTCGGTCTCGCAGATGTAGCCGAAGTCTCGGGCGAGGTGTACTGCCTCGCCTGCACAGAGGGGGACCGAGAGTGAGCTAAAAAAAAGGGGGTATTCGGCTGCAGAAAATGAAAGTCTGGGTGGTTCTAGGGGAGGTGGTTGTGATTAGTTTGTAACAAATTGCAACAAGTTGGAAGCATTTGATGCACGAAAGACGGAGATTGCTTTTCAGTACAATTGGCATGAAGAATGGTGACCAT